>NC_139603.1:35654974-35727439 GCF_964270895.1 Podarcis filfolensis | reverse complement strand
TCAACTGTTAAAGTTAAATGGTTGTTTCGAAAAGCAACAAGGATTATAAGAGTAAATGTTTCAAATCTATATTGGTGTAAGGCAGCCATTCAAATCCAGAGTAATAGCAGCAGTACATAGCAGAAGAAGTTGCAGCATTTGAGGATGTAGCCCAAAATTCCACCCCTAAAATTAAAATCCTACATCAGGGATGGGGATACCTGTAGCTTTCCGGATGTTGTCAGACTACAACTTCCACCAATCCCCAGTCAGCATAGCCAATAACCAGGGATGATGGGAGTTGTAGTTCAACAACACCTGGAGGGCCACAGATACCCCATCCCTGTCCTCTATAAACAGATCAATAGCATATCTGCAGTACAAATTTAAATTTGCTGTCAAGGCTGTTGAACTGCAATGGCTCTCAAAGACGGAAGGTGACATCCCATTATATGAAGCAATGAAAGGATCTCTGTCAAAGAATCCTCAGCACTTTCAAGAAATTGCTGTTGCTTGAGACTCAGGTGACCTCTGTGGCACGAAGTGTCTTCCATCAGCTTTGACTGGCGGCTCAACTGTGCTCCTATCTGGACAGATACAGCCTAACTTCTGTGGCCAATGCTCTGGTGACCTCTAGGTTAGATTACTGCAATGTTATACGTGGGGCTGCGCCTGAAGATGGTTCAGAAACTTCAGCTGGTGTAGAATTCAGCAGCCAGGTTGCTCACTAGAACAAGACAGTTTGAGCATATAATGCCAATTCTGGCCTGACTTTACTGTCTGGGTCTAATTCAAAGTGCTGGTTTTGCCCTTAAAAGCCTTAAATGGCTCAGTACCACAATACTTCAAGGACTGCTTCTGTCCATATGAACTGACCCAGACACAGTACAGTGGCACCTCGGGTTACCTATGCTTCAGTTTACATACGCTTCAAGTTACACACTCTCTAGAAATAGTGCTTCAAGTTAAGAACTTTGCTTCAGGACAAGAACAGAAATCAGGTTCCGGCGGCGCGGCAGCAGCAGGAGGCCCCATTAGCTAAAGTGGTGCTTCAGGTTAAGAACAGTTTCAGGTTAAGAACAAACCTCCGGAGCAAATTAAGTACTTAACCCGAGGTACCACTGCAATCATCATCTGAGGGCCTTCTGCATGTGCCTGCTCCATGAGAGGTCCAGAGGGTGGCAATATGATAATGGGCCTTTTTCTGCGGTGGCTCCCTCCTTATGGAACGCTCTCCTCAGGGAGGCTTGCTGGCACCCTCATTACATATCTTTAGGTGCCAGGCAAAAACATCCCTCTACTTCCAGGCCTTTAGCCATTAAACAGTCTATGGCCTTTTAAACTGCGGGGGGGGGGTGTTGTGGTGGTGGTGGTATTTTTTGTGTTTTTATATTGTGATCTTCAGATGAAGGGTGGTATAGAAATGTAATCAATTGTAATAGTAACAATTGTAATAGTAACAAACAAATTGTGATAGTAATAGTATTGTAGTAAATTGCAATGGTAACAAATTATAAATCCTAACATGACTGCTAACACCTGTTTATAACCCATTTGTAAATGTGCAATGTAGATATCCTGAAAAATATATGTCCTGCTCGCTCCCACCATCCTTTAGACCAATATGGAGAACCTGTTGTTGGACTCCACAATTTCTATAATCTCTGCTTTAGGTACAAGACTCCAGTAAACAATGGAACAAAATTGCCTTTGATGAAAAATAAAGCTCACTCAGGAACCAGGATATAATCTAGAGGCATAGGACACAGAAACCTTGCTGTAGGTAAGTAGGTCATTGTCTAACCAATCTCTAGATGGAGACCCCCAATGCACACTGCCGCACTCCATGGAGGAAAAACAAGATACAAGTTCAGTTGGGTTAAGAACATTAATGTTCCAGATATCTGGGAAGGCAACATCCACGTCTCTCTGTTTATGCCTCACTGAAGTTTCTTGTAACAAAAAGAATGCTTGGAAAATGTCTTGAGTCTACAGCACCTGGTAAATTGTGTTATGGATCATCTCCTTTTTCAAGTGCTTCTCCTAACCCACCTGAAACAAAGCAGCTGGAAACTTGGCAAGCTCTGCATAGGGAACAGGGGCAGCATAGGCAAAACTGCCACACAGGTGTTGTATTTGGACTCTGCAAGCTACCTGGCAACCTTGAAGTTGTTGAAGATCCACTTCTAGCACTCAAAGTCTTTCCCCCCTGCACACAGGCTCTCTGTGTCATCGTATTGAGTGATCTTCAGCTACAACAGCTATTTTCTCTGAAAGAAACTTTTTCTAGTGTTAAAAAACACACACACACAAAAATGTATAGAAAGTTTAAGACTGGTGAATTTGTCCAGTAAAGCACCCCTATTATTTATGTCTATGCTTTGTCATATTGGGGTGGGGGGATGACCCTCTTAATTGATAGTTGGTCTTGTCCAACCTGCTGCTCTGCAGATTTTTGTGACTGCAACACCCAGACCATGGTTGATGGGAGTTGTAACCCAAAACATCTGGAAGGCACCAGATTGAGGAAAGCTGGTCTAATCAGAAGATAGCACACCACCAGAGGATAGATTTGATGCTGAATCTGATGCATGTCTACTGAAAATCACAAGCTAAATTGCGACTCAAAATTTAGGGGTAGTAGATGTTATTTTTCCAGTTCTATGCTGCAAGCTAGAAAAACAAAGAGCCTAAGGGGGAGCAGGGAATCCTAGAAGCATTTGGTTCTAATCCTCGAGCAGTCATTTGAATTCATTTTTTAAAAAAGACATGTGAAAATATTGTCTGTTGTTATGTGAATGTGTAAAGTGCCTTGTGAAGGAAGATGACCTGAAAGGCACCGATAAATAAATGTGAAATGCATGTCTCTCAAACCATCTTCCTTGCTCAGAGTGACTCAAGCTAATAGTGAGAAGGCTCCCTCATGTTCGAATCAGAACAGCTTTGATTCACTTTTCCCCAGTATGGGGAAATAACTCATTGTAATCCAAGACAACCTGAGTCAGGCACCCATCCCATCTCATTCCCCATATGCAATGGGTCCATACCCCTTCCCCTCAAGTCTCCCTCCCACACACCCAAATTCCCACCCAATAAGAATACTGCTGCTGCAGAAGCAGCAGGTGGGATAAAGCAAAGTGGGAAAACACTTCTACTGCTTCAGTGCCTGAAGATCCTCACCTCCACTCACTGATCGTAATGCTAATGGTTAGATGGGCCAACAAGCTGCCCAGTATAAGGCACCTTCCTGAGTTCCTAAGTATGGTGTATCTAGGAAGTGTAATTTGGGGGCTGGCTTGGATCGATGCGTGGTAGGTTTGCCATACGTCCGGAATTTCCCAGACATATCCAGAGTAGTGTGGTTGCAAACAGTGTCCGGGCGGGAATTGGCACTTTTGCATCCAGGTTTTCACTTTTTGAAATATGGCAACCCTAATGGGTGGATAATGGAAGGGAATGTTCATTGAATTGGATTTTTGCTTAGAAAAGAATTCAGGAATTGTAACACTTCTCTCATATAGGTGGGGCTCAGAAATCTGAGTTTGGGGGACTTTCCTATATGTCTCTGCTGCCCTAATTTTAAGCATGGATCATAGCCTCAGGTGTTGTAACTCCAGCTATTACTAAGTTCTTTTTAGAAAGGCCTTTGGATGAGATACTTCAATTTATCCATTCATTCATTCAGCCTTTATGGGCAAAATACACTTCCGTTGTGTTGTTGTAGTAGTAGTAGTAGTAGTAGTATTTCCTGCCTGCCGTGCAGGTTGTTACAATCACCAGGCTCTTTGGAAATTGCCGCATGCCCTTTCAGTATTTTAATATCAAGAACTTAGCAATGTGAAACCCCGGTCCTACTTCTCTATGCAGCAGTCCTCAGAGAAGTGTCATAATTGTTCCCATTTTATGGGCTGGAAGCTGATGGCAAGATAGAAGTTCTCTTTCTACAGATAATAATATAAAGATGGTGTGTGTGGTTCAACCCAGGAATCACTTCTAAGCTGGAAGTGAAACAGTGTCTGGTCCTGATTTAACACCCTGTCTACTGAACCATACAACCCAAACTACCTATAGCTGCGTGCTTTCCTTTTTACCTTTTATATGCTTCAGGTTTGTCCCGACTCCTTCCTTTCTCTGTGTTTGGGGTACACAGAAGCAATTAGAGCAACAGCGATTATTGAAATGGGGATTATTTCCTTTTATTGTTCTTTGCTTTTCCAGACGCTTTCAATTTAGGGGTGGGGAGAAGCACTTAAGAGCTGTTTGGGGGCCTCTCTTTGCCTCACTTCCTTTCATAATGATATGTTCTCTCGCTGGGTGATATTCAGCCCCAAGCAAAGGCCTATATACCTCCATCACAAGTCTTAATTTAGGAGGAAAGAATTAAATTGAAAAGGGCCTGTAGGGACTCTTTGCTCAGGGATGAATATTGTCCTCCATGGTGATGAACACTAAGGAAGTTAACTTGTGTCTACAGAAAAGGTTCCATCTTCTGGGAATGTGGTAAAAACAGTTATAACTTAGCCTTAATAAAGTGCTTTTGCTTTTCAACTTATCCTTTTTATTTACTTAAGAGGTTTACCTAACCTAAACCCTTTACCAGTAAGCCCTGGAGCGGTTTACATCAATAAATATATATATAAAACAATAGAACAGAACAAAAATCAAATGTAATAAAAACAATTCCACAACCCTAGAAGAACAAAGCAGCATTAAATTGTTCATAAATTTCATATAAACCTGGGAATAAAAAAAATTGAAAAATTATTTTCCCCACCCTTATTCCCATTTCCTGCTGAATAAGATGCACCTTGACTTACGTTCTAAAAGAGCATCATGAAGAAGCCAGGTGCACCTTAATGGGGTGGGAATTACACAGACACGGAGCCACCACCAAAAATGTCCTTCCCCAGGCAACCATGCTATGTACTTCACTCTATCCAGATAGCAACCATGTTCTCCCAGATATTTGGAACTCAGGCCATTCAGGCTTTAAAGATGACCCCAAGCACCTTCAATTGGACCCAGAACATTATCACAAACCATTCAGCTCTCAGCCCACTGTCAAAGCCAGGCATAGCCACTGAGGCCACCTGGACTTCCAATGATGGTTTGTTTGGAAGCACCTCGAAACTAAGTACTTGATCCTTTACCAGGGGGAGACCCCATTCAGAAGAGGTGCTTCTACCAAACCCCCAGACATAGAAACCACTCACAACACTTCCATCTTGTCTAGGTTTAGCTTTGATTTGCTGGGCCATATTTGGTCCATTACTACCTATATACATTGATTCAGAACCTACACTGCCTCTCCTGTTACCAATGGTACAGATTTATACAGCTGAGGGTCATCAGTATATTGATGGCACCTCAACCCAAATCCCCTGATGACAATTCCCAATGGTTTCATGGAGGTTTCAAACAGAATGAGTGGCAAGGTGAAACACTGTGGAACCCCACGGGATAATTCCTATGGGGCCAAACAATAGTCACCCAAGTCTTTATTCTGAAATGCAGTGCCTTGGGCTTACAGCTGCCCAGAACGATACCATGGTCAACGGTACCAAAAGTCACTGAAAAATAATCCACAAGGTCACACTACCCCTTTTCCTGTTTCAGTGCAGGCCATTGACCTGGATGACCAGGGCAGTTTTCAGAACCAAAACCAGGCCCGAAGCCAGTATGAAATTGGAACTAGAAAATCAGTTTTGTCCAAGCATCCCTAAAATTGTCCCACGACCACCTTCTCAAGCACCTTGCCTTCATAAATGAACATTAGTGACCAGGCGATAATTTCATGCAGCTACCTATGCATCTTCTGCTATCATAGAATTACGGTATAGCACCATAAAGCATAAACCATTCCAATCCACCTGCTTCAAGTGAGAACTATCCACTCACTAGCCTGCTCAACCCAGATTACATTGCACCAGAAGCAGTGCGCAGATCAGTATGATGCCAGCAGAGCCAAAGTTATGACTCAAGTAAGCCAATTCTGACAGTGAACTTAGTTGGTCAAATGCTTATCAGTTTATAAGTGAAATGGGGCCACCTAAAAATAAGATTGTTTCTACATAACTCAGGGCACTCCTGTGGCACACAAGTATTTTTGTTCCTGACACGTTTCGAGAAATTTAATCTCTTTAACAGGGGATTTCCTTCTTGCCTCAAGCAGTTTTCCAAGAAGCATGGAAGAAAATCCCTTGATAAAGAGATTGAATTTCTCAAAATGAGTCAAGAACAAAAATACTTGTGCAGCAGTATTCCTCTCCCCAGGTACATGAAGACACACACATTAATGAATTAAAGTGAAGGCTCCCTCAGACGCCTCCTTCGTGTCCCCACACTGCCTGCCCCTCAGAGGCCGGCTGTTTCAGAATAGCTCCCTACCCTCCATGGAGGAGCCCTGCCCTGCATAACGACACGCCGCCCCTTTAAGAAGCCATGTAAACAAAGTCCGATTAGAGAATTAAAGTTAAAAGTTTTTTTAAAAAACAACAGCAAACCCCCAGAGAAACTGTGACCTTCAAGCACTTACAGAATGCTGAAGCCTATGACTGAGAGCAGTTCAGACAGGGAGCATTAGGGTTTCAGTTTTGGGGATGGGAGGAAGGGAAATGGAGGGCACAGAGGAAGAGGTCATTAGTCTGTGCTCAGGCCCATTACATATAATACAGAAAAGACAGGTGAACCCTTACTGGTCCCCGTGAGTCACAGCTAAGGGTCACTTCACCCATGACATTGAGTCTGGTAGCACCTTAAAGACTACCCAAACAGATAATGGTACGAGCTTTTGTGGGATAGAGTAGACTTCAGATGCATGAAGGCTAATCCTCCTTTGCAGGTATATACACTACACATGGATGGTGTGGGAAGGTAAGTAGTGAGATTGCAGGGAAATAAAATGTAAAAAGTACCGTGACAATTCAATTAGAGTTAAAATGCATGCAGAACAAGCACATTTTACAACAGCAGTGAGAGGTGATTTTTTTTAAGAAAAGATATTTGGTAATACTTAGTTAAACTATGTAGTGGGGCAGAAAACCATTATTTCTAGTCAGACCCAAATGAACAAAATTGAACTTCTCGTTGAATTATAATCTAGCCACTTACATTGGAGCCTCGCTTTGAAATTATTTTGTTCCAGTATAGCTGCCTTAACGTCAATAGCTGAGCGTCCTGGTAGATTGAACTGTTCTCCTGGTTTCTGAAGATTTTCAATTCTGCTGTCAGATTTGTGTCAATCGATTCTTTCCCATAGGGACTGGCATGTTTGTCCTATGCAGAATGCAGAGATGGGCATTTCTGACTGATGATGTGACATTATATAGCATGAGAAGATGAGCAGATGAATGGACCCTTGAAAGGCAGCTGACATTATTAGGTCCCGTAATGGCAATTCCTCAGTAGTTATGAGGACAAAGTGGGTATACCTTATAAAATGGTAATGTTTAAAGCAGCCAAGTGTCTTCTAAAAACAAGATGAATTCTATAGCCCCATAGATGAGTTGCTTGTCTTCAAATTAAAGCTCAGATTGAAATGTTATATTTTTAGCAAGTACACATCACAATGTAACCTGGTTAGATTTTTAAACCCATACACACACACACACACAAAAGAGGGACCAGTTCATCTCGGGCTGGGATTTGCCTTAATTATTATCTGCTTTATCAGCCAATTTGAAAAAGTCTAAATCAGTGATGGGCATCCCCTGGCCATCCCCATGTTGATGGCCATATATTTGACCGCTGGCTACGCTGGCTAGGACTGAAGAAAGTTGGAGTCCAATAACATTTGGAAGGCTAGAGATTTCCTCTCCCTGGACTAAATACAGGAAATATATGAGCTAGGTGAACGGCATGGTTCCGTGCTGAGGAAATGTTGGCATAGGATACAATGTGGGTCCACATGCCATGAAAACATATGTTGCTGTAGTTACTTATATGTTAGGCCTGAGAGCAGCCAAATGCTCTCCCTTTTTGATGGAGGAAGGGGAAAGAAAGAAAGAAAGAAAGAAAGAAAGAAAGAAAGAAAGAAAGAAAGAAAGAAACATCCCCTTTTGATAACACTAGCCCTATGAGAACAAGTCACATGAGCCTGCAAAATTCTCTTCCTGCTTCCATCCTGTTCACATTCTCAATGAAAAGGAAGACTATTAAGTCAATGATAGATTTTTGATGGGGGGGCTTGGTTTTTTTGTTTTGCCAAAGTTTACAGCTGTAGTGAACAGTTTGATTTAGCACTAATTTCTAATTGTAACTTACTGGGAGCGGATAAGGTTGTCAGTTTTCTCATGCGTCTTGGTGAGTTCCTGAAAGATTTTTTAAAAAATTTCTCCCTACCAAATTGTCTTATTCCACTGAGGGGCTTAACCACAGTCATTACTTGAAAAACTAGCACAAACAACATAATGTGCAAATTCAAACTGCAATATTGGCAAAACACCTAAATCTACGATGCATGGGCTTGCTTGGGATATATTATATAGATATGCCTACACAGACGCACCACCATTTAGTAACGGGGGATCTCATTTGTGCTGCCACCCCCTCCCCCACCGTAATCCCTTTCTCTGTCTAGAAACCACCCTTTGTAATGTTGATCTTAGCTATTCTCTTCCTGAGTTCCGTATCCTCTTTGTCCTTTTCTACCACAAAAAAAATCAATTATTGACAGATCAAGATCAGGAGGAAAAATGGTCTGAAATGAAAAACCACAAATGTTAGGTATCTTCCAGGGTCCCTTATAATTGAGAAGATGTGACCTTAAGTGTCAGAGCAGGGGGCAGGGTCTATAGCCTATCTGTATTGTCTGCTAAAGCGAATAGACACAGGGGTGTGCTATGGCGTCTAACAACTGAATTTAATTCCTTATTTTAACATAGAAGGCCAAAAGCCGAAATCTTATAAAGACAACTCCTGAAGAGGACCAGCTGTCCAGGCCTTAAACAATCTGTACCACTGTCTTTCCCCGTTTGTCCTGGTGCTTATTGCTGTGATTGATGACCTAGTGTGTGGAAAACGACCACCTGAACTCTCCAAAGGGTGCCCAGTGTATATTTGACCCTGAGAGGCCACAGATCAAATTTATATGCATTTCAATAACTTTGTTTTGATACCTGAAGGAGGGGAGGGGAAATCGTTCACACTGGTGGGGGGGAATGGAGGAGATTAAATATTTCTGCTTGAAAGCATATTTGAAAGGATCTTAGGTGACTGCTGTCACTGGCCTCCTGGTCAACATTTCTTAGTTCTTCAGCTCTTTGGGCTTTTCATCTTGAGAAGGGTAAAATATATATTCTTCTGGAGAAGAATGGTGGAAAAGCTTTTATTATAGCATCTGAGAGGATTTTCAGAAAGGGCCCCTTTTCGGGAGAAGAAAGGAAGTTTTCTGAAACTATTCCTCACTAAGACCATTCCTCACTGTAGCTTATTTTTGCACACAATTCCAGCCTCCTCATTTCAAAAAATGGACAGAAAAGAGGCTGGAGAGTCATTGGATAGAATTCCATAAAATTGGAGGAGGTTTTCCTTTTAATGTTATGCAAGGTGAAATAATATACAGTAGATTTAAAAAGTGGTTTTGCATAGGTTAGAGTGCAGTTAGATTTGAGGGCATTACCACTGTTGCGATTTTCTGTGAGCAGAGACAGAGAGAGAGGGAGAGAGAGATCTAATTGTGGTTCATCCCTACAAAAAATATGACAAAGGAAAAACAGGGCAATTTTTCAACATTGTAAATAAGGCAGCCAGTTCTATGGGATCTGCTGTAATGACATACCAAATAACCCAGAATACAAAAGCGAGATAAATTTTAACTAAAAATTATTATCTATTTCCCCCCAAACCTAGAAAACATCTTTGAAATTTTAAGAGAAATAAAGCTTCACTAACATTCACACTTTGGCATTGAGGTCTGGAATCTCCCCAAGATCAGCAGCCTTGCCACTGTTATACTATATTTAGCATGGTGTTCATGAAGGGGTCTGGGGTGTTGTTGTTGTTTTTACTTAACCATCTTTCCGGCAAGATCCAGCCAGTTCCAGCTTGATTCAGTTGACAAAGACAGCCAACCACCCTTCTTAAAGCTATATTTGGGGTAGCCTCTGGGACAGGGGTAGGAACCTTTTTAAGCCCAAAGGCTACATTCCCTTCTAGGCCATCTTGTCTGATGCTGGTGGGGGCAGGGGGCAGGAGGAGACACAGAGAGGCATGCCTTTCTCTTTGGCCCGAATCCAAAGCTATGGCTTTGGCGGGCTACCCAAGGAATCTAATGGGGAGGCAAGATCTGTTGGAGTGTTCATGCTTTGAGACTTCCCATCCAATGCTCAAGTATAGATAAAACCATATATCCTAAAGACCCCACAGTCTCCATTGACCTTCCTTCAAGGAAACCAAACCCATGGGTAAGTACAGGCACTCCTGGAATCTCTCACCGCTTGGAGATTGGGGTGCACGAAACATTACTTAAGGAAATTCTAGGGCCTATTTTCCAAATCACTTCCAGAGTGGTAGCAGATTTGCGCAGTCATTTCCCTAGGCAAGTACCATCTTCTGGGGCTGCAAATGCTCCAACAGCTCCTCTCACAGCAGCGTATGAAAAGCCGAGGTCTGCAGAGAAATGTGCCTGGTGTCAGCTTTCACACAACAGCCTCTGCCTGCAGCCTGCACAGCTGGGTGGACGCTTAGCAAATACCCTGCACTGCAATTCCCATTTGGTTCTATGCCAGCATTTAACTCCAATATGCATTGTCTTTAGTAATAAGTTTCTACAACTGAAAAGTTAATTACATACATTATTATTTTTTCACTGCTTTCCTGTTCCTCTCTATGCAGTTATAGATGTATAATTATTTTATCACTGTAATAATTTTCCTTCTCATCAAGTGATAAAATATAATTCCCTTCTTCGCAACTCTTATCCTTCTCCACTTGCGTTAATCACTGTCGACATCATAGCCCCTATCCACCAAAAGCTCTTGGATTACTCTGTTAATATTCACGTAGTCCTGTGTAACACCCACTCAAGTCAAAATGTTCCTCGTAAATTAAAGTTAAGCACGTTCTTAAGTGTTTTGATGACTCACCACAGCTTAAGTGCCAGATGCTGTCGTGTCTGTTGTATCGCATTAGGACAGATGACATCATCCCCATGTTGTCTAACTTGTTTTTTTGATAGACAACATGGAGGGCTTTGGGGTTTCCCAATGCATATTTGTTGTGCTGATTTTTTAATGTTCAGGGTTATAGTTAGCCTGACCAATTTGTGTCTTGAGATTTGGTTTTGACTCACCTTTTAAACAAAGTTCAAAGTCCCACATATATTGGTGAAATGGTGTTCTTCTTGTAGCCACTTAGTAGAACCTATGCAAATAATAATAATAATCAATCAACGCCCCGCATATATATTAATAAAAATGTCCTTTCTATGGCAACACCTGAAAGCTTTGCAGACGAGAGATGTCTGCACAGATAAGAGCCCCTTCACAACTTGTAAGTCTAC
Organism: Podarcis filfolensis; assembly: GCF_964270895.1. Classification (NCBI taxonomy): domain Eukaryota; kingdom Metazoa; phylum Chordata; class Lepidosauria; order Squamata; family Lacertidae; genus Podarcis; species Podarcis filfolensis. Next base: position 35,715,960 of record NC_139603.1, on the reverse strand, counting down.
ACCTGAACTTCTAAAGTGTAAATGTGACATCTATGTTTGCAAGTATATCGTCCAGATGTAGCATGAGAAGAAGAAGTGGAGCAGCCATTACCAATGGCTGTATTGTCTCCCATTGGGCACTTTTGCCCATGTGATCTGCTGAAACCTTTCCACTGGGAGAGACCTTGAATCTCTTCCAAGGCAGAGCAGGTGAGAAGCAGAGCCTGCTGAAGGTAGGAACGTCATATTGGTCAGCAATCCAGAGTCTTATTTCTCCTGCATCCTTATCTGGAAACCATTGTTGCTTGTACACTTGGTGGAAAATCTTGATTGGCCTTTGCCTAATGTGTGAAATTGCCCTTGGAGCATCCCTCGTTCAGAACGAGGGATTAATTACATTAAATTAAAATTAAAATGTTGTTGCTGTGCTCAGCTCAGCTTTTGAATGTGGTGGGCAGGGAAGGACTATGGCGGACATCTGATTATAGGATGTATACGTATGGAGGTGTAAAATAAGACCATGAATTAGTTGGAAGTGTTTGAACACAGATACAAATAGTGCATTTGCATGTATTAATGTAAAGGGAATGCTGGCATAACCAGGAAAATTCAGTGAGAAGAAAAGTATTCAAATATTCAGAATTTGAATACTTTTCTTCTAACTGAAAATGTTTATGGACAATTCTTTTTCCTCCACCCTCAGGAAAGAGTAGTTTCATTTGTCATGTCTCAATCTGAAGACATTTGACACACCTACTAAATGGAAGTCAGTCAGAGCAGCTGCAGAGATTCTTTTGTGAGCAAAGGCTTTTTAAACAGTTTACAATATAATCACAGCAAGAGAAGAAAATCTCCTGTTTTTAAAAAAAAAAATAGTCGGGAAATAAAAATGCTAAACACTGGAACAGAAAGTAAGCCTCCCTTATGAGCAAAGTAAATGATTTAGTGATGTTCTTTTTACGTTAAATGAGGCAGGAGATCACAAACTAAAAACCACTTAAATATGATTTTAAAATTAATTATGCTTCACCCCCATAATAGTGTTTAAATTGCATTTAAATTGGCTATCACGTATTGGCTTTGTTACATAGTAAATGTGGTTTTTGGTGGAATTCAAGATGAACCAGGGTCAGATTCTGAGAACAGTCCGCAGTGTGATTGCTGCATACACTCACGAGAAGACTTGGCAACAGAAGATCAAGCGTAGATCCTGATATCTATTATAACGGGAACATTAATTCTGCTGCTGGCACCAAACTTTACTTAATTATTGAGCTGCATCTTTGCTGCAAGGTACTTAACAGCTGCTACGTTCCCATGTACGTTTTGCAAAATGTAAGTTTAAGAAGGGAAAGAACTCATTTTCGTGAATTAACTGGAGAATAGGTTCCCAATAAAAAGCATTGCTAACATGTAAATCAGTGATGGAAGTTTCCATGGTAGAAGATTCAAAGAAAGCTCAGTTTTTGAAAGTACTTGATCAAAACGTTCTTCTTACCCAGAAGTGGGAGACCCAGTTAAACAACAACAAGCTCTTCTCCCTGAAAATAGTAACTTACAGTTCCTTCTACAAATGTAGCATAGAAGTTGCATGTCTTGCTGAGTGGTGCTTGTAGACCTACTCTACTTTATATTTTTCCAGCCTAGGCCAATACATGATTGCTTAGTTGTGAGCTTTAGCTATTATCTTCTGCTCAGACTCTTACTGTGCTTATCTTCTTACGCATGGGGAACTGTGTGAGAAAATAGGTGCTACTGGCATGATTTTACAGCCAATAAGAGCCTGGATGGATCTGACCACAGGACAATGTATTCTGCTTCCAGCAATAGTTGGCTAGATGCACACCAACAAGGCATGAAAGCAATAGGCTTCTCCAGCTGTTGTTTCCCTACAGCTGGTATTCAGAGTCATATGCTGGCTCTGATCTTGACAGTAGCATTGAGCCACCATGGCTTGTAGCCGTTGGTGGCTAGTCCAACACCTATTGCTGCATATGCTTGGAAGGAACCCCAGAGGAGTGAGGAGGGCTGGATCCAACCAATGGATGAAAATTCAGTCCAAAGGGCTACATCCCTGTAGCCTAAACATCTCCACATGTGCTATGTTAACCCCATTTAGTTGATGAAAACTCTGAATGAAAAGACTTCTTTTTTCTTTTTTCTTTTTTTGCAGAAGACAAATACCTCTCATGGAAACCTTTTATATTTCTCCCTTAAACTAACAATGCCTTTTGAAAGCAAGTTTGGATGTCAAAAAGACGGGCCTGCATTTTATTTTTATTTTTCTTCTCTATTTGCACATTGTCAGCTGATTATTCTTTTCTTTTTTTCCCTCCTCCTCCCTTTCTCTTCAGTAATCTTTTTCTCCAGAGGCTTTGTATGCAGAAAGTAACTCTTGAGTGTTAATTATGATTGATTTGCAATGCTCTGAGATGACTGTTTATATCTTCCTTTACCACCAATGTGCCCCCAATGACCTTTCTGAGAGCATTCAAGAAACAAACAAAGATGAAATAATTCTTTTTTTAAAAAATGGAAAGTTATACAAAGCATTTTAGCAAAACTCTGAGGGGAGGGCGAGGATGATGTAGGAATTCATATTTTCGTATAAGAGCTATTTCCCTAATTAAATGGAATTCTAATGACTTAGAGGACAGGATCCAGCCTCAGTTAAGCTCTTATAAGTCCCATTGATTTGAATAAATCTGCTTAACTCTTCCACTGAAATCAATAGGGCTTAGGAGTAGTTCACTTTGGCAGGATCATGCCCTTTATTTTCTAGATATGAGGTGAATATATAGCAAATCAAGAGGTTTTTGCCATGAGATTGCCAGTATGTATGTTCACTGGAGATATTTTCAACTGTGTCTAGTAGTATCCCACATAGCACTACATCTCTCATTCTGTCACTGCATTCTCCACCTAGGAACTAAGCTGTTATTGGAGCCAATGGTGGCTCCTTCATCCCCAGTTGATTTGCAGGAGTTGTTTTCAATGGGACTGGGGCACAGGGATAAAGTCACAGCTTCCATCATGACTGCCTCTCTTCTGCCACCAATAGCTGCTATTTTAAAGAAGAAGCTGAGCTACATTAAATGCATTTGCACCTTTTACACATCAGCAACTTCTGTCCTGGGCCAAATATGTACAGGAGTTCAATCTGTACTGGGTTAGAGGCCTAGGACCCTGGTCCTTTGATATTTTCACCCTGGTGTGGCTGCTAGTATTGCCTGCTGGAAGGCTGCTGAGACCTTCCATGTGACGGTGCTGAAGCAGTGTAACAATAAATGCACCTATAATTGCTATGTGCCGGTGCATTGAATGTTACTTTTCAGAAATGCCATGCCTGTGTTCCATTTTCTTTTCTTTTTTCTTTTTAAAAAACCTATAAAATGTAAAAACTGTTTTGAAGTTTGACAAGAATGAAAGCAATTGTTTGAACAGTGCTATTCTTGATCAGCACCACAAACATAGTATTAATATGACAGAAAACTTCGTGGCTCTTTTCAATATATAATACACATCCACCTTCTTTCTTAAAAGAGTCAGTTTTCCTGTAAAAGCTGAATTTACCTTCCAAAACACCACAAGCTGCTCTTTAAAAAAAAAAAAAAATCACATGACAATGATGTGGTGACTGATAATGTCTGAATATAAGCTCAAAAACATAGCTCTTGTTTTTGTGAAGGAGTCCTGTCAAAATAAAAGTTGATGTTTTTTTATAAACAATGATTAATACAATTCAGTAATTGCCAAAGCAGGATTCCTTTTGAATTGGAATTCAAGAAAACTCTTTGAAATCCTTGCATTTTATTTTTATTTCTCCAGTTTATATATGATTTATTTCTTAAGAAGTGTTGATTGATCAACAAGCTGTCCTTCCGTCAACCCCCTCAGGTGGATTCTGTTTTTCCACCCGGAGGAAAACACATAATTTGTCAACAAACTTACACACAAAATTAGTCAATTCATCTTGTGTTAAGCTTGCAAGGCTGGTCCAGCAGATTTCAAAAGTCAGGCCTGGTGTAGTTCTGCCAAATTTGTGCTAGTCAAAATCATTATGTAATAAACCTTATAATAATCTGAAGACAGGAACCAAAAGGTTAATGGAAAAGGCAGGGCCAGACCTCCATGAGGCAGAGCAACAGGCAGAAGATATTGAGGGGCAAGAGGGCAGCTCCACAGCATTGCTGCAGAGTGACCTAAGCTAGCTTGCTCCCAAGTTAACTTGCTACCCCGAGGTGTGGTGAAGAAAGCTGCCCCATCTCCAGTGTTGAAGGAAGATCCATTGGCCAGTTCAGTTGGGTTCTACACGTGGAATGGTTGGGTTCCATCTTGTTCTTACCTCAGGAAGCAAAACGTTTTGGAAAAAGTCAACTCATTGTGGGGAGGGAAATGCTCATATGAAATAAAACCAGCCCATTTGGGAAACTTCAGATACCTAGAAACAGGCCATGATCCTCCCACCCACCCAAAACCTTTTGCTCAGCACAGACTCCTTGTATTACTAATCTGATACAATTCTAGTATTATTCTCAGGAGCGAGAAGAGAGTAGGAGTCCATTGAGAGAAAAATCTCCTCTCTTTCCCCTTCATCCTATTCTATATCATGCATCCGACAGAAATGTGGTGGTGTCAAAGAAGCAGCATACAGACAGTCAAGTTACCCAATGGTTCCATTTGCCTCTGAACTCATTGCTGATTCTGCTACACGCTGCCAGTGGAGGGGGTGTCCATTGGGGCAAATGGGGCACTGCCCCCACCAACCTCCACCAGTTAAAGTGGTTCAAGAGTGCTTTGAATGTGTGGTGTTCATTTGATCTAGGTGTATAGGTCACATGCACCTGTACCGCACATTAAACAGCTACACATACAAGTCTCTTCCCCACTGCAGAAGGCAAATCAAAATGTTCCTTGGAACATACAGTACAGAACACCAAGAGGTAAGTGACTACTGCCTATGAATGAAGATGGAGGCTCCCCTCTCTGCTTTTACCTGAAGTCATGGCCAGTTGAAGATGTGATAGTGTTAACAGATAGGCAGGCAAACATTAAATAGTGTATAGGGGGTAGTGGGGAACCTGCCCCCTCCTGATTTTGTAGGACTACAAATCCCATGAGCTACTGCCAGCATAGTCAGTGGTCAGGCATGAAGGGAGCTGTATTTCCACACCTGGTTGGCCACACATTCCCCGTCCCTGGTGCACAGAATAGGGGTGAAATTATCTGAACAACATTTTTTATACATTCATATTTATAGAGACATTTCATGTTTATAGATGGCTGCTTCGAGATTGTTTTCCTGTTTACTCATTTTATACAAATAGGGAAATAAATTTTCTTGTGAAAATAATGGTGAATTGATTCCAGGTGGCTCTCTTGTATTGAACTGCTGATCCAGTGGTCTCCTGCAGGATATATTATTGAGAACAGGAGGGAAATTGCCTTCTGTTCTCTCTTGCTCCTGCCAGCCCTGTGATTTCTCCTCACAATCCCTTCAAAATAAAGTTATTAACATAGATCAACCTAATTAATGGTAGCTTATCCTCATTGATTGAACCAATCCGTATTTTGGAAGAGCTAAATGCCTTTTCATTGCTATTCTTTTTTTTCTTTTTTTAAAAAAGAATGTGTTAGAGGAGATAAGATAAGTCACTGGGAATTTGAGGCCTGCCCCACACTTGCACAAATGTAAATATTTATTTATTTATTTATTTATTTATTTAGGAATTATATAATCCCTGAGAGGGTGTCAAAGCAGCCATCAGATTTTTCAGATATTCCCTCTGCCCACGGTGTAGGAAAAGGTCCACCCACAGAAGAAAACATGGTGTCAGGGACTAGGCAGAGGAGGAATGGTGGAGACTGCTTCCCTAGCCTGACCCTTCCAGAGAAGAAGACGACAATTCAGAATTACAACAGGGGTTTGAGGGAGATCACAGCTCAGAGGAAGATGAGGGGGAAAGCTGGGAAATAATGGGGGGAGGAGGAGGAAGAAGTACAGAGGGGGGACAGCTGATGTACACAGTGTCTTTAGAAAGCATTCAAGAACCACCACCCCTCCCAGAACCCGGCAGGCATTGAAAGTAGGAGAGCAGAGAGCTCAGAGGCAGAGGGCACATCTCTGCACCTGTAGTGATGATGCATGAAGGGAGGGGGTGGAGACTCACTTGGAGCAACGCCATTATTCCGAGAGGCCACATTCCCAAGCCTCTCTCTGTGAATGTTGAATAAAAGCAGATGGTAAGGACTTTCCTTTGTCTTGTCCAATCTTGGCAACCTGCCGTGCGGTTTAGTTCCTCTGCTGCATGACACAAGGACATCCAATGAAGATACTGGAAGATTCAGGACAGATTAAAGAAAGTGCTTCACTACTGTGCTGGGCCCAGGGGTAACCTGTGAAACTCGGTCCAGGACCAGTTCAGAATCCAAAGGTTCTGCTGGGAGTCAGTCTGACAGGGCCAAGGCAGGACACGAGGCAGGAAACCAAGCAAGGACAAGTACGGGATTTCAGGCAGAATCTAGCATACAGCAATGTTGCTCCCGCAACCTGGGGTGGGTTCTGACAGCCTTTTATCTTTGTCAGGGTAGCGGCTGGTCCTATCCCCCAGCAACTCACCTCCCTGTTTCACTGAAGGCGAGTACTCCTCCTGCAAGTACTCAGGTCTCTCCTTCTCTCAGACCTGAGTCTCTGCAGCTTGGGAGATGTTGGTGGGTTCCTAGACCCAGGGGCCGCCTCAGACTCCCCTGACCAAACCAGTAGTGGAGCAGCTGTAAGTGATGGCCCAGCTGAAGGCAACAAGGTAATCCCCACATCTGGAGCCATGGCAGGCTCAGGCCCCTGACTCGGCCCAGCTAGTGTTTGTTGCAGGAGAACCTGTGCTGGCTGGGACTCTTCAGGATCAGGCCCCAGACTTGGTTCAGAAGATGCCTGAGGCAAAGGATCCGGTACAGACTGCGTCTCCTCTGGTTCCGAGTCCGAGCCCAAGTCCCAGGCCATCACAAGTACACAGTGCATAGTTAAACTATGGAGCATTGCTGGCCACCAACCTGGATATTTTTTAAATAAGAGGGCTATCCCTCTTATTAAGGTGATATGGCTCCACAGTTGGAGGCAGCAACGCCTCTGAATACCAGTTTCTGGAAGCCACAGGGCTCTTGTGCTCGAATCCTGCTTGCAGGTTTCCCAAGGGGAATTAGTTGGCCACCGTGAGAACAGGATGCTAGATTAAATGAGCCATTGGCCTGATCCAGCAGGCTTTTCTTGTGTTCTTATGAGCCTCCCACTGTGGAAAGCCCAACAGTAGTGGTGCTTGTCTGCCGTCAGAATTCCAGTGCTGGGGAGGACAAAACAGAGACATTCTGGGAGAGGCTGTGGATGCACAGTGTCCCAGTCTCTCCCATTCCGCTGCCACATGCCGGAACTGCTGTGATTTATTTCAAGGGGAAATCCTTTGCTTGTGAGGTGGAATCTTCCGAAAGGAAGTTCGATGTTCCCTCCCCATCACCCTTTCCCTAGTGCTGGTGAAAGCCCAGCAGGTATTTGACTATTCAAACCACATATGAGTCTCTCTCCCCTGACCCAGTGGAATTGCTCTGCCCTCTGCTCTTTATCTGCAACCCTATGTGCGCTTACTTGGAAGTAAGCCCCACCGAATACAATTCACACCAGCAAGTTAACAAACACAGGACTGTGTTGGTTCCCACTAAAGAACATGGCTCAGCAGCACCCAAGCACAAGTAATATAATTTATTAAATGCATATTCGGGAAAATATTAAATCGTAACTGGGAGGCTGGGGGCACTCCTGGTTGCATCTCTGTCCCTTGACCTCAAATGCTAGGGGTCACTTTTGCCAGCTTTGGCTGGTAAAGACAGCTATGGCTCCTTCTGGACCGGGATAGCTGGTAACTTCCAGGTTGGTTTACCGCAATGCCTATTTATGGGACTGCACTTGAGGCTGCTCTGGAAGCTGTGGTTGGTGCAGAATGCAGCAACTCATCTGCTCACTGGGGCAGGATATCACTGACATGTTACCCTGCTGTTGGAATTAACTGGCTAGGTTCAAGGTGGTGGTATACCACCTGGGACCAGGATACCTGAAAGATCATCTCACCCCTTATATAACCAATCAATCCCTGCACTCTGCAGGTGAGGGCCTCCTGAAGATACCAACTTGTCAAGAGGTTCATTCTGTACAATATAGGAATATCAGGCACTGTCTCTGTTGTCTTTTTGGTGTCTGTTGATGACCTCCCACTTCCAACAAGCCTTTTAAGTTGAGAAATTGTCCAGTCTGCATCTGTACTGGAATATATTTTAAGAGGTTTTTGAGATGTTTTATCCAGTGCTTTTTTCCCTTAAAAAAACATGTTTAGGGGTACTCTCATTTTCCTACTCATATTGAAATACTGCTCCTCAATGAGGCCAAACTTAGATTCACAAAATGTTTAGGGGTATGCGTACCCCCAGAAAAAAGCACTGGTTTTGTCACTTGTTTACTGCACTGAGCTCCTTTGAGGGGAAGGTTGAGAAAGAAAGAAAGAAAGAAAGAAAGAAAGAAAGAAAGAAAGAAAGAAAGAAAGAGAAAGGTTTATTTACTTCTCCTATCTAGCCGCTTAGGAAACAGTAGGGTCAAGGGCCATAGCTTAATGATAAGAGAACATTGCATGTCAAAGGCTGCTGGTTCAATTCCTGAGTTTGAACCAGATAGAGCTGGTAAATACTCTTTCTCTTAAACCCTGGATAGCCAATGCTGGTCAGGATCAACAATACTGAGTGATATGGATCAATAGTCTGAATTGGTATGTGGCAGCTTCCTATGTTCCTTAATGCAGAGATAGGGAACCTCCTTCAGGCAGAGGGCCAAATTCCATTCTGGGCAACCTTCTGGGGGCCACTGGTGCATGGGACCAGAGACAAAAGTGGACAGAGAAATGAATGTAAATGTTACATTTGTACAGTAAGCTAGTTTCCACACACACACTTCTCTATCTTCCATCCCGGACACATTCCAGCCTTACAAAGCACCTGTGATGGACAGCCAATAAGGGGTGCAATTGGGGAGGTGCATAGCCTGGGGAGAGCCCGAGGTTCTTCACTCTGCCTTAATGATTTGCCCAGTTAAGATGGATCTGCCTTTCAGAGATCTCTTGGCATGGGCTTTGGCCAGCCTCTGGCAGGAGTGCTGAGAATTCCTCTCTGCGTACTTTTTATGTGTGTACTTGAAAAGGAGAGGGCTCCAGTCCTGTAAAGTAAAGGGCTCGGACAACATGATGCCTTGTCCCTCTCTTTCTATGTATTTCAGCCCGTGTATTGTCCGCCTATAAAGAAGAATGCAAGGGAGTGGGGTTGAAGAATCCACAACTCCACCATCATTGTTTGAATTGCCCTGTTTGTATCCTTCAACAATTCATCGATATAAAGGAATCCTCCCTCTCATATATTTGTAACAATCCCATTTTCACACTACCGTTCCTCACAAAAATGGCAAAGCTAGTTAGACCTTTACTGGCAGGAAATACTGGATGCTGCAAAATTTGCACGGCCTTAGGCTTCCTGTTGGAGGGTTTAAATGGGTGGAAAAGCACAGCAGACACCTTTCTGTGGATTCATAAATAGACTTCCACCTCATATTAAAGGCCTGATTTAATTTCTTTAATATTCCCACCACTAACGATGTCTATTTAAGACATCCTTTTAAAAGTTTGTAACATTAATTTAATGGAAAGATGCCAGTACCACTCTAAGAACTCTATTACATTTTCCCCCCTGTTAAATTAATGTTACTAACTTTTAATGGATGTTGTAATTAGATGTTATTATTAACGGGAATATTACCCAAATTAAAATCAGACCCTTGGAGAGACACAACGTACATTTACAAGTGCATTAAGCATTAGTATCTGGACATTATACATACAAAATAATCCAGCCAGATGGCCTTTGCTTTGTTTTCCCCCCACCCCACCCCACCCGCTGTAACCTGCTTACAGGACCAGGCGTGCATAGTTTTGTTAGCACATAATGTCTATATAGGAACAGAACAACTATTAACCATGCCTCCTTACTAAAGGAGGAAGCAAATGTTTCTCTTGCACCTTCTAAAAGAAAGAAAAGGAGAGCTGCATCTCACAATTTCACACTCAATTTAAAAGGTTCACTCTCAGCCTACCCTGATTGGGTTCGGCAGTTTGAAATTGATTGTTTTGGTTGTAAAACTTGCATGCCTTCCTAGCCAATTTGAAGGAGTTGGGGGGGGGTTGGGGAGGGAGAAGTTACTAGGTTATAATGAGCTGGAGAGTAGTAAGAAGAGGAATGCAGTGAATTCCAAGCTACTGAATCCAGCCTTTGAAAGCCAAAGTGAACCAAAAGTGGTTTTGTTCATTAAAAGTGGGTTAGCCAGTCTACATCAAACTGTCTCACGAAGTCAAGATCCTGCATATCCACTTTGCTTAGAAGGCTTCTGCCTGCTTTCTGGGAATCAGCAGGGTCAGGTGTATATTCTGACAAAAAGTAACTCCATAGGAAAACTGGCAGCATCAACATAATTAAGAACATATTTTCATTTTTTTAAAAAACTATTATCTTGGGAAATGTATTTTAATAATAATAATAATTATTATTATTATTATTATTATTATTATTATTATTATTATTGGCGGAATAGGTACGGCACAATTTCTGATTGTTTCTACTCAGTCTTCAAGATTGCAGTCTTCAAGAATTCACCACAGACAACACTCTTGCTACCCCTCTGTCTCTGCCACAACTAAGAAACCATTTTTTAATCATTTGGCCACTCTCACTGTCTCCTTTGCCAGAGCAGCAAGAAGATTTATGTACGTTTTTGAGTGAATTGAGATAATTCCTTGATACTGGATAACCTTTGCACCTGCAGTGGCTGATTCTGCCTTTCTAATGAAGTCTGAGCCAAAACCTCCCATTGAGAAAGTTTGACTCTAGGTCAGTTAATATTATCTGACATAATTCACATTTAAGCAAAGTGCACGGAGCCCAAAGCAAAGGCGCTTTAGAGGGAGGAGAGAGGTGTTGACAGGAAGAAATCACTGAGAATGAGAGCATCTCCCACATTTCTGCTCAGTAAGAGGAAACAAATTTTCCAAGTGAAATTATCCAGTCCTCTTGCTATATATTCTACATTCTCACCAACTATGCAGGCCAGATAAACTTTGACTTTCCAAATGTTACTGGATTATGACTCCCATCTCCCCTGCCCATTTGACATTCTGCATGGAGCTGATGGGAAATGTAATACAACAACATCTGGAGGACCACAGATGGAAGGCAAGGATTAGTTCTGGATGTTGTTGGACCACAACCATCATTCTCCTTGACCATTGGCCATTCTGAATCCCAACAACATCTGGAGGGCCACAGGTTCTCCACCCCTGATCTATGAGAAATGTGTTTGTTTATGAAAATGATTATTATTTTGCCCCAATGTGCATCACTTTACAGTTGCTTACACTGAACGGTGTTTGCCATTTTAGAGCCCACTCACATAGTATGGAAGGATCCCTTTGGAGTGCCTCGTAATCCTGTTTGTTTGTTTGTTTGTTTGTTTGTTTGTTTGTTTGTTTTTAGCATTCACAACAATTGGGTGTCTCGTCAGTAAAGGTGTTCAGCCTGTTGCTCACTCCTAACCCCAGATCATGTATGAAGAAGTTTTTAAGCACCTGTCCCAACATGGACATGATGGGAATGAGACACATTTTTCCATTTGTTTGTGTGTGAGTGAGTGTCTGTGAGGAGAGAGAGAGAATTTCTCCATTTGGATATATGGCTGTTTAGCTGAAGACAGGGCTATATGAAATATCATCATCATCATCATATGCCGCCCATCTGACTGGGTTCCCCCAGCCACTCTGGATGGCTTCCAACCAATTAAAACCGAGCTAGAAGGTGGCTTCCTATGTCCTTACCAAAAGGCATTGAGTCAGATGACTATAGGATGATCTCTCAAATCTTAGGCTGGACCCTCAGCCAAATATAATCTCATTTGATGATTGCCCTTGTTGTCTTGAAACTAATCTTCATGCATTTCCAATACGCATATGATGCAACTTCTCTCTTAGTAATTCCATGCTTGGATTTTAATATATCTCCCCCACTTCTAAATTTATGAAATCCACCTTTGCACTGAAGCACCTGAAGAACTCTAGGTGGCTTCTCAAAAAGGGCCAATAAGGCATGCAGGTGAATGTGTACTTGGGACTATGAACTTTAAAGAAGGCCCATTAAATGGAAAGCATCTACTTCTCAACCAAGGAATGGGGCCAGAAGTCAGGAAAGATTGTTTTGAATTTCCAGTCATTAAGGTTGCAGAGCGTCTAGTTGCCTCTCCGGTTTGGAACAGTTTGAAATGAGGCAATTATTCTTTACACACTGCTTTGCTTTTGAATCAAACAAGTCGGCAAGACCTAGATATAAACAAAGATGGAGAAACTAGTTAAGATCTCAATGCTGTCCCACTTTATTAGCCATTCACTTCACTATAGGTGACAACCACTGAGTCTGAGAATGCAAAGAAGTGTCTTCCACTGCCAAGGACCAGCAAACACCCACAGAGCCACAGAATGAGGAAGGCTGTATGCCCCATGATAGAGGAAGTGTATCAATGGCTTTATTTGTTTTCATTCATGCTGTGACCTAAAGAGTATCCTTGTTGAATGTTTAAACTCAAGGTCATTAAATTGCCATCACAATTTCTGATTTCAGGCCTTACAGCAAGAGAAGACCTAAGAAAGGTTTAGATTACCTAATTGATGTGATTTGTTTTTTAAAAATATCCAATGGTCAAATGTAAACCCTGTGCATTCTTGGTCTATGCACATAAACCTAATGCAAGCTTTACTGGTTGTAAGGACCTACCGTCAATGCACAAAACGGTTCAACTGCATCAATAACATTTTCTTTTACTTTCTAGATTCAAACACTGCTGAAATTTGAAATATGAAACCTACCCTTATAATCAGGACCACTTGCCAATATGGAATAGGAATTAGAATCTGGAAAATGTTGAACAGGGAATTATATGCTGTATACCAAGCCAGACTTTTTATTGCATTGTGTACGAGATAGTCCTGATACTAGTGACCTTAACCTTGAATGCTTCAAATATATTATTTGAGTTCTTTAACATGGGAAAATGAAATGATATCCATATATGTTATAAATGGATTCTGTGTGTGACTTTTTCACTGCACAGCATCTTATAGCACACAATTCATCCAGCCTTACGTAATGCTTAAATTCATAGTTTGTCTCATGAGCTGAACTAGAGTGCGTGTATCTAAACATATGTTGTCATTTCTGCACAGGCATCTAATAATGCTATTATATCTTGGCAAGCATATTAGCAGCCCATCAGCAAAGATAAATTCCAGGAATTATATACCAATGCACCCATTAAAAATCTAATAATTTACAGTGCAAGCTTCATTGTGTCTACTTAGAGCAGGGTTCCCATCATCCTTAGCTAACAGGACCAGAGGCCAAGGATGATGGACACTGTAGTACAAAAACAGCTGGAGACCCAAGTTTGGGAAACCCTAACTTAGAGGCTTACTCCCAAGTACAGTGGTACCTCGGGATACAGACACTTCAGGTTACAGACTTAGTACCTAACCCAGTACCTAACCCAGAAATAGTACCTCAGGTTAAGAACTTTGCTTCAGGATGAGAACAGAAATTGTGCAGTGGCGGCAGCGGGAGGCTCCATTAGCTAAAGTACCTCAGGTTAAGAACAGTTTCAGGTTAAGAACAGACCTCCAGAACAAATTAAGTTCTTAACCCGAGGTACCACTGTAAGTGCACCCTGAGTTTAGTTGTCAGAATGCAATTGCAATTTGCTAATAGCTCAGGTTGTGCATGATGTGCTTAACTACAGTAGCCTAGGGATGGTGAGAATTTCATTTAAGTTTGGATTTAAAGGCGAGCCCACGAAATTCACACATAGAGAAATAAAACCCTCATTTGAAATGTGCACTGCTCTGAATTTTGCAACGCAGTTCTGCAGCCAAGTAACGTGTGCAAAAATGCATGTAGTAGGTTAAGGTGTGCATGGAAATGCCTCTCCTGGTGACAGCAACATATGAAATGCATTATATTGTGGGGAAATTGCTTTGCAAATTGTCGGAAAAATGCTGATGAATGTTCATGAGGATTCTCTCCCCCCTCCCAAAAAAAAAAAATCAAAAATTGCTGCGGAAATGTGGAGAAGTGGAGATTGAAAAAATGAGAAACCAAATTAACAGATTTGCCCATCCTTAGGGTCATCGCATCATGTTTTCCTTATGCTAATCTCATTCCTCCTATTGTACCATGCTGTGTTTTCAAGGCTCCCCCACACACCCGTGCCCCACTTATGGCAATGCACCAGCCAGACTTGCTCCCAGCCAACAGGCTTAATCAATTCCACACTAGTTAATAACTGGAGACTGCAAAAGAGAAGCGAATATACAATGGATGTTATGAGCTATATCTTCACAATGGTCCAACTGCTGCCAAGTAGTCAACAGTAATGACCCTTCTCAGCTCACGGGGTCAGGGCGGTTCGAGGAAATGCCTGTACTCTAAATAAAGTGCTCATCTTTATTTCAGATTTTCTGTGGGACAGCAGCCAATGTTCTCATATAATGGACAAGCTATGCAGCAACAATCTAAAAAGAGAGATAATAGCCTTCAATATGTCTAAGAGTTAGGTTTGATTGTTCATTATGTATATTAGCAACCTAGGACACATTCTTTGGAAATCCTTCTTGCACATTAATGTCCTTTATGCTAATCATTCACAAATAGACATTGTATGTGAACCATTACAATCTGCTTCCTCTGGTCTTTAATTGGATTTTATTAACTTGAAGCTATTGTTAAACAGGAACAATAGTATGCAGCACTGACGAAGAAGCTGGGGAGGGGGGTGGGCGGGCAGGTTTGTATTTGTTTTTCCCCCCCATCTTGTCTGGTGAACTGTTGCACACAAGTGGATTCATCTAAATACTGAGCAGCATTGTTTGTGGTGTAGTTAGCAGTGTAGTGTGTACCATGGAAGGGAAGACATGACAATCTCAGTGAAAGAATATATATATATATATATATATATATATATATATATATATATTGTACTCCATGATCAGAGTTAAATAAAAACAAAAAACTATTGTTGGGACTCTGCAATCAGTTCCACAAGTTTTTGTCTTTTTATTTTCCTTTTTAAAAAATGTTCAGATACATAGCTGTCAACTTTCAGATTTGAAAATAAGGGATCAGCAGCCTCAAAAATAAGGGACCAGCAGCCTCACCCGTCCCGGGGACGGTCTACGGGATATCTAACAATCCGGGATAACAGCAGAAAGCAACAGGAAACGGCGCTGGAATAAGGGAATTTCCTGCAAAAAAACGGGAAGGTTGACAGCTATGTTCAGTTATGGTTAATCACCTTGAGAGAGGGTAGTTTTAATTCAAATGTTAATCTCTAGAAATATGGCTACTGAATCTGGACACATCTCCCTCGCTCCTATGAGCCTATGGAAGTGGACATATCTCCTTCATTCCTATGATCTGAAGTAGCAACCACCTCTATTCATGTTTGTGTGGTAGATCAGGGATGGTCAACTGTTGGCCATCCAGATGTTGTTAGACTCTGACTCCCCTCAACCCTAACTCACATAGCCAGTAGTCAGGGATTATGGGAATGGTGGTCCAACAATGTCCACAGGTACCCCACCTTGTTATAGAAAATCATATTATCTGCAGCCTTCTACATGGCTTTCCTACACTGGAAAATGGTTAGCATGATATTTCTAGGATCGTTACCAAAGGAATATGCTAAAAGTGGGACAGCACGAGGCCTTTGCACAAAAACATCAGAAATTTAATAGCCTGTTTTGAGGCTCTGTTGTGAAAGAAGTCTTTGAAGGTTCAGAGTGGCAGGGATGGGGAACATTCCTCCCTCCCAGATGTTGTTGGGTTACATCCACCCAAGGCAGCATGGCCGATGGTCGAGGACGTGTGGAGCTGCAATCCAAAAACACATTTCCCATCCCTGATCTATGAGTAAGTTTCAGCTGAGTCCTCATGACATAATTTATATTAGTCACATTTTGAAGTTTTAAATAGATTAAATCAAGATGCTACATGATTGGGGAAATACCTCCAAGCTCCTGAAAACATGTCCAAACCTTTTTCATAAAGGTAGAAATCCTACTAGGATGCGGGTGGCGCTGTGGGTTAAACCACAGAGCCTAGGACATGCCGATCAGAAGGTCAGTGGTTCGAATCCCCACGACGGGGTGAGCTCCCGTTGCTCGGTCCCTGCTCCTGCCAACCTAGCAGTTCGGAAGCACGTCAAAGTGCAAGTAGATAAATAGATACCGCTCTGGGGGGAAGGTAAACAGCATTTCCGTGCGCTGCTTTGGTTCGCCAGAAGTGGCTTAGTCATGCTGGCCACATGACCCGGAAGCTGTACGCTGGCTTCCTCGGCCAATAAAGCGAGGTGAGCACCACAACCCCAGAGTCGGTCACGACTGGACCTAATGGTCAGGGGTCCCTTTACCTAGAAATCCTACTAATATATTCATGACATTTCCAATAAAAACAAGAACAAAAACTGTTTTCACTGGCCACTGTGTGCATCTGGCGAAGCTTATGAAATCTGAAGAGAAGGAAAACGAGAAGAATTTATGTAGTGCATTTCTAATATTTAAACTGCATAAACACCTACACGGTCTTGGAAATAACAGCTGCATTAGTGTTTTAAGGCTTCATATGGTTCTTCCTTGATTCTGCTGCAGCAGACTAACATTAAATACAGGTATTGCATCTGCAATGCTTACAACTTCAAAACGATAACTTTAATAGAGAAATATTCTTAGTACAAAGGTAAGGCACAATACCTTTTTTTGTTGTTGTGTCCCTTATCGAGTACAAACAGTTAGGGGGAATTCTGATTTCCATATAGCCAGGATTACAGCCTTTGAATTCTTATAAAACAATACGTCCCACAGAAACGTACACTGCCTTTTCCCCTACTTTGAGAAGGATTGATTTCCCTTCATGTAATTCTCACAGAATTATGAGGGCTTTGTCATGTGTGGTCCTAAATAAGTATGCTACACATTTGTAGCCTGATCTAATGCAGTGTTAACCATGCCTGAGTATAGAAATGGGCTTTTAAAACTATTTGTAAATGTCGAGAAATAACCTTCTGGCATTGAGTGGATTTCAAAGAAATCCACGATAAACATTTTTTTTAAAGTCAGTATCTATAACAGTCTTTTAATTCTTTCTATGATATACAACATTTGTAAACACTCTGCAACGGAAAAACTCAAGAGAAAGAAACAGAATATAGAAACCTCCACCATAAAAGTTAAATTACAGGCAGCTGGATGCAATGTCAGATGCAGTAAATTAACTAACCAGCTATAAATCAATTTAATAGCTTACACTGTAAATGTAATTGGGTATTACTTTTTTCTTGTTAATGTTAAGGAAAGTTTTATAAAATGATATTTCAATATACAAATGAAACCGCCTAAGAACAGTGTCTAAACATTGTTACTTTCTCCCTGGCTAATTGGGGGGAAATTGTTAACAGTAAAGTACTACAGAAATTGGCTGAATAAGGAGCAGGAATAATTCTTCAGACTTTAAAGTGTTTTCTTTTTTAAAAGAGAGAAAGAGAGAGGTAGGAAGCCCATCCCCTTATTGTAGCTGGTTATCATAAAAACCACTTAAAACTGTAAATGTAACTGTTAAAATTAGCAGCAATGCTGGCAGCAGTTAACATGTTGCTGGTAAAAAGCAGATAAAAGAGGAAATTGGGTTTGAATTTCCAGGATTGCTAATTTTAAGTGTGTGTGTGTGTGTGTGTGTGTGTGTGTAGTCCAGTACCTGCAAATGAAAAATTTATTTCATGAGGATTGTATGCAGTGGCGTAGCGTGGGGGGTGCAGGGGGTGCGGGCCGCACCGGGCGCAACATCTGGGGTTAGGGCAAATCCATGGGTTAGGGGGCGCAAATCCACGGGTTAGGGGGCGCAAATCCACAGGTTAGGGGGCGCAAATTACTTGCCTTGCCCCGGGTGCTGACAACCCACGCTACGCCACTGATTGTATGCACTACACTGATTTATATCCCTCCGTGATATAATCTTAGTGTGTACATGAAGCATTGTCTCAAAGAGCAGCTTTGCACTCCTCCCTCCCTCTGGCATTGGTGCAAAGTTGCCCTGAGGAAAATGCATAGCAGGCAGCACTGGAGCAGTTGTTTGAAGTGACAATTGGGATGTCGCTGGGCAGCTTTGTCCTGCTGCTTTTGCCCGGGGATCTTTGTTTGCACTTCCACAGCTAATCGGAGGGCTGGATTGCACCACAAAACTGGTTGCAATTCTATGGAAAGAAAAAGGCCTGGAAAGAAAACCTCAGTCTGGAGCTGGTCTTGTGCTGCGTGCTCTTCAGTAATTGCATAAGGAGCACAAGACAAAATGGCATGTGCCATTTCAAAGTGACATTTTGACACAAGGCAAACAAAGGTCCAAATGGCAGTGATGGATGTGCGTGGACATTGCACCAGATTTTTGTGAAATGGCTTTCCGCATGTATTCGCCATTGGATTGCTAGGAAGATAGTAACACCGCTGACTTATGTATCCTCTTTCGTTGGCCGGTCTAACACCCCACAGATAACACAGAAAACATCATTTCACTTTTCCTTGTTCCCAATGGCAGATTTGGGACATGGTGTATATGTCAATATTCAAATGCAAGCGCATTTGATTTCTATTTCAAGACATCCATATGTGTTTGGGTTAATAATTTGAATGTCGCATTTTAAACAAGCCTTTTTAAACTGCCATTAACATGCATGATTGCATTGTTTTAGTAGGGAAACCATAAACTTAGGGAAAGTATGGGTCCCAACTTGCTTATATCAAGCTTTTGAACAAGAATCTTCTCTGTTACTGCTTTTATACATGAATAATGTCAACAACTCCTTTAGCTATATGGGCTCCTTGGATGGCAATGCCAAATGGCTGTCATCTAGTTTTCTTCTTGACTGGCCTCAGTTGCAACATTACAAGTATAGGGTGGTATTTAATACTAATGCTACTCAGAGTAGACCCACTGAAGCTAATAGAGATGACCAACTTTGGTTTGTTAATTTCAGTGGGTCTACTCTGTCTAGAATTTAATTGGATAGAAGCCATAATCTCAAACTACCATTTTTTTTGTGTATAAGACACCCCCATGTATAAGATGACCCCTATTTTTTTAAACCCAACATTAAGATATTAAGTTGTTTGGCTATTGGGGCATGGAGGAGGTCACTTGCACCAATCGCTCACCCGCCTGCCTGCCACTGTCGATTGCTCGCCACAGCCACTGCTAATTGCACACCTCGCTGCAGCCGCCAATTGTCAATCGCCTGCCCAATTGCCACAGCCGCAGCCAATCGCCTGTAGGCCTTCCCGCAGCCACCAATCACCCACCCAATGGCTGCTGCCAATCTCCTGCTTGCTGCTGCCATTAATCGCACATCCCCCCTCTGCATTCAAAATCCATGTAGAATTTCTGCCTAATTTTTTTTTTTAGCAAAAAGCATCATCTTATGCACAGAAAAATACAGTAAATTTCTTATATTGCCTCTTTGAGCTAAAGATGGACTAAAGTTAGAGTCCTGCAAAGTGTCTTCCATAGTTTTCCTCCTCTCACAGCATACTGGGCCTTTAGTTCTAGTCTTGCTGTGGGCAGTTTTGTTTTGTTTTTTTATTAAATATTTATTGGCATTTTCAAGAAACACACAACAAACAAAAACAAGAAATACACAAAACAAAACAGAAAAAAACACAAAAATACATAATATTCAAAACTAAACAAAGAAAAAAAAATAGAAAAAACCACATAAAGTTTCTGATACTTATTATTCTTAACCTTATTTCTCAGACCTCCTCACACCTCCCCTTCTTGTATTCCAATTTAAATTGTCAGTTCAGCAAGTCCTTAACTTATTTCTTTACCTTAACTTAAACATTTGTTCTAACATACTATTGTTTTACTTTACTTCTTTTTTCCATTTCCTCAATTTATTTCTAACAGCCTTATTTTCAATTAATTTAAAAAGAAAAAACCAATTTTACCTTATTAAAATCACACATCAATACTTATACCTCATTAATTATTCTTAAGCCTTTTTCCTAAAGTCGACCAAAATTTCCCTTCCACGATTTACCCAATTTCCTTACCACTGCAAAATATAAAAAGCAAATTATCCTTATGTACCCTTTGGATTCCCAACCTCCACCCACCCTTCTCCCGGTTCCAGTCCCCAACCAATATCCATCAGTCTTTATGTTATTTATTTAGCCTGGAGATCTCACGTCCGAGGCCCTTATATCTCTCTCAGTTCCTTTCTGCCGGTCTCTTTGATAGTCCTTGATGTTAAGCCCCAAGTCTCGGAGGGGCTCCGGCCCAACAGACTCCATGTTGCTTCCAGCCAGTCCTCCATACTTAAAAACAAAGCCTATGGGGTACTCCAACTCTTGTTTCAAATTTCTTTCAGATCCATATGTCCCCAAAGCTCCAGCTTTCACCTTCAACAAATTTGTAATCCTCAGGTCTTCAGATCTCCTCCAAAGGGGATCTCTCCATTTTCCAAAGTCCCATTCAGACCAGGCTTTCCACATCCAATTTTTATTGTCCTTTTTTATCATCATGTCAGGCCTCATATTGTAACTCTCCTTTGACTCCTGCAAATCTCCTGCTCCTCCTTCATTTTCTTCAAAAACAACATATTGCTCCATCATATCTACACTTTCAGTTTCATTTATTTGTTCAGTTGAATAGGCTTCCTGTTTCAAGTCCTTATCAGGCTCAAAACTGTTGTTTACTGTCCAGTGTAGTAATGATACCTCTGTAGACAAAGCATTGTATTCATCTTGCAAGTTTCCCAAGAGAACGAGTGCTCTGTCCAATTCTGCTTGGATTTTACATACTCCAGCCATTTTTGTGGTGTAGTGTCCCTATTACCCCTCTAGGGGGATTTTAGTTCCTTAATGTTCCTTTCGGCTCAAAACCAAAAGTCCAGTTATTTTGTATCAGCCCTCCTTATTTTCAACAAGATGTACCAAATAAACCAGCAAAAACAGCAGAAACAATGTTCTCTTTTTCCAGCTGACAGCTCACTTGACAGCTGTCAAAATCCTCAATACAACAGGCTTTCTCATAGGACGTTCCCGGGTCTCGGGGGGGGGGGTGAAATTTCAGCTCCCAAAGTTCTTTTTATCCTCCAGTAAATCTTCTTATAGTGTCAAAACCGTGAAGTCAGGATCTTTCATTAAAAAGAAACAAGAAACAGATTCTCTCGACCTTAGCTGCCCAGTCCTTTGCTTTAAATTGTTTACAAAGAGGGGGGGTGGACTTCCTTTTTAGCCCCTTCCCGCTCGTTCCAAATCCAAAGTTAAAAATTTTTAAGATTCCAATCTCCGTATTACTCACGGGTTTATATTTTAGAGTCCAATCGGTCTTGGAAGAAGTTGGCGCTCTCTGTCAATGGCTTGCGGCTTCACTCCGTAGGCGAGGGAGTACTCTCAGCACCACGCCCCACCCTGCCTCCGTTCCGAAGCCTTTAAAAAGGCTCCGTCGCGGATTGGGGGGGCGCAAATGGTGCCCGCCGAGTCTCTGTGTTCACAGGCATCCGCGCCTGTGATTTTAAGGGTCTCCGCTTCGCCGCAGCGGCCAGACCCAGACGCTACGGAGCCGATTCCCTCCGGAGCTCGGAGGGAATCCGCCATTAAACAATGGCGCCAACCCGGAAGAGGTCGCTGTGGGCAGTTTTGTTGACCATAGATTTAACCGCTGATGCTGCCCAGGAATGGACCTGTGTGAATGTCTGGTGCTACCATGTACAGAGTACCTGCCTACACTTTGAGATCAGCCTCAGAAACCCTGCTTGTGTGTCTGCCAGTGACAGCAGTGTTAGGCCCATCAGCACAAGGGATAGGGCCTTTTCAGCTGGGCCCCAACGTCTGTAGAACACTTTCTAGGCTGAGATATATGGTCCCATCAGTAAGAATGACATGAAAAACAGCAGCAGTGAGGGTGGGAGGATCACTGTGTTGGTGCGCACCCAATGCCACCACCCAATGCTTTCTCCACCCTTACATCTGTCCCCGTGCACCCCCTCCACAATTCCAGTGTGTGGGAGCACTGCCATGGCCAGGAGGGTGGTGCAGCAATTGTGACCCACCTCATATGATGTGGAGCTTCTGCCCTAATAGCTACACAGGGCCAGCCCACCCTTGAGGCAAGATGAGGCAATCGCCTCAGGTGGTAGGATTCACAGGGGCGGCAGATCCCAATGTAGATCTTTATTTCCATCTTGTTCCTGATGTGCAACTTCACACACACCCCTTCCTCTATGGTGGGGAGCAAATGATTTAGTGGTTGCCTCAAGGGCCAAAGTGTCTTGAACCTGCCCTGGTTTTACATTTTGAAACCCCATCAAAAAATCTACCCTCATAGAAGAAGCATGTTCTTTCAGAAATGCCATTTTGGGGGAAATTTCTCAGGTCAGGAAAAATCCATCATATTCAATTCTCCCCAAATTAAGCTTCTACAGCCATTAAATACTTTTCATATAATTAGAAGTATCTGTGCATTCTGACTGGGAAATTGTATCTGCCATGTAACCTCAAGGTGCATTTTTCATAAAGTGGAAATTCTTTATTCTCCACCCACCAATTATTTTTAATTAGCTGGCAATCAACCCCATATTTTGTTTATTTAAATATCAATCTGGATAGGCAGAAAAATTAGTACCGCTAAGATCAGTGCAGGTTGCAATCCTTCGCACATTTACCTGGGAGGTAAGTACCTGAACTCAGCAGGGCTTACTTCTGAGTATACAGATAGGAATACACTGTAAGTCAATTATTAGTCTTCCCTTGCATTTTTGACCCTAGTGCTTTTTAATTGCCTTAATACAGTACAGTACACACAGGTGTTACAAAGATGGTGCGTAGCAATCAAACCAAAAAGAATACATTGAATAAATAAATATATAAATATATAAATAATGCAATCTCCTAGGCACTAATTTGCCATGGATTGTATTTAAGTCCTCATCCATTATGTGAATTAGAAGTGAAACAAACAACTGGCATCAATACTCTATTGCAGCCAGCCTGGCCTGTGATCCGTGTGTGTGTGTGGTGTGTGTGTCTGTGTGTGTCCTGGACAGTTTGTATTGATGCTGTCCTGAGTATCACATTCATCAATAATGGAAATAATTGCATTTTAATAATTAAAACCTCCCCATCATTTTCACAAAGCTAAAAATGATGACTGTGTTTCCTCCCCGCAGTTTATCTACCTTCTAAATGAAGGGATAGATTCGCCAACAAACAGCTCATTTATGAACAGAAGGAACTAAGCTTTTGATTTTCCTTCTCCAATTCTCTCTTGGAAACAACTTCCAATGATCCAGGAAGTCACAGCCTTGTCCGAGGCAAAATCAGAGTTCATGTGTACACTTAAAAGGACTTCTTTTTTCAACTGTCACCCTTCATTTTGTTCTAAAAGTTGCAATGTCATGTTCCAGATCTTCATTTGCATGTGCATCCTGATCCTGCAGGGCAATATTACTTCATTATCACCAGTTTTGAACTATTCTATAACTGGTACTAGGGCGTCATGAAGGAATGGAGCACTGTGACCCGGAAACAGTTTGCCTAGGTAGGGCAGAGACACTTCACTAGCTTCCTGGCTGGTAGGGTTGTATTGGTTACGAGGAGGGGCATGGCAGTGAGGAAGTCTGCACTGTGCAAATGCAATGGCATAGCCAATCCAGCGCTCCTGTTGATGCATTTGCAATGTGCTAACCTCCCTGCCACCTCTCCTCTCCCTCAACCACAAGTTAGCAACAGTAGCCCGCCTGCTAGGATGCCAGCAGCATAGCAGTTCTGCCCCACTGACTGAGCCACTCTGCTCTGACCCGCAATGTTCAGTGCTTTCCGAATAATAATAATAATAATAATAATAATAATAATAATAATAATAATAATTTATTTATACCCCGCCCATCTGGCTGGGTTTCCCCAGCCACTCTGGGCAGCTTCCAACAAAATATTAAAGTACGGTAATGCATCAAACATTAAAAGCTTCCCTAAACAGGGCTGCCTTCAGATGTCTTCTAAAAGTCTGGTAGTTGTTTTTCTCTTTGACATCTGGCAAGAGGGCGTTCCACAGGGTGGGTGCCACTACTGAGAACCAGATCCCCTGGTTCTCTTTTGCAAATAAACCAGTTCAGCTGGGGTAAAAAAATAAGAATAATTTCAAAATGCATCAGGTCAACCAAACAGTACTTTGCACCTGACGTAGCTTCCTCCTCTCTTCTTCCTTAGATTGCTGAGACACCAAACAACGATGCAGCTCACCAGCCGATTTGGAACCCATTGCCATCTCTCCAAGTGGCCTACCTCACAGGATTGCTATGTGGGGAAAATGTGATGGAGGAAGCCTATACATCACCTTAACTTCCTTGGAAAAAGTGTGGGAGAAAAAGGCATTTAATAATAGGGACTGAAATTTGGGTTTGGTTTGGGGTTTTTTTACAGAAATGTGTCCTTCCAAGCAATTGTATTGATGGCCTCTTTTCATGCAGTCTTCTTATGAATGCACCAGGAACCGCCACTAGAATAATTAGAAGTGCAGTTAATTCAGTAACACTTCATGGTAGGTGCGCGCGCGCACACACACACACACACACACACACACAGC
The DNA here is from genome assembly GCF_964270895.1 of Podarcis filfolensis. Taxonomy (NCBI): domain Eukaryota; kingdom Metazoa; phylum Chordata; class Lepidosauria; order Squamata; family Lacertidae; genus Podarcis; species Podarcis filfolensis. Next base: position 35,691,180 of record NC_139603.1, on the reverse strand, counting down.
CCTATACATACATACATACATACAATTGGCTGCTCCTTCCTAACTCAACTGCTCCCTCAGATTATAGTGAAAAAGAACAAATAGAAAGAGGGAAAAATTGAAAATACCTGAAAAGAAAAGAGAACAGGGTGATGGGGTAAGATGGATTACTTGAATTTTCCACCAATCACTGAATAACACATTGGCTAAAGCATTGATTGATGAAGTATTTAAGTCGTCAATCTCGCATCACAAGCCTTTTTACAAATGGCTGCAGAAAGGGTTGACAAGACGGTGGTATCAATGGAAGTTGGCTTTGCTACAAAATATAAGAAAGACCTCTAGTCCACAATTTGCTCTCTGGCAAGATGTTCAATAACCACTTTCGACGGCCACTTTGCCAGCAAATGTTTCACTTAAAACGTCGGTATTCTTTACTCAGGACTGCCGTCCACCTCCAAATTTATAGGCCTTTAGGATGAGGAGATTTACTTTCCTTTCGTTTGGGGTTGGATGATGCTTTCTCCACTCATGAAGTCTACTACTTTTCCATTTGAATGGGATTTGTTCTTTAAAACAAAAATGAGAACCAGCTTTTGCACCTTTCAGATGGCTTAGGATATATTAAACCGGGGTCTGCCACCACAAAAACTTAGCAAAATGTAAGAAATAAGCATCTACTGGGGAAATCTTAGCTTATCACAAGCAGCCCAACATCATTTAAGATGCACCAAAACCACCGATAAGTAACATACCTACAGATAGAAGCTATGTGGAAGAAGCATTCTCAGACCCAGCACAACCGTGTTGACAGATACCACTTCCTGGAGCAATTCCTGTGTGTATGGTAGGTCAAAAAAATATACTGCCAATACTCAAGTGAATCATGGCTGGAAAGTCCCAGCTGAAAGTGTGATTATGGGGAAGGGTTGTAGCTTGTGCTTTGCATTCAAAAGGTCCAAGATTCAGTCTCCAGCATCTCCAGGAAAGGCTGGAAAGACTCCCACCTGAAACCCTGGAGAACTGCTGCTAGTGTAAACAATGCTGAGCTAATGTAAGTGGACTGCCATATAATGGCACAGTTTCATCAAGAGCACTGTAGCTGGACGGCCGTGGAGTCACCTTCCTGACCTGGATGGGGTAGCAACTGAGGTTGGGCCTCTACAGATGTCCGGACAGAAGCATTGGCGTATCCATACAGCCGCAACCTCAATGCCAATCCTGCTCTCACTCCAGCACTGTCCAGGTAAGCTGCAGTAAAACTGATGTCTACCCCAGAACACTGGCCACTACTGATCAACAGAGACATTCCACATGTGGGATTCTGAAGCATTTGAACTGAGCATAGAGTTTGCTGCCACTTCAGAAGCTGGTCTTTCTACTAATTTGCCATTTTATGTGTCATCTCATAGATTGTTTCCATGCTACTCTAAGGGTGAGTTCATGCCAAATGTAACAGCACCAGCTTCCATGAAGAAAGTACATTTCTTGTCATGACAGATACATCTTTATTTCAAGCCTTATTGAAAAACCTGTTGTTATTTTGTGGGACCACACAAAATGAGATTCTGGCAAGAGATCAGTTGTACCTCACAGTGGTTGGAAAGAATGTGTTTGCTAAGAGTCTCACGAGCCTGATCAGGAAGTTCTAAACTAGATCCTAAGGAGGAGGCAGACAAAAGAAAACATTACAGGGGAATACCTGACACTAGGGATAATAACTTCACTGATGCACACGAAACTGAGGTGGTGTTCCACAAAACTGCTAAAGAGCAGTAAACTACAAGAAGGAAGCGACTAAAGGGAATGAACTCATGGTTTCAGTTGTCTCTATACTAATACACAGAGTATGGGAAACAAACAACCTGAATCAATAGAATTATAGTGTCCTGAGTAAGGAATTCCTGCATTGCAGGGACTTGGACTAGATGGATCTTGGTGACCCTTCCAAATATACAATTCCATGATTCTATGGTTCCATGAAAATGTTTTTCACTTACATTCCCCACCCCCAAAGACTTGAACAAAACATTAAAAAATAGTTGGACAGGGCCATTCAAATTCTGGATTGACAGTGGCGGAGCATGATGGAATATCAGAACCACCAACATGTCCACAGCACCACTGCTCACAGACCGAGGTGTGCTTTCCCTAATGAGGCCTTCTGCCACCAGTGCCCTTCCACCGTTCGGACTCCGTTCTTAGACTGAGGTAAAGTTTGCAAACCGGGACACTACTTCTGGTTTTTCAGAGTTCGTAAACCAAATAGTTTGTAAACAGGGCTGTTCTTAAACCGAGGTACCACTGTATGTCTTTAACTGACAAGTCATTCTTTATCTGCATTTATGTAAAAGAAGTTAAAAGAAGACGTATCCTTCCTCCACTCCATCTTTTGATATATTTGGTTAAATATTATTCTATCTTTTCCAACACCAAAGACAACTAAACCTTTTTCTATAATGGACTTTCATCCAAACCAGCAAGACAACCCTGATACTCTTGCCTGGTTCATTTTATGCCAAGCAAATCTGGAACATAAAGTTTGTAAAGAGGCACAATTTCTTTTTGTGTATCTTTTTAAAACATCTTATAATGTCTTGGGGGGGGGGAGTAGGGGGAAGTGAAACAGAATAAGCAAAGGTAATATTGATGTAATTGCTTCCACTGTTTTGAGAAGGAAGTGAAAGGCAAAGTGCTGTCTTTAAATTACCAGGAATACCTCTCTCTCATTAACTCAGTCTCTCTACTATATCCTGTATACGCCTGAGTTTTCCGCTGAAACCAGAGAGGAGGTGCATGGTTTTGTAGAAAGGAAGATGTGAGAAATTTGCATGCATTTGTGCATAAAAATCACTGTCAGCATAAAAGAAACCCACTTAGTTCCTAAATGAAATGCATTTTGGCAGATGAGTGACCACAAGAAGCAAGAAGATCTGGTTACTAGGGGATGTCTGTCTAAAGTTTAGTTACAGGAAGGTCAGAAAGAGCTTGATTGACTAAATGATGGATCGTAAAGCCCTTTTCGCACTTAATGGGCTATGGAAGCCATTCAAACAAAAGGAGACCCTCTGCTAGGATGCAGCCCTTGTTTGACTCTCAGTAAGAATCTACTAAGATGCCCCAAACCATCTTCCTTTTCCAACAGTTCCAAATACAGTCCGAAAAATAAAATAATAATTTGATACTATTATTTCATTGTTATTGCCTTAAAGAAAGTCTGTCTAGTTTTATTCTCTCCAGATGCAGAAGTAGAAATTTAATAATCTGTCAATTTTGGTTTCTCTCAGTTTCTTATTTTTATTCCAATCTTAAGCTTAGCTTTCCACATGTGATTTATTTGACAGCATTATAGTGTGCATTTCTCCTCATATACACATTTTAGTATGCACTTTTCCATAATACACACTTTTTTTGCAACGGAATTCCCCTCATAAAATGCATTTTGTGCGCTATTTTCATTGATCTGTGCATTTAGATGCATGCATTTCCCTAATATATGCATTTTTGTACACATTTTTAGTCAGATGGCCACACTACAAAATTCAGAGACATGAGAATTTCAAATAGCAGCTGCATTTTGGTTCACACATATGTGACCAGGCCACGCATACCAAGGCATCATGCAGTACAAGAGCTAGTGTGGTGTAATGCTTAAATTATTGGACTAAGTCTAGAGTGACACCGTTTGAAATCCTCATTTGGCCACAAAGCTCATGTGGTGACCTCTCAGTCTATCCCAACACATAGTTTTTGTGAGGGTAAAATGGTGGATGGAGGGGAACAGAACCATGTAGCCTGCCTTGAACTCATTGAAAGAAAAGCAGGAGAAAAATGGCGTAAGTAAATAAATAAGCTACAATGGTGGAAATCTATACATTCACAGAAAACCGCTGCCAGAATTCCTTGGATATCATTTATTATTACATTTATAGATCACCATTTCCTCCAAGGAGCCCGAGGTGGTTTCACATAGTTTTCCAACTCCCAATCATTACAGCCAATGTCCACATAATCCTCACTTTGCCTGTGAGGCCTGTCTTAAAATGCAGAACTCAATACCAAACAGAGTAATATGGAGGAGATAGAGGAAATGTCTGTCAACACAACCCCAATAGAGCCTTGGAGAACCAGTGTGGCAGTGAAGATTCCCTCTCTTCCCCAAAACACTCTCTGCTAAAATATCCTCAGCCATCAGTTGCAGACTTCATTTCTGAGTTTGCACAGCAATGATTGGGTGCTGGAATTCCATCAATGAGCCAAACGCTAGCTAGACTGCCATTTTTACAGCTGATGTTTATTCTGAGGCCAGTTCACAGAAGGAATTCCAGCTTTGTATTGTTTGTCACTGACGTGCGATGAGACGGCTGCCATTTCTTGTTTGAAGTTGTATTATGGTTGTTTTCTTGGGCGTTCAAGGTCACAGGCCTGCTGATGATGTCTTGTGAAGCATAGCTGGTGCCATGTATCCAAAGCTGTTTGGAAGAAGAAGATTTATGTCTCCAGCCATGCAATGTGAAATAACTTCAATGGTAAAAAAAAGAAGGCAAATGTTTGCTTGTTCAAGCTAGACTCTTATGAATCTCCCAGCTGACTAAATCCTTGAAGGTAAACATAGCATGACTTCCCCAACCCAACAATGATTGCACATTGTCTTTGAATAAATGCTGTAATATTGTTCCTCCATGTTTTCTTCAGCATTGGCAAGTTATGTAAACAAGCTAAAGTCACATCCCAAGAAACAATGTAACGCCATCCCAGTGATTGTTATTCCGTGGCAGAGAAGAATAAATGATTCAGAAATTTGGTTTGCCACCTTGCCACCTCTCCCAAACATGTCTGGCATCTGAAGCTCTTGTCCCAGTCCTTAAAATGTATTAACCAGCTTTGATTTTCCAATGCAAAGTCCTATCGAGTTTCAAGGAAGAGGGTGTAGCTTAGTGGTAAAGTGCATGCTTTGCATTCAGAAGGTCATAGGTTCAATTCCCGATAGAACTGAGAAACAGCCCTGTCTGAAACCCTGTTGTGGACAAAATATGGACATGGGTCAATTGTCTGACTCAACAAAAACAGCTTCCTGTTCTTGGGAAGACCTCTTGGACACCCAAAGGTTCATTTTACCCATCAAAACAGTGAGTGTGAGGATGGGTAGAGAGTGTTTCATAGGCAATATGGGCAAACACAAAATCACTGAGTCTTTAAAGTAGCCAGGACATGTAGTATGAAAAACAGAAATCAAAGTTAATGGAGGAGTTTATTTTCCTGGAGAAGGAAACAGATCACAGGGGTGATTAATCTCACCCAGATCGATCAGGATCAAACTTTCTTCATAAATATGGAGCTAGGAAATGCCTGATATGGTGGACATGTCTTCTTGACATTAACTTATAAGCTATACCTGCAAGCATGTGTTGCAACTGCAATCAAACCTCGGATGCAGAGATGCAAAGTTGATAATGTAGCCTAATTCAGGCATTCAAGCACAATCAGGGGGTAGGGAGTACCGGGACATGTGCAACATCCCCCTTCAATGTCCTTGTTTGCTCTGCACTACCCAAACCATTCTACATTGAGCAATGGGCTTTTGAATTGCATTTAGATATCAATTTCACCAGGTTGCTGAAATTTAACAGGGTTTGCAACCACACAAAGGCTTCTGGCTGTATTCAGCTGCACATAGTTATAATGATGCGGCTCAATGAATGGGCCAGTTCACACATGCACATTAAAATCACTGGATAGCTGGCTGCAACATACAGTGTGAAATCCTCTCAAATGTAATGCTTTTTAATAGAGTCACTTCACAAATTCAGCTGTTAGTCATCAAAGCTTGGTATTCATGCAGTTGGTGGCATTCTCACAGGCATGGGGGGGCAGATGTAGGAAGTGAATCCTAAATTCACAATAAGCCAATACGAAAAAATTATGACGCATATCCAAAAGTGTAGAACAGCCTTTTCCATCCTAGGACCCACTCAATGCTTTTTTCTGGGGGGACGCAGGGGGACGCATAACCCTAAACATTTTGTGAATCTTTCTACTTTTGTCCATTTACTGTATTTATTTTTCCCAAATGGTGGTTTTCTTGAGTCAAAATGAGAGTACCCCTAAACATTTTTTAAGAAGAAAAAAAAAGCAAGGGACCCACTTATCCACTGTCATACAGGCACCTCTGGCATGATGCAGTTCATTTCGTTGCTTATAATAAACCACTGTCTGAATTTATACTAGAAGAGCATTGTTGCAGAGGATACAGCTTCATTCCAGAGGATTGTGTTGCTAGTAGTAGTGGTGGTTGTAGGTGGGATAAAAGCTGAAGCACATAAATCAGCTGACTCATGCAATGTAGCATAAATTGCTGAGTGTGTGTGGCACAGATATAAAGTTTCATTATTCTCCTATATGTAAAAACAAACAAACAAAAGCATCTGCTTGTACATACAAAAGCAGCATGTAAAGCAAACCTCGCAGGCAGAAATCCCAGTGGCTTGTGTCATTTATTCTCTACTCAGCAAATCTTTATCATACAAAAGCATGGTGTTTTTGCTCAAGATTAGTCTTTTCCAAGCATAGGTATTGCATTTAATCTATTTTAAAAGAAAATGTATTTTTCCCCACTGTGACTCTCCAGCGATAGTGATATGTTTATCTCTAGAGCTTGCCAGTGCATTGCACGATAGAAGAACATACAGTGAAGCGGGATCTTTTATCACTCACTCTAAGTTCTGAACGCCCCCTGTTTATCCTGCTTATGGGAATTCCTGTCAGAAAAGCAGCCGTCATAACAGTAAGATGCACATCCAGTAGAATGGGATAGAAACTTCATCTCTTGCATGCTTTCCGCTTCAGTTCCATCAATACGTTTGACACCAGGAAATGAATTTTCTTGACCTTTTAGAGTCTTCCCCTGAAACGCCACTCCTAGTCTTAAAGGAAAGATTCAGAGGGGGAGAATTTCAAAAGATCCCTCTCTCCAGAATTGCAATTGTTCTTGGAAAGGTGAAAAACTTTAATCTGCTTTTAACAGCATTCAGCGGATCATCTACAGTGGTACTTCGGATTACAAACACCTCAGGTTACAAACACTTCGGGTTAGAGACTCTGCTAACCCAGAAGTAGTACCTCGGGTTAAAAACTTTACCTCAGGATGAGAACAGAAATTGTGCACCGGCGGCAGCAGGAGACCCCATTAGCTAAAGTGGTACCTCAGGCTAAGAATGGTTTCAGGTTAAGAACGGACCTCCAGAACTAATTAAGTTTGTAACCAGAGGTACCAGTGTGTGTGTGTGTGATTGACATTGTTTCCAGATGTTTATTGTGGGATTGGTGTTCCTCATGCATACATCATTATTTTTGCGGTGACCATACTGTTGGCGGTTTGTTTGTTTTTGTGGGTATTTTTGCAATTTGGTTAAATAGAAAGGAGAATTCTCTGGATCCCTAGATCCAGGTTTGAGGCAAGTACTCTTTGGTGAGAGAGCCCCGACAAAGATTTAAAATCATTAAACATGCAGCAAAGTAAAGCGTGGAAATATAGGATGTTAGAATGGGGCATTTTCAAGGTCTAAGTCATTTCCAAAGTTTCCTATTTTCCTTAACATAAAAAGAGACTGCACGCTTGGTAAGATAAATTTGGTTTACTTACAAATTCCTCAAAGGTCAGACTAATGAGCTTTTCCATACAGCAGCAAGAAATGGCAGGCAGTTTAACTTAGTTTCAAAATTAATAAATGTTTCAAAATTATTTGTATAGAAGCACAAAGATGGCTTGCTAAAGGCATGCAGTCTAAGCTTGCAGCATCCAGCTTAGACATCCTTACTGGTCAGGTTCACATGATGGAGAAAAATGGCAGTCCATATTGCTTTCCCATTTAATCCCAATTTACTCTTTCAGGGAGAAATCTAAGAAGTTCTGTTGCTAAGAAACTATACATAATATCTCAATGCCTTGTTTACAAATTAAGCTCCCACCCAGAAGCACCCAAAAATAATAAAAGAATATTGTTGAACTTCCCACAGAGCAAGGAAGAGGAAAGGTTACTGAATGGCATTACAACTATATACAGACATTTTCATGTATATTCTTTTATCTAACCAGAGTACTTTATTAGTGTGTTGCTACTTTCTCACCTGTAAGCCTCTCTTTGATTACAGTGGTTTCTTCCATCAATCTATCTTCAAAGGAGTAGTGATTGTACTCTGTTGCTGGTGAGCTTGGAGACACTGGTTTTTTCACATGGCCCAACAAAGACAGTTTTATGGCCACTGTAATTCCACTGTTTGCATAGCAATGGCAACGAACCCCCCCCCCAAAAAAATCCCCTGGAATCTCTTGCACCTATATAGGCATAAATACAACCAAATACAAGCCCCCTCTCCACCTGTTTTCTCCATGTCCCTGCTGCACTCTATAGAAAACAACAGGTGTATACAGCAGATGGTAAGAGTACAAGGAAACAGCAGCCACTACATTGTATTTGCATATCCATTGGCCAGTGTTTGATTTGTTTCCAAAATCAGTATTTTATGTGCTCTTGAAGTTTCTGACAAATTACACTCCCAAAATATTCCAGAACCAAGAGGTTGGCACTAGTGATGAACAAGCTCGCTCTGGTCACATATAGAACTGGGCTCTAAGAAATACAACAACAACAAATGCTTTCTCCTCAAACTCAACACTTAGCTCAGTTCTTCTGAAACCAGTTCCAGGCCTCTTTCAGATTCTGTTGCGCCCTCAATTCAGGGCCAGATTTAGATGAAGAGAGGCCCTAGGCTACAATCCCCTTCTCAATTAAGTAATCAAATTTAATCTAGAATTTAAATTCTCAAAACTTTCTTATTCGTTAATTCGAGCAAGTAAACTACTGCTCTCACTTCATTACAAACAGTATTTCTACCTGCAACACACTTGAGCAAACCTGCTCCTCTTCCTTTCACGGATATTTTGTTGTCATTTGCAACTGTAGCTGCCTCTGATTAGTCATCATTTCACTCTTTGGGGAAATAATTAGCATCACACATCATGTGCATGCATCATGAGCTTTCTCTATTATCTGCACAGTCAACAGTGCAAAGGCTGAGCTGAAGCATTCCCTGCTGGTTACCTGCTTTCAGCAATAGGGGTCGCTGTTTGGTAGTACCCAATTTGTTAGCTGTCAGATTCTAGAGCTCCCTATTGGTGGTAATTCAGAAAATACAGATTCCATTCATAAAACAGTGTTCATTCATAAAGCAGTAACATAAATCTCCATTGCTACATATTGGTTGAATATTTCAGTGGTTGAACGTACAGGTTTATGGCCATGCTGTAGTGTAGTGCTTATGTGACTGTGAATAAAAGGTGGTTGGGCTCATTGTTTCGGGGTTTGCGGGGGGAGAGGTGACAAAACTGATTTCCAATAAGTGCCCCCCCTTTATTTCCATAACAAGTCCTTGAGTCTGTACTCTGAATAGTGACACCAGGAACCTAGGAGGTGCAGGGCTTGTAAGTCCAACCCCTGCACAGTCTCATCAGGGCTGACCTTAAGGCAATTGGAGCAATTTGGCCAAATTGGGCCCCGTGTGCCGCTCCTAAGGGGGCCCCATACCAGGGCAATCTAGATGGATTTTATTTATAAGATTTTGCAGACTTTGGCTGTGAACTGGGGCCCTACAAAAAAAAAATTAAGTTGCTCCCCACTGCTTCAAATTGGGCCCCACTGGCTAGCCCTGAGTCTCATAGTTGCTGGGCCTGAGTTGCCCTGCCCCTTGCGTGAAGTATTTGTTTTGCAATTTTGGGAGAGGGAAGACTGCAGCACAGGGGAGAGGGCAGGCTGGCGAGGCCTCCTAGATTTAGAGGCCCGAGTTGCCCTGCCTTTGCATCAAATATTGGGTTCGCAATTTTGGGAGAGGGGAGACTGCAGCACAGGGGAGCGGGCTGGCTGGCAAGGCCCCCTAGATTTAGAGGCCCTAGGCTTCAGCCTACTTAGCCTATACATAAATACATAAACACTGCCTCAATGATATCAATGGGAGAACAACAGAGTATGATCCAACTGCCAAACTCCCTATTAGCATCCAATGCACCATCTTTTGTTCATCCACTGATCTACCTGCAGCACAAGACCCTAATTCTCTGCACTTAGCTTTGGTGTAGCTCTGGTGGCAGTGGTGAGAAAAGAGGAAGGGAAGAAGCAGTGGTGGACTTCAACGGTACCCTATGTTGTGTTAATATTTGGCGCTTCCCGCCACCTCTCACCCTCTGTTCTACAGCATTGTTGTGGTGCCCCGTGCAGCTGCACTGGTCATGCTACCCTAAAACCACCTCTGGAGGGAGGCCTTCTCTGAGGCCTGACACATTGTTATGATCCCTACACTGGGGGGTGTAGGGGGTTGTTGTTTTTTTAGTACTAATAACATTATTCAGAGCTCGCTGTCTCTGGCAGATAGCATATCTTTCCTTTCCTTCCTTTCTTGGGGGGGGGGGAGGTAAGAAAAAGGCATTTTAAATCAAATAATTTAGAAGTTGTGATATTTCTTTGAGGGTGCATTTCTTTGAGGGTGCATTTCTTTGAGGGTGTGAGCATTATACCTGGATTCATGAACATGCAGTGAAATAACATGCAGAAATGCATTATATTCTGGGGAATTGCTTGCAGAAATTTGTTCACGTGTCCAAAGCACATACAAAAATATATTCATTAGGAGAAATTCACACTAAAATGGTGGTGGAGTGTTACGAGGATTTTAAAAAGAACTTGCAAAGCTGAACTTAAGGGTGGGGAAATGAGACAACCAAAACTGACATATCCTTCCATCTCTAACATCAATCACCTGTTATGTCACACAGCTGTTGTGTAACCAAAGACACTGTTTGGTAAGCGATGTGAAGCAATGATCCTAGTTCATTTGGCATACTCAGAGTAGTGTTTGAGGACCACCACTTTCATTTCTACCAGGTGAGAACATAAGCCATCCTAAATAAAAGCAGAATAAATTTATTTCTAAAGGTGCCTCCTGTCTATCATAGCAATGATAACCGAGGAAGACAAATCTTTGGAAATGGACCCATTTAGTTCCACCACCCTTTTCCTGCTCCCCTCCAACAGTCAGACTGTCAGTGTCTTGAGCAAGTACATGTAACATCTGCCATATGGCCAGCAATCCTGTACCAGATGTGTGCGCCACTGGAACATTAAATTGGGCGGGGGGCAAGGAAAAAGTTTCAGATTTGATAGAAATTCCCTGTCTAGTGTTGGTTGCAGCCATATATTTAGTGTGACTTCAGTACAGTGGCTTTTGTGAGTTTAATAACTATTATGTACTCCTTATGATTGCTGGGTAATAATGAGTAATATTTCAGTCATTTATATTCTAAGAGCTACACATTCGTGTATCAAGCACACCCTTGACTGCACCTTTTTAGGCTTTCATTTGGCCAGAATCACAAAAGCTTAATGTCAGATTATTATTTCTGGCATTCAGTCATCAGCAAATAACATTTTACCTTAAGATGTGATTCCCAGATACTAAACACCAGAAATAATTGATCATCATGACATTCCTTTGTGAATTTCAACTTTCATTTTCTTCTCTGAACAACACATTTAGTCAGTTACATGTACCAATTACTATGGTACATAAAAACAGGGTTGCTCTCGCTATTGTGTTCTTCAATAGAAGATTTACTCTCAATGCCCTTTCCAGGACAAAGCCAGTGAATTAGAACTTCTAATGCTGCAGTGGTGTGTTTCTCTCTCTCTCTCTCTCCTCTCTCTCTCTCTCTCTTCCCCCCCCCCTCTCTCTCTCTGTTTCTGATTTGGACTATAAGTTGAAATGTGCACTGTTGTAACACCCTCTTAGAATTTTACCATGATTTGAACAGGGGCTATGTTTCCATCATTTCATTTCTTGTCACATTTTACTGTTTCCCTGAACCATCCAACATAGAATTTCGGTGGTGGTGGGGGTTTAAAATCAGGATTTAAGAAGCAAATTGAAATTATTATTTTTTTACACAAATCGGTCCAACGGAAATTAATAATGAAGTTTTTTTTTTAAGGGGGGAGGATTAAAATTGCTGAGGAATGAAAAGAATACAGAACAAAGAGCTCAGATTCAAGAGCGAGTTTGAAGATTTAGAAAGCACAGAAGCATTCTTGCATAGAACTGAGAATAAAAGCACTTGAGCAGTTACTGGAACAGAAGGCTTGCTTTTGCCTACTGCTGTGGTCCGTATATCAGTGCTGAAATTGGACATTAATTAGCACTTTATTTGCTGTTGTGCTCCTTTTCTTCCAAATATTTCCTTTGGGGCCATGACAGCCATTTCCTGCCCTTTCATCTTTTTTCCCCCTAGTGATTGAACTATTAGCCTCCTGTACCTGTGAGACAATGAATATTAGCTACTTATGGAAGAACCAAAGAGCTAAATAGCATGCACCACATGTAGGTATAAGGATGCAATGAAATTAAGGTTACGTCTGTCAGGCCTTAGGGAGAAAAATATCACACCATTAAAAAAAGAAAGAAAGAAACTCAGAGGAAGAAGAAGAAAATGCCGTCAAAATCTCAAATCAGAAAGTGGATGTGAAAGGATTTTTATTAAATCCTGTTGTACCTTAAAGATATGCTTAAGTTCTTGGTGACTTGGGATGAACTTCATCATTTATGTAATGGCTTTTTAAAACCTAGATCCAAAAGGAGTTAAAATTAAAAGCATTCATGACTCTCTTTTTTTTTGAACCAGGCTGCAAAGTGCAGAGCATTGTAGCATATTCCAACAAACCACTTAACCATGTAATTAAATCAGAGGCATTAGAGTAGCTCATTTGAAATTAACTGGAGCTGCTTAAATGCTAGGCCTTATCATTATTATTCATTTATATAGTGCAGTGAGCATTCAGAGTACTATACTCCCCTTATCAGGGTCATCCTTGTAAGGTGGGTCATTATTGCCCCGATTTTGCACCTCAGGAATTCAGGACGAAGCACACTGGTGTCACTCAAGTCTACCCATGAATGCTCAAAACCTATCAGTCTCACCAGGGATCAAGCCCACTGTACAATAACACATTAAGTGCCTTGCTTGTTAAATGACAGCATGCCCTCATATACACATTTCAAAACACAGAGACCAACTTTGGTTAGGACATGGTTTTACAGACTGTGGTGCCATTATAGATTATACGTAATGGTGAGCCCATACTGAATCTAATTGAATGAATCCATGTTTCATCTAAATCCTCTACAATAACACATGATTCTCATATATATTTGAGACATAGATATAGATACACAGATACAAAGATAGATTACTCTGCACAGAGAGACACACATATATATGCTGATTAAAATATATTGTATGAAACATATATGAGATACGAGAGAGAGAGAGAGAGACTCTCAACCCCATATATATATGGTTCATGTGAAATATTTTACTCTGCATACAGTCACCCTGGACATTGAATAATATCATTGAGGAATACTTGTGTAGGCAGGTGAGCTCCAGTTTTGAAGGAGCTCTCTATGTGGACCTTCCAGAATCAGTGGACTTGCTTAGCATCAGTAGCACTCCGATCAGCACAAGACAGTCCCCAGTGGGGAACTGAGAGCCGCTATGTTAACTTCCCACAATTACCCAGAGTGGTGCTACACCAAGGGCATTGTGGTTGGACCAGTGTCATTTTAAAAAACATTTTGAATAGAGCAGGATAGGCAACAGCACTAGGAGCACCCTAAGGAGGGCTGGCCCTGATGCCAGGCTTGAAAGTTCTTCCCAATGGAACATCCTGCGAACATCCTCCATCTGTGGAAGCCTTGCACAAGGACTTCCATTTGCATGATGGGGCTTTGCCTCCTCTTCTTCACCCGTGTACTCTCCACGCACCCCAAAATTGCTTCATGGAGGTGAGGGGAAACCTCAGAGCAGCATGCAGGAGAAATTATTGAAAGAACATGGCATTGAATTCCACTCACTTTGGTGGGTTTTCCTGCCGGGGCTTTGGTTGTTTTTAAACGAGTTGCAGTTTTCACCCTGAACAGATATTTCAGCAGCTGCTCTTGGATTATGTCATAGGATTATAATTTAATGTTCTTTTAAGTGGGTTGTTTTGTGCCTTTATTTCTATCCTACAGTGTCATTTGTATACGCATTAAAAACCCACATGGGCATGTAAATTGGAATTCTTAGAACTGTTCATCTGCAGAATCAATTGCAGCTCAAAAACCCAATACCTTACAGAATGGCTTTTCCCACTTGAGCCTGACTGGACCCTGATGTCAACATCAGTGACCCTTCTCTTTGTGCCCTCATGGGCAGAAATCTGGAGGGCAGCAACAAGAGAATTGACTGTTTCAAAACTGACTCCCCTTCATAGAATTATCTCTTGGCCTGGCACTGATGTGGACATCTTTTGGTGCCCGGCCAAGAAATTTCTCTTCTGCTTGGCATTTAAGTATCAATATTCTTTGCAGCAGCTGCAGAAATGGGGGGGGGGGCAGTATTCTGTGGTGGTTAGGGAGATAGTTGGAGGAACTGTTTTAAGATTTGATTGCCTTGCATTGTGTATTGATTTTAAATATTTTAAAATAGTATATTTTACTATTGTTTTGTAAATCGCTTTGAGTCATTTATTAATAAGCTCATTAATAAACAAACCGACAATATTCTGCAAAAGAACCCTAAGTCAACAGTTTCTTATTACTCTGAGTAAAATGATACCACTTTTGAAGTTCAAGGCTACCATCATTTTGCCTTGTGCCCAATTCTCATTCCATTTTCCCTGAATCTCATGCAACAGATTTTATTTTATTTTATTGAGTTATTCCTGCATGCAATTTGTGTCCTGTGTGGCCACATTTGTGCTACTCAATCCCAAGCTCCCCATCTGAGGGCAATTAACTTATTTAATCAAACTCAGAAAAATAGAACAAAATGATTGTTCCCAATTCTGCTGCTTCCTGGATGAAAACTTAAGTAGAACTACTAAAATAGAACAAAATGTGTATTTTGCCTTTGTTCCTGTGTGCTCATACGCTGTACGCAAAAGCCCTTGGAGGAATTTCAAGTAGGTGATTGTTGGTAATCATTTTGTTTAAATGTGCAAGGTTGCACAGAACCTCAGTCTACCAGGAAACAGAATGTTCTTGCTCAATTATATTAGCAATCATTATTTCAATGGTGGAAAGTTCCACAGTAAATAATACAGACTCTTTATCATGCTTAAAAAGAAGTGCTTCTCTTTAAAAATCACAGGAGATTTCAAAACAGTCAGGAGGGAGGAAGAGACAGTCTGTTTGCTCTCAAACAAGTAAAATTAAGCTATTCTCTTGTCCCTGAGACTATTTTACCCTGTAGATAACCCGGGACAATGCTGTGCCTGTCAATAGGAGACAAGGAGAAAAAGCTCCAGGATGATCTTGTAATCGTTATGTTCATATGCATCGCAATTTGCAAATATGTTTCTGAATGACAATTTAAAAGGATATGTGGCATGATTCATCTTTCCCTCTTATTTTTTTTCTTAGCAGGAGGCTTCTGTTCATAGAATTACACAGTGTGACTCCCAGGAAAACAGCAAGATTTGATAAGTATTTGTTTCATAGGGCGAGTATTTAGCAGGGTCCTTGGGGATATGTCCCTTCTAATTTTTGACATTCTGATTAGGGCTATTCCTGACTAGGGTTTATTGTTTTGATAAATCCTTCCTTTGTACCTTCTTTCTGTCCCCAGGGTAAAATGATATCCCTGGGACCAGATTCTGCTTTCCAGATTGATAGTGTAAATCCTGAGCAGGATTTGGATTTACAGAGTACACGTGGATACTACACTTTATAGTTAAAACTGGGTTGGTTCTGGGAGTTGAAACTAACACTTTTAAAAGCCCATTTGGTGTACCTTGGAGTTAATGAAAGTGCACTCACAGAATTGAAACCATAGGACCATGATGTTAGGTTAGAGAGGAGAAAAGAGTGATTCTCCAATGTTATAAGATTATGACTCCCATTATCCCTGTCAATTAAATTGAAAGGATGAGTGTTGAAGTCCACCTTCATATGGACCATCACAAGCTCCCCATTCCTGTATTTAGTAGAGCTGGCTTGGTGTAGAGATAATGAAGCAAACGATGGCCTTGGAAAGTGACCCCTTTCATCTTTTGTCCTGTCTCAGAGCCATAGGATATTTGTTTACCTGTTACGCCATGGAAGGCCCAGAGGTAGCATGACCCATTTCTTGATCTACCAAGTGTGTTCTTCCAAGGCAGCATCTGTCTCTAAGCTTGGTGGGCTGGGGCAGCTGAAGCTCAGCAAGGAGATTAGTGTCCTGTTGACCAGGCAAGGCCAGAACATCAGGTTCATAGTAGCAGGCTTGGTTCATAGTAGCAGGCTTGGTCAATCAAGAGACTTCCTGTCTGCCATTCTTGAAGGCTGGTATTTCACCCTCCAGTTCTCATCTGTGATTAAAAAGGGCTCTGAGGACTGAGTGGGGCCTAGAGAAGCAAGTAGCAATGAACCACAAGGGCCAATCTGACTAGATTTGCATTCCTTTGAAGTTTATACCTTCAACTGCTATGGGAACAAGTACTTGCAGCTATAGGGATTTGAACTCTTGTCAATAGTGATGATGGGGTGACAAAAAGAAGCTTATTTCTTTATTTAAAAAACCCACAATAAGCACAATTACATATTGCTAGATTAATAAAGCTAGATTATTTTATTTAACAAAATTTATATACTGCTTCATCCTAATGAAAGCACTTTACTATAAATATTAAAATTATCCATAGAAAGAGTTAAAATAATTAAAAACATTTGAAAATAACAAAAATTAACAGTAACATAGATATGTCAATATCTACAGCAAAGATGCCTGCCTGGTGCCTATTGGCAGGAAGTTCCAAAGCTCTGTCACACTAAAATATTGATTTCTTGGAACTGCATTATGTGGCACCTGTGACAGTTCCACAGATCTAAATAGTCAAGTGGGCACATATGAGGTAAGGTGATCCTGCCAGTAAACTGGTCCTAAGTCATTAACATTAAACTTGGCTAGGTAGCAAATCAGCAACCAGTGCACATCTCTGCAGAGAGATCAAGAAGCAGGAGCAAGGTCACACTCCCACCGTCCCATGTTAATCCATCAGGGCAACCCAGGGCAACTCAGTTACTGAGAAGAATTCACATGATTATAAGTTGTGTTGGTGGAATCTTCCAGGGGTTCTTCTCCTCCTGAACTGGCAAAAGAAGAAAGATAAATGAGCCTAGAGACGTCCATGAACCATGAAGCACCAGGTGGCAAACATGAGTATTAAGACAAAAGCATGCAAGTCTGGCAGAAGAAAGGTCACCACCCCATGAACCTTCTCTGAGATATAGCAACTGCCCAGTCATACTAGGAAATGAAGGCTCCAAATTTTGGTAGCTTCTATGATGAGGATATTATGCACTGTGGTCTAAACCACTGAGCCTCTTGGGCTTGCCAATCAGAAGGTTGGCGGTTTGAATCTCCATGACCGGGTGAGCTCCCATTGCTCTGTCCCAGCTCCTGCCAACCTAGCAGTTCGAAAACACACCAGTGCAAGTAGATAAATAGGTACAGCTGTGGCGGGAAGGTAAATGGCATTTCTGGACACTCTGGCTTCCGTCACAGTGTTCTGTTGTGGTAGAAGCGGTTTAGACATGCTGGCCACATGACTGTCTGTGGACAAACGCCAGCTCCCTCAGCCTGAAAGCTAGATGAGCGCCGCATCCCCATAGTCAACTTTGATTGGACTTAACCATCCAGGGGTCCTTTACCTTTTACCTTTTTATGTTGCAGTCCTACCTCTTCATGTTATACTTTTGGAAAATTAGTACTGGAGGCACTTTGTGGAGACTTTGACCATTATCAAAGTGGTCTCTAGGTGCAGCCTCTGACAACACAGCTCCATCTTTCTGAGAGAGAAAATAACGGAATCCTGCTTCATAAGATGATTCCTTTGCATCACAATGATAATTTTAAAAAGATTTTAAAATGTTATGGGCTTTCAGCAGGACACTGCAGGATACGAGCTGACTGGAAATGAAGTGGTGTGACCACTCCAAAACTTTTGTACGTGCATAAAGTATTGAAACCAGGGTCACACGTGATCACCTCAAAAGCATCATGAGTACAAATCCATAATGAAAAGGATGTATGGGGGTCCTGAAGCTTGGTTACCTCATCAACCAATCAAACAGCTGATGAGGTCACAGCACAGACTTTGTTGTTGTTTAGTCATTTAGTCGTGTCCGACTCTTCGTGACCCCATGGACCAGAGCACGCCAGGCACTCCTGTCTTCCACTGCCTCCCACAGTTTGGTCAAACTCATGCTGGTAGCTTCGAGAACGCTATCCAACCATCTCGTCCTCTGTCGTCCCCTTCTCCTTGTGCCCTTCATCTTTCACAACATCAGGGTCTTTCCAGGGAGTCTTCTCTTCTCATGAGGTGGCCAAAGTATTGGAGCCTCAGCTTCACAATCTGTCCTTCGAGTGAGCACTCAGGGCTGATTTCCTTAAGAATAGATAGGTTTGATCTTCTTGCAGTCCATGGGACTCTCAAGAGTCTCCTCCAGCACCATAATTCAAAAGCATCAATTCTTCAGCGATCAGCCTTCTGTATGGTCCAGCTCTCACTTCCATACATCACTACTGGGAAAACCATAGCTTTTACTATACGGACCATTGTTGGCAAGGTGATGTCTCTACTTTTTAAGATGCTGTCTAGGTTTGTCATTGCACAGACTTACTCCATGTCTTTTTTTCCTCAAGAGAAACCAACTTCACATCCTTGTCACATTGGATACTGCATCAATAGCACCTAACTGGGGGAGGAGGCTGAATCTGTACTAAACTAACTTATAAAAGTAGTTCAAATTTTCATGGTCACTAACATTGTTCTTGCCCTGTTTACTCAGCTGCTTGATTGTTTTGTCATATTAAATACATAACATATGTCCGTGATGGAGTCAGGGAATAGTACGGAAAAGTAGCTCTATGCTGCTCGTTTGAGTGCTGTGCATTAGTTGCTTATTTGCAATAGGGTTAAAATACGGGGTCTAAAAGTGACTGGAATATTTTTTAAAGAATTATTTCCATTTGGAAGCTTCACTATGGAACCCTTTTCCTGTTCATCTCAATAATCACATAAGGTTTTCCAAATACAAACTGAACACAGTTTGCTGAAACTAGTGGCCCAAGGAAAGAAACTGCTGGTGGTAAGGGTGGTGAAGAGTCTGTCATCCTCCTCAGTCTGTGGGTGTTCAAGGCACTGCACCCTGGTCTTTGGGTGAGTGCTGCAATGCTTTTCTACTCACTATGGGCATACCAGAAGCAAGTCAACCAGAAGGGAACCGGAACAGGAAATGCTGTTTTAAAGCCCTGTGGAATGCCCTCCCATCAGATGTCAAGGAAATAAACAACTATCTGACTTTTAGAAGACATCTGAGGGCAGCCTTGTTTAGGGAAGCTTTTAATGTTTGATGGTTTATTGTGCTTTTAATTCTGTTGGGAGCTGCCCAGAGTGGCTGGAGAAACCCAGCCAGATGGGTGGGGTATAAATAATAAATTATTATTATTATTATTAAAAATGAGTAGACTGCTGGGTATATGTGTGTTGTATGTGTGCAGAAGGTGTTTAGTGCGAGTTCCCACAAATTTGTGTGATGTTCGGGGGGTACAATTTGAGCAATTTCCATTTTGCACCTCCCCCTCCCCTCGCTGGCTTTTTTCCATAGGTTATCTGTAGCTTGGACCAAAACAGCAAACGCAAGAAGTTCCTGCCATCTAATCTCCTAATTCCTCTCCTGAACAGAATTTCAGAACACCAGGTGTTAAATAAATAAACAAGAATGCATTGTATGCATGCTCATAACTTGGAGCTCAAACCTTGTAGGCATGCTCATAACTCCAGCATCTACTGGTTGCAAGAACCAAACATATCCCATCATGAGTGTGGACAGGAAAAAGCGCAACCAACCTCCCGAAAACAGCAACTTGGGAGTAGTGGTGTGGAAGGCCCATTATGGTTCCACTGCAGAAAACATCAGAACTAAACAGCAGCTATAGTGTTGGAAAGGCTCCTTCAAAGCATCGTTCATAGAGAGTGAAAACTTTCAAGGAATTGGCAGACAGTTTTCAGCACAGTTTTCAGTTTGAATGGTGACCAAATGCCATGTCAGGGCTATGGGATGCAAACTTGTCTGGGCTTCTGATACAGCATAGACTCAGCGGTACAGTTTGTGAGTTGCATGCATGGGGCTAGCCTTTTAGAATTTCCAGTTTAAGCATCTCAAGCAGCATGGCTGGGAAAGCCCTCTGCTCAAGTTCCTGGGAGAGCAATTGTCAGTCAGCCAAGATAGTATCAGCCTAGATTGATCATGGCTCTGATCCCAAATAAGGTAGTTTCTTATCACACATGTAAGTAGCAAGGGATGTCGGTCTCTTTCCTGAGAGGGACTTTGAGGCCGGTAACAGAAAAACCTGAGCCGACGAAAGTGTGATTTGAAAGCCAAAGGAGCATCCACAATATTTATGTTCTTTTATTTACCCATCTATTTTGCAGCTACTCCTGAGGCTTTCAAACGACACACTGTGGGTAGAGACACCTTTCCCAAGGATCTTACTATACAAATCATATTAGTATTTGTCATATTTATCCAAAGAGGTTATCATCCACTGGAAAATCCTCAGGTTAGTCTCACAACAAGGACCACTTCTGCATTTCATAGTTGGAGAAACGTTTGATCAAAGTTGTCCTGATCTTAGCAGAACACTGTCTGTGACTCTGGCCCTTCACCACCCTGGAAGTGGCCTCCTCTCCCTCTTAGAATTTAGCTGTGTGGCATCATCTGTGACATCAAAGTGCATGACAGTTGAATGGCCTTGATATTTTGCTTTTGCAATAAAGCAGATGATTCTGATACTACAGGCAATGACCATTTCACAAGAGGGTGGTTCTGCATAAGTATGCCCCCACCCCATCTCGTCATGCTCCCATTATGCCACACCTCCATTACACCCCTGTTCAGCCCCCATTCTTCCTTCTTCTGGGTCCGAAAGGACCCACGGACCTGCGATTCCACATCATTTGGACGTGCTGAGGCTTTTCAGATCCCCTGCTACCTGACATTTCAATTGTTGGCGCCATGGACTGAACATGGGTCCTTCTGGATGCAAAACAAGTGCTGTACTGAGCTACAGTCTCTCCTTGTCTATTGCCTGCCTGTTTCATTTCTTTTTTTCCTCCAAACATGTTTAGGTTAGCTAAAAACATTTTTGCTGAATAGGCATTCTAGGAATAATCTAAGCATGGGCAGGGCTGGATTCTTCCACTGCTTATCTATTTGTACTTCATTGCAACTATGAAGCCAGGGTTGAGGAACTATTGGCCCTCCAATTGTTGTTGGACTACATATCCCATCAGCTGCAGCCATTGGCTCTGATGGTTGGGCCTGATGGGAGTCAGTCGTGTCCGACTCTAGGGTTGTGCGCCCATCTCACTTAAGAGGCCGGGGGCCAGCGCTGTCCGGAGACACTTCCGGGTCACGTGGTCAGCGTGACGAAGCTGCTCTGGCGAGCCAGCACCAGCGCAGCACACGGAAATGCCGTTTACCTTCCCGCTATAAAGCGGTACCTATTTATCTACCTGCACTTAAGGGTGCTTTCGAATTGCTAGGTGGGCAGGAGCTGGGACCGAAAGACAGGAGCTCACCCCGCCGCGGGGATTCGAACCACCGACCATGCGATCGGCAAGCCCTAGGCACTGAGCTTTTACCCACAGCGCCACCCGCGTCCCTCCGATGGGAGTTGGAGTCCACATCAACTGCAAGGCCACAGGTTCCCCAAACCTAAATTGAGCTGTAAGGCTAGCAGGGTACAACAGGGGTGAGGCACGGTGGCTTGTAAATGGCACTTCTTTTTCTTTGATGACATGAATGGCAATAATTTCACCACAACACTTTGCTAAATATGGAGGTGGTTACAAGGGCAATTGTGTTGATCGGCACCCTGTTCTGCAGAGACTCCCCCCATTCACCTCCGAATCAGTGGGAAGTTGCATTTCACTGGGCACTCATCCTAACTTCCCACTGCTGCGAACAAATGGCATCACCCTCTTTAAAAACTGTACTTCCTAGCAACATGTTTGAAACTACAGCTGCCTGATATGGCTAATGAATTTTACAATCAAAAGCTAAAGTGAATTAGCTGTAGCAGATGTTTTTTCTCTGGGAACCACCAGACCTTTCTGGCCGCTCATTTATCCTTCAAGAGGATAAAACTTTGCACTTCTATTATGTGTTGTCATTGGAGCATTGCACAACTTTATCAAACTTTTTTTTTTTTTAATCCTGGAAACTGAATTAATTTTCTGCAAAGGTTTTTTTTTTTAATATGTGTCTCTCTCTCTCTCTTTAATCACATTTGCTGGGGAACATGTGTACTGTAAAGTTGAAGAGAGCAGATTATGGCTTTCAGAAAGGCCATTTTCAAAAGAAAACTGCCCTCTCGCTCCCGAGGCCTCCATCTGAAGGTCCTCCGGTTTTGTGAAGAGGAAAAAATTAATTACTATTTTAATAATGAAGCCAAGCCTGCTGAAAATCCTCTTAGAAAGTAGCTGGATGATGTAATGGCTAGCAGGGGGGATATTGAAAACAGTGACCACACAGTCTGCTGTTCGCTTTTTCTATTCAATCCCTGTAAGATGATACGGACTGCTGGATCGCACATTAGGGAATTAAAAGCATAACACTGGCTGGCTGGCGAAAGGGGTGATACAGAGATAGCAGGTCACTCTAATATTAACATTTGCTTTAACCTTTCAAGTGACCTGCTGTCATCGGAAAGGGGCACAGCGGGGGGGTTGAGGGGGAGAGAAGAGGACAATGATTTAGTCAGAGTGTTATGCATGTGGCAAAGGGACACCAGTTTCAGTTGTGGTTTTTGGTCGCTCTCAAATGATCCTGTTCCAAACTGGACACTGCGAAAAGTGAAAGCAAACCCTTCATTCATTCATTCATTCATTTGAGAGGCAAATTGTTCTGATTACATAAAGACTGCAGGCAATGGTTAGGAATGGAGGAAAGCATCTAGTCAGAGCACTGAGCACCGTTGATTAATTGTGACTGCCTTTGTACACAAGATATGTTGTGTGTGCGCGCATGCATTTGCTCCGAGATATACTGTGCTGACTCAAAATCTATGGGACATTGATAGTGTTTTGTTCTCAAGATGGTCAGAGGCAGTAAGAGGGAGGGGGAAAGAGAGAGGGGAGAGAATTTTTATCTCCAAATAGAAAGCTCCTTTCCGACAATGCCATTCCCACTCTTAGGTAGGGGCAAATTTGTTACACTCCTGTCACCCCAAGGGATGACTAAACTCTCCCTAGGGAGGAGTTCTGAGGTGGTGTGAGTGGACAACTGTACAATCTGGATTTGGGGGAGCTGGGATATATAAACCTGCTTCATAGCAGGCACACAGAACAAAATATAAGATCTGTAGGGCAAGAAGTTATCTTATAATTCTACTGTAACCAGGGCTTTTTTTCCAGCCGGAACTCGCCGGAACTCTGTTCTGGCACCTCTCGGGTGTCATTGTAAGAGAACAAGGGAGATGTTCGTGATGAGTTCAGGCACCTCTTTTTCTAGGAAAAATAGCACTGACTGTAACCATAACCCTGCAATCACCAGTCTCTCTCTCTCTCTCTCTCTCTCTCTCTCTCTCTCTCTTAGGATTAGAGACACCCCACTGATCTTCATACCTTAGAGTGTGTGACTTCTCTTCTGCAACCTCTGAAACCTCAGTCTATTGTGTCTTTGGTTCTTTTATTTAAAAAACATGCACACATAAAAATCCGTGGTATCAAGAACATAACCAGCTGGAGAAGTAAGCCATCAAATATATATTAGCAAGAAATCAAATGTATATAAGTTGCAATCCGATGCCATGATACATCTAAAGCGCTATTGCCCACTTTGAACAGCCCTGGCTTCACACAAAGAATCCTGGGAACTGTAGCTTGAGAAGCATGCCGAGAGTTGTTAAGGAGATCCCTATTTCCCTCACAGAGCTACAATTCTTTGAGCGGTTTAACAATCAAACACTCTTCCCAGGGAACTCTGGGAATTTTAGCTCCGTGAAGGGAATGGGAGGTTCAATTTCAACTTCTGGATGGGAGCATTTATCTCAGAATGCTGCTTGAAAGGGTATATCTTTAGTTGATGTCTAAAGGCTACCAGTGAGGGGGGGTTGCTTCTTCAAGGAGGGAATTCCATAATAAATATGCCACCACCGAAAAGGCCTGGCCTCATGTAATTGCTCCCCTGGGCCACCTCCAGAAGCAGGGCTTTCCCTGCCAATTTCACAGCATGGACTATCACACACTGATTGGAGGAGATGATCCCTTTAATTCATATATTGAATGTTTTTATGTACTTGCTTTAGCTGGTTTTTTTATTGAGAATGTTAATTTGCCAACATATGATCTCATCACACTGCCTTAATCAATTGCTGGGCAGCCACCTTCTGCATCAGCTGCAGCTCCTGGACCATCTTTAAGGATAATTCCACACAGAGCACATTGCAGTAATCCAGACATAAGATTATCAGAACATGATGCAAGCGATGATCAAGTTACATAGAGAATCTCTGCATGGATGCTAGCATTTGCTGTGTGAATTTGCCCCACATTACATCCATGTAATGTACATGCATCACATGCTTTGTTGTTGTTGTTTAGTCGTTTAGTCGTGTCCGACTCTTCGTGACCCCATGGACCAGAGCACGCCAGGCACTTCTGTCTTCCACTGCCTCCTGCAGTTTAGTCAGACTCATGTTTGTAGCTTCAAAGACACTATCCAACCATCTCGTCCTCTGTCGTCCCCTTCTCCTTGTGCCCTCCATCTTTCCCAACATCAGGGTCTTTTCCAGGGAGTCTTCTCTTCTCATGAGGTGGCCAAAGTATTGGAGCCTCAGCTTCACGATCTGTCCTTCCAGTGAGCACTCAGGGCTGATTTCCTTAAGAATGGATAGGTTTGATCTTCTTGCAGTCCATGGGATTCTTAAGAGTCTCCTCCAGCACCGTAATTCAAAAGCAGCATCACATGCTAACAGCAGGTAATTCAAAAGACAGAGCTATAAACTTGGTTTCATAACATGATTCACCCGCAAGTGCTTATGAAGGAGGTTCAAAGACTAAGCCTTACATCACAATGACTCATATTAGCCACCTCAAAGCCGGCATAGATTTATGAGCTCAGAGAAATGTCTGAAGGCATCTGATGTAGTTCCATCATTGAACCTAGGGAGCCAATCAGTGGGTGGGAAACACTTGGAGATCCTATGTACATATGTATCAAGGCTGCACATTGGTCCTCCTTCCTCTGAGCAGTGCAGAGTATGTGGCATACAAGAGTTCCAGGTAAGTTCATCAACTCTGGTGTTCTGTTATATCAATAAAGTATAATGGTGCCTATAAAGAAACAGATGAAATCAGCAAGCACTCGGGCAATAACAAGCGCCATCCAATATACAGCTACCCACAGAAACTTTGGCTCAATTTATACATTGCTTTGGTGGCACTGAAACTGCTGACTCGGGGCTGGGTGATGTTTGCATGGGAAAAGCAGGATGCCACCCCATGCACGAGTTTCTTCCACACAGAAATTTTAAAGATGATCAAGACAAGGAGCAAGATGGAATTTTTATGTGTGGAAATGACAGACAATTAGACCACAGCAAAGGCCCAAGTGGTCTGGGGCACTTCTCTGAAGAGCACTTGGAATAATGGTTAATTCAGCCTCGGGATAATAAGTCTAGTTAACAAACTTTGGCAACCCAGGTAGTATCAATAAACACCAAGAGGGCTTTGCCCCTTAGAGAGCACTTTATATGACATCAAAATGGGCAAAAACAGAAAAGAAACAGAATTGAAAAAATGGGGAGCCCTGAACAAAGCCTCACTTCATTCTCTATTTCCCCTTCCTTTTTTCAAACTTTGATATGGGGGGGGGGGACCAAGAGTAGTGGAAATTACTAACCATTCAGATGACAAAAATTACAAAGCAAATGAATATGTAATATTTCAAGATCATTAATGATGCGATTATACTTATTTTTATAACCCACCTTATCTTTCACCTTGGAAATGCTGCAAATGTTATACAGATTGAAGATTATAATACACTAATGAGAGATAGGAGGTTTATTTCAGTTAAGATTATGAATTTTGTGACAGTTCAATTGCTTTGATATCAATATGGCTTTTTTTAATGAATTCCAGCAGAAAGCAGGTGAATAAAAAAAAGGCGCTCATAAAATATAAATGATCATTGTGCAAGTTAATGCTAGCCTCGGGTTACAAATGTTTGCATATTTCCTATTTCTACAAATGTTTGTACGCTCTTAAAAGGCACTGTATGTTGCTAATATATAAAATGTATGCATTTATGGAAGGCAATGCTATCTCTTGGCTACAGCTTCTACACTGCATTGCTTATTCAGACACATTTTTTTCCTGCGGTATATCTATGTGCATGAAATTCACTCATACTTCAACAGGAACAAGTTAGTAAAAAGCATTTCAACTGAGTTGTTCCAGCCCTTTTCAGGTTGGGGTCTGTTTGGAGAGTGGGGTATTGCTCAAAATACCTGTCAGCATTTGTTCCGGCCCCTCACTACCACTGCTCACCATCATAATATAGCTTTGTTCTGGGAATGTTGTGGAGAAGCCGGGGGGCACTGTTGAGCTTTGTGTGCTACCCTTTGTGTGCCCCCATACACCCTGAAATGCAAAATAAAAATAAATAAATAAAATGGGGAAGCAATTCCCCTCCCATTTCACAATGGACTTCCCCATCACCTCCAACTACAAGTTGACCCAGCCCAAATTCTGAGCAATGGGAATCCCCACAACTGGCCAATCATGTGGAGGACCAAGCTCACATGAGAGATTATCTGTGTGGTGAAGGGGCATGCACCACACTACCATCATTCGATTGTAATGCTGGCCGTCACAGGAACATAGAAAGTTGATCCATCTAGCTCAGAATTGTCTATACTGACAGCTGTCCAGAGGTCCAGGCAGGGGACCTTTTCAGCCTACCTGGTGTGGCTGGGGATCAAACCTGGTACCTCCTACATGGAAAGCAGATGCTGTTCCAGTCAACTATGGCACTTTCCTACATGAAGGTGCTATAGGTGCTTAGGCTGAAGTATACCTTCTATTCAGATCAAGCTACTTGCTTTTCCTCTGGCAAATATTGTTTTGTGTCTCCCATACAGTGAAGAACCCTTTCTCATGCCTGGGTGTGTTTGTTTGCCAGGCAGGGAGGGGATGATCTTCCATGCAGCTTGGGATGGGTGCAGGAGAGGGATGGGAAATTCTGAAAATCTTAACGTTAACCTCATCCGCATGGATCCCCACCCCTGCAATTCCCCTCTTGCTCCCTCATCTTGATGAGAAATGACTTATTTCCCCTAGTTCTGTTAAAAACATAACCATGATATGCAAGGATATTGTGAGGAAATTAAACTGGTGGAAAGGCCCAACAGCTGCTGCCACCAGATAAGTCCATCTGGACCCATCTGTAGAATATGGAGTCCACCAGAGGGCATTTTGAGCAGGGCTCCCACATAAGAACATTTAAAAGCCCCATTGGGTCAGGGCCAAAGCCCATCTTGTCCACCATTTTGTTTTTACAGTAGCCATCCACATAGCAACAACACTCTCCCCCACTTTCTCCCTGTTTGTTGGGGTGCTTTCTTTGTGCTGTACACCACCTCAATTTGGTAATTTTTTCAGCCTAGCCCTACACCAAAGCCAGCAGCACTGCCTCAGGGCCCTGCAAGGTTGTATCCACTGCTTCATTCTTGTTCCCAAGGGAGTATTTTCAATCATTGGAAAACTGTTGATGCTACAGAAGCTTACAAAGGGATTTCTGTGGTTGTATCAGCTCTGCGTGCAACACTCAGATCAGAGGGGGAAGCTTTAACTACCCTCCACCGTTTATGTATCTTTCAGTGTGTGATCTGTGTGCGCTACAGAACAGCTTGAAAAAATAAATTGGGAGGCCAATAGAAGTAAGAGCCAAGTTGCTCAAAAATACAAAAACTGAAGATGTGCTGAGGTTCAGACTTCTGTCTGAAAGAAACTAAATCACTGCCCCTGCCTTCATAATAGAGTTATTTATTTATTTGGCAAACTGGAGCTGGCAATGTACATATGCCAGGCCTTAAAAACACATCAATGTTTTCAAAACATTTACCAGAAGATGGAAGCCAGAACAAATGAAAGAGACAAAAGCCGCTTGATAAATTTATAAGCAGATGATGATGATGATTTTGCATGTATCATTTCCTGCTACTGTTTTAACTGTGTTACTGTTGGTAGGAATCTGTTGTAATTTTAATTGCTACTTTATGGTTCTGTATACTTGTAGAATTTTAAGGACTGTTGCTAGCTGCCCTGGACTCCAATTAAAAGGAAGGGTGGAGTGTAAGGACGATGACAAGAAGAAGAAGAAGAAGAAGAAGAAGAAGAAGAAGAAGAAGAAGAAGAAGAAGAAGAAGAAGAAGAAGAAGAAGTTGCTAAAATAATATGCTAAACTGTGAATAGGAATAGGAACCTATTTTTTATTTAGCAGCAGCAATTTCAGGCAGCCGTTTTGGGGGCAAGCAAGCCCTACATAATCAATCACATGACACAGCACACACACACCATTTGAATGCCAATGCCCATCAACTATGTGGGGGCCTGGGCCCATCAAATATTTTATGAGGAGGCCAAAGGGGCCTTGGCCTCTAGGAGTTGGTTCCTACATACACACCATACTTTTAAAGTACTCCCTCAAAGAACCCTGAAAATGTCAATGGTGCTGGGAACTGTAGCTCTGTGAGTAGACTACTCACAGGATTCTTTAGCTAGTGCAGCACTGGAACTATGTTTCTTAAACATCTTTCTGCCTTCCCACGGGGCAAGCCTCCTTTGAAACCTTAGAAAGAAGTTTGTGATGGGAATTGTGGTTTCCTGAATCTGACATCTCTAACAAAAAATTCCCAGAACATCACCAAAGTACAGTTCCCATGGAGGTAAAAACGGTACATATTAGATAAATTAGATATAGGTGTTCAGTACACATGCGTTCATAAAAAGAAGAGAGCTGTGGATAAGTAATTTTTAGTATCAGCCACATTTTGCCAGCAAATTCTGTTCTACACATGTAAATCATGCCTTTAGAACTTATGCATTAGCTTTTGTACTCGCTGTTTGGCTATAAGTATTGGATCTGGGTCATTTAAAGTGGGTCATCACACAAGGCCACACGTCAACTTGCAGAGTCATGGGGGCTGAGGGCACCCTGTATTCCAGAGCCCTTCAGACATCCCAGAACCATGTGGCTCCTAACACATTAGAAAACTCCCCATATGGTGGGAAAAACTTAATCTTTTTTTGGTGGGGGGAACAGAAACAAAAAAACCTATATTCAGAGCAGGTGTTCCCAGACATTAATTCTTTTCCCCCAATTAAAACACTGTGTCTCAAGCCTACACTGTGAATAATAGGCTATGGAACATTAAAGGCCATCAAAGAAAGTTCTTTCACTTACTTGCAAAGTTTTGCTCCAAGGGCTGTGTAAACAGAGCACTGTCTCTTTAACTGATTTTATTTTCTCTCTCTCTCTCTCTCTCTCTCTCTTTAGTTTAAAGATTACATTTAATATCTATTTCCCAGCAGTGTACAAACTGACATCATCTACTCATAAAAGTGGAATGCTTTGCTTTTTTAAGCTTCAAGCTGAATAACAAATTGCCACAGATGACAGCATAAAAGAATAACAGAATGGAATCAAAAGAAAATTCATTGTCAACAGAAACCCCCTGCTGAGGAATTTCAATTTCATATATCTAATTATCCCTGTCAGTTGGAAGAACTGACAAAAAGCATTCTTTGTTCTCTCTTTCTGCCTCCCGCATCTCACTCTCAATTAATTCCAGCATACAAATATGACTAATTGTCTTTGCAGTGCTCAAGAGCTTTGTATATAAATGTTCATGAACTGAAAATGATTTGGAGGGTATTCATGCATCGATTTATGATATTTGAACACAATAGGCATGCATAATTCAGGTGACCATGTTAGCACCCCCACAAGCCCTTATTACAGATATTAGGCAGGATTCTCATTTCATGTCCTTTCCCTCCCTCCCCTCTCCTTCCATATATGCTTTGTGACAATCACTTTGCACCTATTTAAAGAGGAAGCATTGTATGTCTGCGGTGGCTCATTGAAATCACCACCAAACATTTAAATAACATGCAGGGGTGGCCAGAGGAAACGAATATTAAGCACTTTGAAAAGCACGACGGGTTCACTCAATTAAAGTTTCTGGTCCCGATCCAAAGGTCCTTATGCTCAGCGGTGGGTATGCAAGGACTGCTGAGTGCGAGCAACTCCCCTGCCAAACAGAAAGTTGTCTCTGTTAGATTTGACAGCAGTGACTACTTTTTAGGGGCAAGGGAGAAGCAGGCGATTAGAATATTCTTCTGTTCAGCCCTCAGACAGGTATTCATGCTGCCAACGCTGTTAGCAGAGTTCATACCTGCTTTTGCATACATGTTCCTAGAATCATAGCATTGTAGAGTTGGAAGGGACCCTGGGGGTCATCTAGTCCAACCCACTGCAATGCAGGAATTTTTTTTGCCCCACTGGACTATTCAGTGTGCTGGATAAGCATGTGTTCTCCTTTCAAACCTCCACATATACACACGGCCTCATCCCAACAACAATCTTTATTCCCAGTGGTGGAGGAACCCTCTCCGGCACCCAGGGTGGGACGCCAAGGGGTGGGGCGGACCGCCCGGTGGTGCATGAATGACGTCTGTATGGACTGTGCATGTGGGGTATCCTGTACGGACTGCACGTGCGTGGCAGCCCGTACAGTCGCCCGTACAGATGGCGCGAGAGAGTGGCAGCCCATACGGACGCCACGTGAGCAGAGTCCATACTAACTGTGTGCGCGCCCTCAGCCGCTCTATAGCTGGGGGGGCAGCGGGCCATCTTGTCAAACAACCCCCCCTCCTGAGTGGTGCCCAGGGTGACCCGCCCCCTCCGCCCCCTTTCATACACCCCTGCCCCATCCCTGGCAAAGAAATAAGCATGTTCAATTGTGCAACATCACATTAGGTTCCAGAAATATGAACAGAAGAAGCATTGGAGCATTTTGTCACCGAGCTGAATGTTCTGCATGGAAATCTCTGTGTACATAGTCCTCTTTCTGCTGGCACGTGTCTGCAGAATGTGCAGCTCATTCCACACATGCAGCAGTTTCTGTAGATGACAACCTGCATGTTGTTGTGGGTTTTTTTTTAATGTTTTAAACATATATTGGAAGCAGCCTTTTAAGGAGGCACCTTGGCACAGACCAACCGCCCATGAGGGTGGCATTCACCTGCAAATGAACCTATCTGACCAACAACCTATAAAAAACTTGTGCCCGATTCCATATAATGTACTGCAAATTTACCAAATGAGTTTGAATTGCATCACTAAAGCCAGGAAATCTTTTAAAAAAGAAAAACAAAAACAAAAACAAAAACCTGGCAGCATCTTAAACTTCAGCCAACGAAGACTCGATTGTGTTGCCTTTGCTCACTTAACTCTTCTGATGGGTCTCCCAAAAGGCGCAGCAAATCTTGTTTAGAAAAGCGTTAAAAACTAAACACGCCATTGTTCCTATTAAGCTTTCGCTCCAAATCTCAACTGCAAATATATCTTTTCTCCCTTGCATGTACCTGTTAATTTGTCTCTCCCTCTGCTATTGTTTATCTCTCTAATTGTATTGTTTTGCTCTGGTAAAGCAGGCAGGGGATACACTGGGTAGGAGATACCAAGGCAAAATACAGTGGTATTTTCCTTGTACAAGCCGACATTTATTTATACACATATAAACCATGGTTAGAATATCTGGTTTTCTGGTTTCTCCCCAGCTATATTTTCTCCAATATTAGCTCATTGGTTAAGCTCAACAGACCCTTAAATATCTTTGCCACTGAATACATGTGCCATTTTTTTTCTTATTAGGGATATTTATAACAAGGAAAGGAAAGGACTCTGAAAGATTGTATTGAATGATCAGATCAGTGGCATTGACAGCAATAGCATCTAAATGTCACCCAGGACCAAAATAATAAGTCCCGATATTGAATGCCTGTGCTGGATAGTTTTAAAAGCTCGAAATCTATTTTGATTTCAGAAGTAAACCAGAGTGATTGATGCTGGGAACTTAGTGCCCAATATGAGCCTTTCTGTATCCCTAGTCAAATAAAGCAAGCAGGTGCAAGTCATAGAAGTTACTGATTATTTATGGCTTTTAGATACTTTGTGGGTTTAGCTGGTGAGAAAAAGTTTTAGTCCACTCACATGGACAAAACCCAACCAACTGTCTAGCCTGATTAAATTCGCATTGTTGCATGAGCACATGGTAGGCAGGGGGAAAATTATGAAATCTCACCGCCTGTGCCATGGCAACTGAGCAAACAGCTCATGGGAAGAATGTGAATAATAGAAAATAGCAATATTTCTCTTTGTGTTTTCACACTTGACAGTTTTATCCCCGCATCTGCCCGGTGTCCAGTGCGCAAGCTGTAACCAAGAGCTTCTCAGGGTTTGCCACTTGCCTCGTCTCCCACTTTTGAATTGTCCCTGCCGGTGATCAATAGGCAAGGGAAGTTTTTATACAGCAAGTAACTGGAGGGAATAGATTTTATAACTATCTATGGCCCGAATAGCAATCTCATTGCAGGGTTATAGATTTCTGTCTGTGCACTGAGACTGATTATTAAAAAACACTTTGAATGGCAACAGAGTGTCAGGCCAA
The DNA here is from genome assembly GCF_964270895.1 of Podarcis filfolensis. NCBI lineage: Eukaryota > Metazoa > Chordata > Lepidosauria > Squamata > Lacertidae > Podarcis > Podarcis filfolensis. The sequence goes on along the minus strand of NC_139603.1, from coordinate 35,658,329 downwards.
ACCTCTGCGAATTCAGTTAGCAGGCAGTGAGGAATTTCCAGGCTAATCTATTTCAGCATTTTTAATCTCCTTTATCAAGACTTTGAGGAGTTAAAAAAAGAAAAGAAAGAGAAAGAGGAAACAGTCAACTGGTTTACTTAAAGGTAGCTCACGGTACAGTCATACTGGCCTTGATAATCAGTATGCTGGTGTATCTGGTAATGGCCTTGCTATGCAGGCGGAAGGAATATCAGACTATGGATGCACCAGTCCATTCGCACCACCTTTTAGTATTCGTTTAGAAGCTGCGAATGGTAGGACCAGTAAAGATTGCACCAACTAATTGTTTCATAGTTATTGACTGAATAAACACCATTGCTGTTGCATAATTGGGGGGGGGGAGTGTGTTAAGCCCAAAGAAGAGACAATTAAGAGGCAATATGACAGCCATCTTCAAATATTTAGGTCTGGGGAACCTTTGGCTGTCCAGATGTTACTAAACTACAACTCCCATCATTCCTGGCCCTTGGCTAATCTTGTTAGGGCTGACATGTCAGTGCAGCAACATCTGGAGGGCCATACCAGAGTTAGAGGGCTGTTACAAAAGGTGGAACAAGTTTGATCACTGCTGCTCCGGTGGGTAGGATTCAAACCAATGGGCTCAAGTGACAAGAAATTGGATTTAAACGCTTTCAGTCCATTTATTTCAGTCTATTTATTTCAGTAGGTCTACTCTGAGTATAACTAAGTATATGAACAAGAAGCCGAAGATCATCCCATGAGGCCCTCCTGGTTGTGCCGCAATATTACTAAGAAAGCATTTCTAATGAACATCACTTTCAGTATACATAACAGAATCACACACACACACATACAGAAATCCTCTTTCAGATGCCTCTAATAGTGCATTGCCAGGTTACCCTGGTCCAGGCTGTTACCTAGGGATATGTTTTATATGGCAGGAGACAGGTATTGTTTGCGTGCTTTGCTTCAGACAACATTCACATTTTTTAGAAAGAGCACATTTGGATGCAATTCTTGGACATATATCCTAGAAGCGCCCTCCTCCCTGATTACACCATGTGCAACGGCATGGCGTCTGCACTGTTGTCTTTTGTATTTCATCTGCACTGACTGGCCTAGCGGATGGCAGCATGTGAAATGGTAACCCCTGCTGTGTAACGTTTTTAATAAATACAAATGCACTGGCAGAATTAAAGGAGCAGTTCAAACCACTGCAGCATTTTGTCCATATTAATCACAATTAACTATAATCACTACACCGATGGACCCGAATTGGTCTTGTGTTCCCACAGTGATGTTGTGGCCCTCTACTTTGCTAATAGTCTTCTGTGCGCAGCATTGCGTTTCACCTGCCAGGAGTACGCTTTCAGCACGTTTGATTCGTGCCACTTGCAGCGTTTCCTTGCCAACTTTCACAAGGCGGCATACAAACCCGCCGTAGCTTTTACAATCGAAACTATACCAGTGAAACCCAAATCTGAACAGAAATGTCAGAGGTTTGCCAAGCCAAACCCCAGAACCAGCAAATAAATGTTTGAGATGTGGTACAAAGCTGGACTGCGCATACGTAATGCTGAATGCGCACAGAGGAGGCAAACAGGATTGTACCAACTGGCTTTCCCTCCATGCACTCAGCTTAGCTTCTGAAAGAGCCTAGACGTGTATACAGGCTGTATACAGCTAGAAAGCCTGCCTTTTCTTGGGTTCCCATTTGCACAGGCAGAGCTAATACAGTTCTTATGCACTCAGGCTCTTTCAGAAGTGATGTGGAATATGCACAGGAGGTGGGTCCTGAGCCAGTATACAGGATCCCCTTGGCATCCCTCTGCATCCCTCACTGTAATCTGTGTACAGTCCTGCATTGTGATGCCAATGCAATATCACATTGCATAGCTGAGATATTGTGCCGGCGTGCCAATGTTACAGAAGAAACAGACACCATCACCACTGGAAAAAGGATACCAGTGAAATACAAAGCTGTTACTCAGCATGGAAATAGCCAGGAGGACGTGAAGAAGTGAACAGTGGTGGAGATTCCATAACAAACACAGCGGCAGGAAGACCTTTTGAGTGTCTGCAGAATCAGCCACATTGGTTCAGCTTTATCTAATGGACTTGGGCATTGTAGGTGGTAATATGGAACATTGTGGATTTGCTTCATGCTTTTCATCTTGTTTTTAAAGTTAACCCTCTTTATCTAACATTCCTTGGCACAGATGTATTGGTGCACATCACTCTGGACATTATCACAAATGTTTTAGGATGCGGGGGGGGACCTTATTCAACCTGAGCACCATGTTCCCTTTTGGGCAATATTCTGGAGGCTGCATGCCAGTGGACAGGGCCAAAGGCCAAAACAGGTGGAGCAATGGAAGTGAATGTTACCTGTACAAAGTAAGCTGGTTTCTACACACACACACACACACACACACACACACACACACACGCATCTCTATCCTCCATTCAGAGAAGACAGAGGCATTATCATAGTTCAGGGAGACATTCCAGCCAGGCAAAAATACATAAAGAGAGTGCAGTGAGGGTGTGGGCTAGGGAGAGGTGTGGCAGGAAGTCTCCCAAGGACTAAACAGCCCAGAGGGATGCATGTGGCCCCTGGGCCTGAAGTTTCCCACTTCTGCTTTAGAATATAAAGTGCCGTATCTGACAAACAACAGGGTAGACTTTTAACACTTTATCCTATAGGCCCCAAAGCTGTGAAACAAAGGAGGAAAACCTCACCTTCTGTGAGTTTCCCTCTCCACCAACCTGGCATATGTAAAGATCATCATCTATGCAATGCCACTGGCATTACTCACCAAAGAAGGTGGTCAGAGGCAGTGGCAAAGCTGCATGCTCCGCTACTGGGGCGAAAAGCAGGCAGGGGCATGGCTGGCGCCCCCCAGGGGCATGACACACGCCCACAGGGGCGTGGCATGCGTTCTGGGGGCATGGCATCCGGTGCGCAGGGGTGTGTGCGGTGTGTGTCCGGGGGGCCACCGTGTTGGCACTCTACCAGAATAGTGGTGCTGGGGGCAGTCTGCTCCCTCCACACTCCCGTTCCTCTGCCAGTGGTCAGAGGCCAGAGCTCAGTGAGAGAGCATCTGCTTTGCATGCAGGTAAGGCTGGTAAGACTGGGAGAGACCCATGTCTGAAATCCTGAACAATGGATCCCAGTCAGCATAGATAATATTGAGCTAGATGGACCAGTGGTTTGATGTTATAAGGCAATCCACATCAGTTGGTAAAACTGAGCCGTTTCATTGCTTCTTGGCTTTGTTGACACTTTAGGTTCTCCATGCCACAACAGTGCAATGGCAATGAAAATCCAACTGCTGGATTCCCTTTGTGTACA
>NC_139603.1:35489974-35649974 GCF_964270895.1 Podarcis filfolensis | reverse complement strand
CAGGAGTGTTGAAGCATTTGTAAAGCACAGAGAGAGGTGTGGTTAAGAGAAAAGACATGTTTGTTTTTTACCTATTTATTACCTATTATTACATTTACATCCCATCTTTCCTCCAGTGAGCCCCAGGAGGTATACATAGGTCTCCCACTCCCCATTCTAGCCTCACAACAGCCCTGTGAGGTAGGTCCGGCTGAAAGGCTGTGGCTGGCCCAAAATCACCAAGTGAGCTTCACAGCTGATTGGGGAGTTGAACCATGGTTCAATAACCTAACTCTTAGTTGTGTGATTCAGAGCTGAAATAATGCACACAGCCCTTGTAATAACATTAAGTAATATCACCTAGCTGAGCAAGTTAGAGTCCATTCTTAAAGTTGCCCTGACCCCTTCATAACCCATAACCAGCTGAGAAAACCCCATGAAATGCACCATAGCGATGGCTCAATGAGTATCTTGCAGCAAAGTTTAGTTTCCCGGCTTTTAAAGACCTGGATATGAAAGCGGAAAGGAGTTGTGTAAGACAAATGGAACACCACAAAACGACATTTCCGTTTCTTGAGTTTTGTCAAAATTATACTTTGGTGAAGTGCTCGTTTTAAACCGTTTTGACATTCTGTGGCATTTTGATCATACTCGCAGCTTTTCCCCTCCTGCATTCTTGAGTGGGAAACTCAACATTTCCCCGACTGTGCTACTTTGAAATCTTTTTGCAAGCTATCATTATCATCTCATATTATGTTTCATCTATCATAATATTATCACTCAAGCTGATTTGTCAGTCAGAATGCCGTTATAATAATACAGCACCTGAGAAACAGTTCCAGAGACCTGTGGCTACAAGTTATATTAACATTAGAGAAAGCATGGAAAAGCTTGGAAGTCAGATAATAAATTAAGTTATTTGAGAATACCGGCTCTTCATTTTCTTCTCTTTCCTTTGTTTACATAAGGAGCTACCTTGGCATTTGGGTACAGAGCCAGCCATAACCACACCAGTACTATTTGTATCCTGTGGGGGACACAGCAGCACCAACAAACTCGCTTAACACTGAGTTCTCATGCACACAATGCAGGCATGCAGACAACTCACACCAGAGGAAACAAATGAGACTTAGCAGTCAGGAAGGGACCACCTTGTTTTTCACTGTGCTGCAGGAGAATATTCCTTGCTATGAAAAGCTTCTGCCCGTGGACCAGCAATAGTCTCAGCTGCAGCCAGGCAAACTGTCCTATCCTAAAAATATGTTACTCCTCCAATTATGAAAATGGCACCACGCACACTGAAGACAGAAGGATAAGTAGGCTTGAGGAAATCCAAGGTTTCCAGAACTACAAAAAGTTAGGTAAGAAAAGAACTTAACGGAATAAACTTCAAGAAAAAGCTCAGCATGCATGAAATACTGGCTTAGTGTTGCCAGAAGGTGGGGAACTGGAGAGAGGGGGTATGTCATTGCCTAACGGTAGAGGCGGTCCAGTCAAGTGATCAGGGCGTAAGGGGTGGGGGTAGGATTTTGCCCAAGCCACCTGAGTGCCCAAGCATCACTCCTCCAGAACCTGGACCAGCTTGTAATGTGATTGTCCCACCTTTCCATATCCTCAGTCTGCTTTGAAAACTTAAAATATTGTTTGGTGTCACCTTGATTCTTTTCATTTCATTGATTCAGCTCCTTACGTTTCTGCCTGCCTGGTTTTGTATTACACCTAACTCGTAACGTATGCGAGGGCTCATTTCTGGGGGGTCTATGAGCATATGCAAAATCACACAAAGCCAGGAACTCCGGAACTTCCCAGGGCCCTCCCACAACCTTCCCAGAGCCCAGTAAGCAAGGAAAAACCCTGCTGGGTGCACGGATGGAAGGGGGAAATAAATAAATGAAGAGTGGAGAATGGTGGATTTCTGCTGTTCTCCATTTATTTACAGTGTTTATTTCCCCCTGTCCACACAAAGCTGCGATCGGGTAAGTGGAAGCAGCGTAAGATGTGAGTTAATTGTATTTTTTAATATCAGACTCTTCAGAGCTATCTTACTCGCCACATTCTCAATCCCTGTTGACTCGCACCAGCTAGGGTGGAAGGTACTAGCTTCTAACTAGTATAGTTGAGGGATGCAATGATTTGTTTTAAAGGCAGTAGTGGTTTCTTAAAGCTTTGAGGCAGGGGTGAACCTGCAAACCTCCAGGTGTTGTTGGACTCCAACTCCCATCATTTCATGCCAGCATGGCCAATGGTCAAGAATAGTTGGAGTCCAGAGGCCCCCAGGTTCCCAATGCCTCCCTTTTACAGCAGAGGTGGGTAACATCATCCATGGCCATTGGCCATCCCAGACCACTGGCCTGGCCCATCAACATCTTGAGGCCCATGATAAGCCTGTTTGAGGCTTACCCTTGGATAAGTGTGTAAGACCCTCTGTTGCACTGATGGTTACATTATCATCTATGAGGTACTAGGGGCAGATGGGGCTCCTCAACCTGGGAAGGTGGCTCATCTAAGAGAAGGAAAAGTCTGATCCTAAACCTCCACTGCCTTGTGAGACATCTTTTGGAGAAGAAAAGGCAAAAGAGTAAACCCTACACAAATCCAGAGTGGAATCCCATAGACTGTTGAATGGTGCCTTGTACTTGTCCTTCCGGCAACTCTTGCAGCCAAGTGGATGTCAAATATATTGCTCTGCTTTTCTTTGGACCACATTAGTGAGGCTGGAGGGGAGAGTGTTTTATCACCTGGGTAGCCCAGGACCTCCCTACACACAGCTCTGGCTTGCACCCCAGAAAGATCACTTTGGTGCTGTTAACACACACACACACACACACACACACACGGAAGCACACTCCATTGTCTCTTGAGACAGACAGGTGCCAACAACAACAATGTGGTCCCACTGATGAGGATGAAGAAGAAAAGTTGTCAAACTCTTTTGTTGTTGTTGTTGAAGAGGAAAGACTTGTCGTCTAGGCTGACCAAATGCCATTAAAATTGACCAAAGCCTGCTATTAGGGATCCATCACAAAACTAAGCTTTCAATTAGAAGACATGTATGTTTGTGTTATGCAAGCATTAATGCATGCACACTGCTTACCTTCCGCAGTATTTAGTCATTCTTCATTCTTCTTTGGGGCACTGGACTTAAATCAATCCAACAGGTGCTGATGTGCTGGGTTGTTGGGGAGGTTTTTCACCCCAGGAGCAGCTGCTTTAGTTAGGAAGTATCCTAAATACAGTCATTTGCCATGTAGCCAGCTACTGCGATAGCACATCAAAAAGAGATTCGGTGCCATAGCAGGGTTCCCTAATGTGCTTGGGATGATAGATGGAATACTTGCGCACCTCACAGAATGATACCGCTTTTCAAAATGGAAAGCGGCATGTGTGACCATCAATATCTTACATTGAATCATTGGCTTCTGTCACCCGGCCTGTATTTTAGCCAACTCCAGTCTGGGAAAATTATTTTATTATAGTGACATTGCTGATAAAAGAGCCATCAGGAAATATTTTCCATGAGAAATGCATCTGCAGAGAGTTTTACAGGTACGCAGGAAGTGTCTGCTTTCTGGGGACTTACTTATGAATGCTATTTTTTATTTAGGCATTTTAAGCCAACATTTTAAGCCGAAAGTTGCGGTGCGGGGACGGATGGACCAGAAATAGGCATGTCAGCAGGTCTCCTAATTAAATGAACACACTGTCTGTAAAGTAGTCATTACGGGAGCTACTTCAAGATGGATGGCATCTACCTCTCCCAGATTAACAAAAAGAAAATCTTTGTGATGGGAACACTCTTTGCAGTACTTTAGGCCTCCATTATATACTTACTTAAGCATTTATATACCACCCACTCATAAAATATCAGGGTGCTGTACAACAATATAAAAACATAAAAAGTACAATTAAAAACAGTGCAGTACAGAACAATTGTTAAAACGACTGGCTCCTCAAGAAAATGTTAAACAAATTCATACAGGGGACACCTGGAAGTCAAAATTGTAGGTTCCTGCTGAATCTCTTTTGGAAATGTTCCACAGCATGGGACCAGCCATGCCTGGTTGAGGCCACAGGGATTAACAGCGCTTCTCTGTAAGATCTCATTAAATGCGCTGGGTTATATCATATGGTTGGTGCAAGCAATATGTCTCTAATTTCCTGTTGCAATATTCTGACAAGACACCTTTGATCGTTTGGGGCCTTTCTGATCAATTAAATCAAACAATCACAGGCTGTAATCCTGCATAATTAGGGTACTTATATACCGCTGCAGTCAGAGCATGTCCTCATGACCTTTATGGTATTTAAGTAACCCTGAGCTCAAGTTTGCAGCCACAGGCCCTGATCCAGTTGCACAGACATTGCTCCAGGCTGAACAGTCCCCATCTCAGAGGAGCTAGGGCTGTAGATATGTGTATGTGGTGTATGCACAGACCCAATCAGATTGTTCAGCATCTGTTTTCTAGCAAAGCAGAGCAGAGAGTGGGCTTGGGGGCCAAATGGTATTTATCACACTAGCTGGCAGTGGGTGGAGGGAAGGCAAGTTGGACAAGTGTCACATATGGTTTGGTCCTCAGTCCATTCCATTTCCCTCATCACCTCAAAAAATTAATTGTTGTTATCAATATTGCCCTGGTCCCCTTTTCACCCTAGGAAAAGGTGAGTGCAAGATCCATTTGCACACATGGTTCCTTGCTCAGCCTGCTTCCATGCACATGTGTCTGGATCTAATGACATATTTGGAGAAGGGGGTGGAAGGAATGACCGCTCCCTGCTTAAAACGGGGGGCGCCCTTTGCGTGGACGCGTGCAGCCCCTAGATCTGGAGCGGCTCCATCAGCATAGGCTTGGCTTTGCCTTCCCTCAGGTGGGATACCTGGAGGTCTCCGCCTACCTCAGTCAGTTGGCCAATCCCACCTGGGGGAAGCGTTGCCAAGGAGACCAGGCCAGGTAGGGGAGGGATTACCTGCCCACACAATAGAGGGAGGATCTTACCTGGGAATCCTCACTTGGCTCCAGAGCTTCTGGAATTGTGTCACTGAGCAAATGGTAATCCATTCGCTCCATTTACGTGACAGGTGGAGCACAGAAGATGGGAAACTGATACAGCCAAGGTGAGCAACAAATGAGGCAGTGGAGTGGGAAGGGGTTGGCCAATAGCTTCTTTCCCCTCTTCCCTTCCTCAGCTTCTCTCTCACCACTCAACAAAGTTGCCTAGCATGGGAGCTCCTTCCTTGGATGGATCAGCAAGCTCAAACCATCTGCTCAGCTATGATTTGGTTTTAATAGTTTGGATACTAGGGTGGGAGACATTCAGAAGTGGAGTAGAATGTGGTAACAATCCATGCTACTAATTCGTGAACCTTTATATTAGAGGTTCTGTGTTAATGGCTGTCCACCAGAACCACCACATTAGTGAAAAGAAAGAGGAGAATGATGCCAGTCCCCTTGTTCCTTTTCTCTTCCTCTTGTCCATCCACTCACGCCTCAATTTTATACATACTCATCCTTCATGCTAAGAACTTGCATACTCTCCTTCCCACAAATGAACATAGACTCTTGTCTAAAGCCCTCGCTAGACTTACCGATAATTTGCAAAGGTGGACAGGGAGAATGGGATCATGCACACCAAACTTTCAAGGCTAATGATAAGGTGTGACAAAGCCACCATGTATACAGCTGTACATAGAGAGTCCTCTCTGTATACTGCCAGGAATGCTGCATTTTTACACAGTCATATAGAGATAAGCCCTCTGTGTGTGTGGTTGTACGCACAGAGACTCTTGAAGAACTTACAGGGAATACAGTAGTTTGTCACATATAATCTCAAACTACCCCTTCCATATATTGAAACAATGTATTAAAAGGCATAATAATAATAATAATAATAATAATAGTAATAGTAATAGTAATAGTAATTGTGCCCCACCCATCTGATTGGGTTGCCCCAGCCACTCTGGGCAGCTTCCAACATAATATACAGAAACACAACAATAGCAACAGCAACAACAACAACAACAACAACAACAGAACAGAACATCACACAGGGTTGCCTTCAGATGTCTATGGAAGGTTGTATAATTATTTATCTCTTTGACATCTGATGGGGGGCATTCCACAGGGTGGGCACAACTACCAAGAAAGCCCTCTGCCTAGTTCCCTGTAACTTCACTTCTCGCAGCACTTTCGTAGAGACCCTTCCACCACATTCTGCATTTCTCTCAATGCAAAATATTGCCATTTCAATACTGGCAAAATGCAATGATATTCCCATAACAGCAGCCCCTCCTTAAGGGAAGGCATTTAATCATGCACGGCAAATAAAAGAAATAATTTGTTCATATAACACAATCTGAATTCACTTGGCATTGGGGAGTCTCCCTGCAATTTCTCTCTTGTTAATTCAGATCAATCCTTCAGTGGTAATACTGCCCTTGGGTTACATGCCAGTCTATGTTTGAACATAGGGCCAAGCCAGCAGCTATTCCCTTGCCACAAAAGGTGAAAAGGTTCCCAGTCAATCAGGTTACTTTTCCACAGGGTAAGCAATTGTTAAACACAGTCCTTCTGGATACTTCATCAATATGATTAACCTACTAGCATCATGGTTATCAAATCACAGTATGAAAAGTGGTGCAGTTAAGAATAAACCTGCTTTACATTGATGAAATCTCTTCACGGGGCAGTCAGTGTGTTTTTGCAACATGTATAACAGAAGCTAGTCTGTTAAGAATGATCCCATCAGAACATTTTCAAAAGGAAAGCATTTTCTATGAAAAAAGCAACAGATTTAAATGGTGATTCAGTTGCCAAAAAAACCCCCAAACTTAAATAGCAAACTATATGTGTGGTACATTAATGGTCCATACATGGTTGTATGACCAGGTTGTTTATATGACCATGCATAGAAAGAGCACATAAATACCCAATTTCTAGGTTTAGTGTAGCGAAATAATGCCATGCAAATTTGCAGGTCACTAGTGGCAAGTCATTATTGACTGCACTGCCTGTGTATTATAAATCAGAGTGTTTTCCCCACACTATTAATCTGTTAATACCCTAAATATGATTAACTTGAAAGAAGGAAGACAAAAATATACTTTATACTATTCATTTAATGAAGATAACCTCAAAAAGGCAAATGTAGGGGGGGGTCATAAAAAGCAGTTTTGAAATACTGCTAATAAATAGTAACTGGGGGGGGGGACGACAAGTTGTCATACAGAAATTATGTGTCATTTAGCCGTGTGTTAGAGAAACATAAGCATCTGTCTTGACTAATGTTACACTTTATTCATTAGCTCATTTGCCAGAACATGATATGATAATGTGTTTAATCAGAAATATTTGTTTTATACTGCATTCCTCAATTTTGTTATCTTGTTATTCCAGCAAATAACTGTTGGATTTACTGTAATGATTTCATTTTTGATATATTAGCAAGATAGCAAACCTAATAAGATCTAAGCGCTAAATTGTATAACCTGTTTAAGCTGCATTGAATCAATTAACCTCATTATACTTTGTGTTAATGTGCCAATAAAAATGATTGACTTAAAAGATCATATACTAGCAGGCCAACAGAATGACAGACCAATATGTATAATAGCATAAGGACATAAATTGCTGGCATTTCCTCCAATAAGAAGTCCATCATGATTTTAATGCCTCGGAAATATAAGGACCTGTATGAGCTACAGCTATTGATGGGGTCTCCTTCCACAATAGCTTTAACTGGAATTGCGCCTGTAACTGAAGGCTGAATTGAAGTAAAATGTGATCTGCTGAGAAGAGAAACACCTTTAAGCATACCCTAGTTAACATACCATATCATTGCAGACATATTTGTCCTTAGTGCTAGACCTCAAGAAGCCAAAACTACTAGGACTTGTTTATACGTGGATTGACAAATCCAGAAACTTGTCAGTCACTGAGCCCAATATGGTATATCCCGATTCCCTTCTGCATCTGAAGAGAACTCTGGGGATTAAGGGCACATGGTAGCTGATCAGGGTAGGCCAGTGGTTCTCAAAGGGTGTTATGTGCCACACTGGTGTGGCAAGAGAGGATGGCAAGTGTGGCTGAAAGATTCAAGGACCATCAAAGAAACATTGAAACATTTCAGTGTAGTATAGTAATATATATATCAAAATATGGATAGATATCTTTTCAAAATGAGAGCAAGAGCACAGAGTGATACTGAGGAAAATCCTAGTTGTGTTTTGCAATGTATTTATCGATTAAAAAAACACATGGTGTGTTGCGAGCAAATTTTTATTCTCCAAATTATATTCTCAAACTTTGCTTGCAATTTGGTATTCGCATTCGGCAGGCCGAATGGCTTGCTATTGGTTTGGGGAAATGGCATTGATGAACTAATCCCTGAGGCCTCTTGGTCAGTTGTGTGGGCTCAACCCCTTTTCATGGCTATTTCTGCAACAGGAAGAGAATGTTCTCTTAAGCTAACTGGTTGTGGGTACCGTGGAACAGTTAAGCTCCATGAGCGCCTCAGCATCTCCTATGAGTTGGAAGCAACGTGAGGACCAAGGCACTTACATTCATAAGTGGTAGCTTTGCCCCTATGTTGAGCATTACTGAGATAAGAGAGTTACTCATTTATCATTAATAACTAAGCAAACTGTTCCTAGATTCTTGCACTTGCTCTATAATTGTTGTTTACTGGCCCTAAATTGGTCCATTGGGATCTGGTGAAATTTCTCCTTGTGGCAACCTGTAGGACTACTGCAGGAGGATGCAAAATGTTCTCAGAATTTACCCTTGACAGCTTATATAGGCGCATTTGGCACATAACTTGATCTGAGAAATTGACTCACTTCATCTGGCTTGCTACAAATTGTGCCAAACCAGATGCTTTTGCGACAACTTGGTTCCCCTTCCTCTCCTTCATCAATGACTCTGCAGAGGGATGTCTTCCATTATCTTCTCAGATAAGCTTCTGGAAAGACTCTGTTCATTATCCTCCTCCTGATCTCCCTCTCCCCATTTTCTCCCAACCTTACTTTAGGTTATCTGTCAACTATTGACTCACCCTTTCTTTCTTTCTTTCTTTCTTTCTTTCTTTCTTTCCATTCTGTCTGGGTTTTCTTACCCAATTGTATTTAGGTTTCTTATATTATGACTTATTACATTGCCTGCATTAAACTCAAAATGTTTTAATGTTTCAATAAAAATAAAACATTTGACATGCAGCTTTGGCTAGAGTTCTTTTACTAGTATTACAACTTCAACTCACTTCAATTACTGCTCAAAGTAGTTCCTCAGATGTCTTCTCCCACCCCCCACCAACCCCCACAAAACTGGATTTGGATTTGGCAGAGAATACCATACACAAACTCTGAGACAACGTAAGGTACTATTAACTGGGAATCTCTGCAGCACGTACCCCATTAAATGGAATGGGAATGGGAGCCATGCAAGTGAGCATAACTGTGTTCTTATGCAGGACTCATTTCAATGGAACATGTGTGGAAAACATGTGCCCTTGGTTTCTTGTGGTCAAAAGAAATGGCGGTCAATTAGATACTATAGTTCTTTCAGTGTATGCTTAAGATGAGAACTATATGGAAAATTTTCATGCAACTATCAGGAAAATATTGTCCTGATTAGAATAAAAATAATGATTATCTGATATATTCACCAACTAGCAACTGAGCTATCCCTTGGGATAAAGCCTACTATTAGCATTAATTGTACTATTCTATAAGCCCACAGAGAAAACTAGAGTACAATAGTTATTGTACCATAAGACTCAAGGAAATATCACATGTTATATAGTTCAGAGCATACATATATAGATGTCAGTGCCAAACCTACAGCTTTTGTTAATGGGCCTTGATTTACCCTGTATTAATGGACTCCCCCAAACGACAGAGCAAAACATGGTTGCTTCATAGTAAATTTTCATAACGTATTTTAACACACATCACCTGTTTTTAGGGGGCAATTTAGATAATCCCTACAACCCCTCACATAGCTAAATGCTGATAAAGAGGCAGGCAAGGCAGATAAAGTAGGGGATGTTTAATGAACAGCAGACAGAGGAGGACACACATGGCCAAGAAGGGTGTGAGGAGGGAATCGTTTGGGCTGCTGAAAAACTTATTCACACAAAATATCAACATGTCTTTATCACCTTTTTTTTTCTTTTGTATGAGCCTCGTTACTAATGAAGAGTATTCAATCTACTGGAAATTATGATTGATCCTCAATAGGAACAAGGAACAATCTGTTTCAAACCAGCCTTGCTTTGCTGATGTGGACTCTCATTTAAAAATGAAAAATCCAAAAAGGGGAAGAAAAGTTCAGTAAAACCAGGACTCAATGCCCTTATAATGTCATGTTTTGTAACTTTTCACTGATGCGTCTGTTGAACCATTCTATACTTCAGCTCTTTAGAACTGGACCATTCATTTAGTTGCATGGAGCATCTAAGAGGGAGCTGTATCCTACTCCAGAGATCAGTGGTCATAGCTAGCCAACCGCTGGCATCTCCCACTTCACCTTTTACTTTCTAACCTTAATTTGGATCAGAGTTTAAGTGCTGGAAATATCATCTGTTCAGAAGTCATTAAATGCCTCCTGGAAAGTCATTTAAGGCATAAGAATCACAATGCCTCATCAGCAAAATTAGTATTTATGAAATTAGTGATGGAGCATAACTATCATCCTGATTGCATAGCACTTGAAATGTTGGGGGAGGGAACCAAGATCTTGTTCATTTTCCCTCCCACTGCTAAAGCACTGTATTTAATTGACTTACATTTTTCCCCTAATATATTTCTTTATGAAACCTGCCTTGAGCAATGGATACATGATTGTTCACTGAGGGCTGTGCCTCATTTGTTCCTGTAGATTGTGCCTAATTAACGCTAACTTGTCTGTACATAAAAAGTACAATAGGCTGTCCTTTCCAATTTAATTCCGACAGTTTAATCGAATCTGTATTCTTTCAAAAATAATTAGATCATTTACACTTCATTAACATGTAATGTAATGTTGAGGCATTCATCATAATGATTTCTTATTTTTCTTCTGCAATATTATCTCCTCTAATGAAACTGTTAACACCATGCATGTCTTAATTAGCTTTATCATATCACTGACGATTTCAGGGTGAGACACATTTTTACAAAAGAAATTAAATTAGTTCAACAGATATTTTAAGCACAATCTGGTTTTTAAATCCCAAATGAAAGAATTCAAGGCAGAATACCTCCATAAGCTGCCTGGCAGTTTCACGTCCCATCACAACACTCTCTCATTATCTTGCCGTATTGAATTCCAGTACAAAACCATGCTCCTCTGCATAGCACATGGAATCAAAGGACTTTGTTTATGTAAACAATTTGGAAAATGGCACACCAAAATAATACAAGGTTCAGATAAAATAAGACCGGTACCCTGCCAAGGAACTTTGTGGGCGAGTAGATGGCAAATCTGTATAAATGAATGATAGGAGGCATATTCAGACATTTGCAAATGGCCACATTGTGGATGAGGGCAGGGGTGCACATGCCAGCTCCACCGCCAGTGTCCTCGAATGTGTTGTACTCCACTCAATATCCTTGTAGTGAGCAGGCAAGGTCTGTAGAGGATTTCTATTAGAATGCTTCACATGAATGGAAGGACCCCATATATTCATTCTGTGGAGATCCTTCTCACATTCAACAGAAAGTGTGCAGGAGCCCCCTGCAAACCTCCCTCCCTCAACGCAGGAATGGTCGGAGACTGACTGCTCAGTGATGTGCACATGGATGTTGAGGGTGGAGCTTGTGCCCACATGCCACCTCATACCCTTGAATATAGAGTTCACATGTTCAGGCAAATTTCTGAACACACCTATCAATTATTAGGTTGTGGAGTCTCCACTATCTAATCTTAGCACATTTGTATTTTATCTACTATGAACTAATTCACATTTTTAGACAACTCTCATAAAAGTCTGTGGTGTGTCAGGTTTCTGTTCGAGACTGTAAGCTGCTTTGTGGAGAATGTTCCTTAAAAGCTGGAGATGATATAGATGATATAGCTATATGAGATGCATAGGATGAAATATTCAATTTTTGATGGTAAAATATGGCTGTTTAATAACGGACCAAATGCTTAAAACTGAATGAAACCCTAAATAAACACATTGAGTTGGTTCTAACATGATGTCCCCAATCTTCCTAACCACAGGCTGTATGCAACTTAAGTTTTACTCGGAGAAAACCAATGGGAATTAATGGACCTAAGTTAGTCATGTCCATTCATTTCAAAAGATCCACTCTGAGCATAGCTAAAGACAAATTGCTCAGATTGATAACCTGACTTGACTGCAAGGGCTTTATGGGACTTGGTGTGTCCTAAATGAGGGATATTGCCTGGCTGCTGAGGAGACCCTCTTCAGACTGGAACTAGAGGGCATCTTTTCCCTTAGACCTAGTCTATCTAGCCTTCTAAGGACCCAAAGTGCTAGAAAGCAAGGCACTGGAGCCAGAGTAGCCAATTTGGTGCCCTCCAGTTGCTGCTGGAGTACAGCAAGGCCAGTCTTTAAGGTCCAGAGTGCTGGTGGAACCAGAAGTCAAGGGCTAGAGACTGGCTGCTGGATGTCTCTTCGAGGACCTTCCTTTGGAGCTTTACAGAAAGTTCCCAATACTGTATGAAAATATATACAAGTAAAACACGACAAATTTGTGACCAGGTCACATTCAGTCACTGAAAAGCATGCAATGTTGTGTCTGCCATAAAGTATTGAAAATCAAAGAAAGACTTGCAAAAAAAATGCACCCTTTCACTTTAGTAGTGTTACTTTTAAACCTCCTAATTGTATTCATTTCTCTTTATTTATGTACTGTCAAAGGTTGTTGTGTGAAGACTGCTGGAGCATTGCTGATAAAATTGATGATGACAGTCACCAGTCTTCTCATCAGCCATTTTAAAGAAAGCAATACAGATCACTTTTAATAAATTTTAATATGCCTTTCTAAAATCCATAAGCCAAGCATAGATCAAAAATTAAATCCCGACCTCATTCCTGCCAACCAACAATAGATCCTAATTTTCTCGCAGCCTATTTTACATGTTGAGAAATTAAAGAATCTGCTGCAGTATGTAATGATATATTGATAAAAGAAAACTCCTTAGTCTAGTATTTGAAAGGGGAGGGGGAGAGTGTTTTTAGAAGTCTGCTGATGCTTTGCACTGTATTTATTGTCATGATGCAAAAGGCTGAGGGACAAGGCAGGGTGGATCCATTTAGCACACTGCCCAATGCACTCCTGTGTGTGAATGTGAAACCTGCAGTAGATCATAATGTGCGGTATCCTACAGAAAAAGAGAGAACACATAAACCTAGGAACTATGGAGGGTTGTCAGGGAAGTGGGAATCTTCCCAATATGCCTCCCCCATTGTGGTGTCCATCTCAGTTACGTAAGGATACCCATGACTTTAGTGCAGCACCCTGTCAGTCCCTTTGAGCCAGAAGTTGTTGGGCTGGCTGGGTTCATGGTGGACAGATAGCACAAAGGAAATACAAACGTGCACCAGTGCATAGTTAAACTATGAAGCTAACTCTCACAGGAGGCAGTGATGGCCAACAACTTGGGTGGCTTTAAAAGAGGATTAGACAAATTCATGGGGGACAAGGCTATCAGCGGCTACTAGCCGTGACAGCTATGCTCCAGTCTCCACAGTTGAAGACAGTAATGCTTCCAAGTGCCAGTTGCTGGAATCTGCAGGAGGGGAAAGAACATTTGTGCTTAAGTACTGCTTGTGGGTTTCTCACAGACATCTGGTTAGCTACTCTGAAAACAGGACGCTGGTCTAGGTGGGTCATTGGCTTGTTACAATGGGCTCTTCCTATGCCGTTCCCTGATATTTAGCACAGATGTTGGCAGAGTCACTGTAAGGGTGTGCAAGTGCAAGGCTTCTCTGTGTGCAAAAAGAAACCCAGAATTTAGAGCTTGTGGCCTTGCAGTGAGGGCCAAAGCAATAGGTCCAGTGGTTGGGGGGCAGCATGAAGGAAAAGATAGAAAGGAAATGGATATGTCTGTTGTCACAGAGAGGGAAAGGAGCCCATCCATAACTGGTGAGTATCTGTCAGTGGTAGATTATTGGATAACGCCAACAATAAGTGGGACCTAACAGGTGCCTGCCTTATTATTGGCTGGGGGAGGCAGCCATTGCCAAGGGAGCAGTAAGGAGGGACTCATCAAAGGAACTGTAGAATTCAATGGTATAATATCAGAACAAAAGATATAAAACTTGTCTCAAAAAGACTGAGGAGTTATTTGCTCAGGAACAAGTACATTTATTACCAGGAGAGATCCACTGTGTTGAGGCACTTGCTCCTTTCTGTCCATTGAGCATATAGTCTACCAGTTTCACTGAGAAGCCACTAGATGAGCACAGCACTTCATAGGATCCAGTAGAGAAGACTTGGCACTAGTGAAAACATACAACTGTTAGCTGCAGTGCTCCACCCCAACACTTATAAAGCTAGAAACAATGGCCCCCTAAGAATATCCCCACACCCCCATCTCCAATTTCATGTGGAGGGAGTTGCCAATTTCCCCCGTTCATTTGCACAGGACGCAGTTATACCTAAAATGGTTGAAACTAATGTGTTGTTGCAGTTACTGCGGCTCCTTCTAATCAGACTCCCTGACAAACAAAAGAAGTCAGAGTATTAGCACAAACATTAAACATACATTAAACAGTCATAGATTGCTGCCCACAAACTTCTTCACTGGTGCCAGTCTTAATCATGCTCCTGGGGTTGGCACTAACTGGCATCTCCCTATGAGAACTGGGTGGATGATGAGGACTCTGGCTATCTCCTAAAGTTTCCTGTTCCATTTAAAAGTCCTAAATATCCGTGCATAATGATTTCTCCAGGCTTGTTAAATTAAGTTAATTTGTTTATACAGTATCTATCTGATTTATGTCTATATTCTTTCGTAATTGCCTTTATGGTTGTTTCTGTTAATTATGGGATCAATAGAAAAAGATTTTTAATTAAACTAAATATAGAGAAACACTCCACAATATGATACAGTGTTATTACTATAATCTAATATCTATATCCGATATGATATCCACTCTGGATATAGACTCTCATTACAGGTGTGAGTCTTTCCCTCTCACATACTACACTGACCCCTGAACCTTTTGGATTGTTAAGTGCAAAATTGCATGATAGGGATGTTGCTTTGGATTTGGGAATCCACTTCTTTGAAATTCCACCTACCTGTCCCCTACACACACACACACACACCTCTTAAATTCTTTCTTGGTGTTTTAATTTCTCCTTGAGTCTTTTAATGCCATCAGATATTTTTTATGCAGTTTGGAGGCAAATCAGATACAGAACAGAAAGATGAGCTAAAGAGCTTATCAGTGTGTGGGAGGGGGACCCCAGGATGCTTTAAATTATGCTTCTGTAGATCAGGGATTATTTTTTTCTCCTACAGTGGTGGCTAGCTAATGCTCAAATTAACAGCTTGGGTCCTCTTTATTCCACATAGGCTTCTTGATTCTTATTCTAAAGTTTTACTATGAATCCCTAAGGCATTTCTTTGAATTATCATTGGTCCTCCTGATACAAAGAAGTCTGTAACTCAATGCAACCTTGCAGTTAGTTAAAAGTCACAAGACAGAAAAAGTTTCAACAACTGGCTCTATCCTTGCCTCTTTATTTTCTTCTCAAGAAAAATAAGAAGCCAGTTTGAACTTCAAAGACATTAAGCTGGGTTCTCACTTTTCACATGGAAATGACAGTCATTTGCTGTGTCCCCCACGCCAATTAAAATCTTTGGGAAGTTATCACCCACATTATATATGGGGGCAAATTACAAAATGAAAATTATCTGAAGTTATACATCAACATCCATCTAAGATGGTCCTTTGTTATCTTTCATGGTCAACCTCTGCCGCAGAGCTGAATTTGGGCTCTGTGGGTTAAACCACAGAGCCTAGAGCTTGCCGATCAGAAGGTCGGCGGTTTGAATCCCCGCGATGGGGTGAGCTCCCGATGCTCGGTCCCTGCTCCTGCCCACCTAGCAGTTCAAAAGCACGTCAAAGTGCAAGTAGATAAATAGGTACAGCTCTGGTGGGAAGGTAAACGGTGTCTCCGTGCGCTGCTCTGGTTTGCCAGAAGTGGCTTAGTCATGCTGGCCACATGACAACGGAAGCTGTACGCCAGCTCCCTAGGCCAATAAAGCGAGATGAGCGCCGCAACCCCAGAGTCGGCCATGACTGGACCTAACATTCAGGGGTACCTTTACCTTTACTCCAACTCAAATATATAAGGCTTTGATTTTGCTTATGGTTCAAGAGACATCAGATGCTGGAGGAAAATCTTCCCCCAAAATGTCTGCCTGAATAGTCAACTTCATGTAGTTAGAATCAGCAGTGCAAAACTTTGCTTTCAAATTACAGTCTATCCAGAGACAATTTGAATGCTGTCAAGTCTGGGATTCAAAAGAAGTCAATCAAAGGCAGAATTTATTGTAAGGATTCCCAGCTGGATATGGAATCTAATACTAAGTTTTCATTATGCTATCAGTTTATGAAGGTTGACAAATGTGTGTTCATTATCCTATATTTTACTCCCCAATTCAGGCATTTACATGCCTTCATGGCCAAACTGCGCCATACGTTGATGGCAAAAATAAAAATCCAAAGCTTTATATGTCTGTGGTCGGGGAGCGTAGGTCATTGCATGCCCATTATATAATGTTCCTGGGAACAGATCTTTGTCAATATTTTTCTGTACCTCCCTGGGATATCATATTTTGGAATATATGTATTTGGAATATATATATTCTGTTGTCAATCAGAGAAATCTGCCCACTGGTGCAAAAAGATTGATGACCCCTGAACTAGCCCATCCCATTGGATTGCTCTGAAGATATACAGTGGGTGCTGTATCGCACATTCATCAAACATGTGGCCATACATTCCAGGACAGGTGTGGGAAACCTTTGACCCTCCAATTCATGAGTAGGCAAACTAAGGCCCGGGGGCCGGATCCGGCCCAATCTCCTTCTCAATCCAGCCCGTGGACGGTCCGGGAATCAGCATGTTTTTACATGAGTAGAATGTGTCCTTTTATTTAAAATGCATCTCTGGGTTATTTCTGGGGCATAGGAATTTGTTTTCTTTTTGTTTCTTTCAAAATATAGTCCAGCCCCCCACAAGGTCTGAGGGACAGTGGACTGGCCCCCTGCTGAAAAAGTTTGCTGAACCCTGCGTTCTTGCTGAACTGCAACTCCCATCATCCCTATCCACTGGCTGTGCTTGCTTGGGCTGAGGGGAGTTGTAGTTGAGCAAAGGGCCAAAGGTCTCCCACTCCTGCTTTAAGATAAAAATACACCTGGATAATGCAGCTCTGAAAAAACTACATGTGATGTATTATTTGCATCCAATAATCTCTCCTGATTTAATTTTGCATCCTTTATAAAGCCTTTTTTATTTCATTTATGTGTGTCCACAAGAGTACACAATCCATAAAATACAACAATGAAACCTGAAACCGACATTAACATCACACACAGCAGACAGCTCTGAAAGTGCAGCAGCAGTCTAGTACCCAAAGATGTATCCCATTGTCAACTCTCCCCAAAAAGCCTGAATGAATAGAAACACCATCAGGGCTGCCAAAGGAAGGAAGTTCCATAGCTGAGGTGCCACTGCAACGAAGGCCCTCTCCTACACCACTGCAAAACTTACTCATCCATTGGTGGGACCGACAACAAGGCCTTCCCTGCTGACCTTAAGAAATGAACCAGCACATACCATAGCAGTAATCTTCTAAATGGGGGGAGGGAGTGACAGACACAAGTCTTCAGTCATATATTCAAAGCTATGTATATGATATAAATGCTTATCAGTATATGTATGCTTGTTAAGTCCCAATTCCCACAACAACCCCTTTTTACAGCACATGGCTTCTCCCAAAGAATCCTGGACACTGCAGTTTACCCCTCAGAGTTACAACTCCCAGCACCCTTGGGAAACTACATTTCCCAGGATTCTTTGGTGGAGGGGGTTGTGCTTTGAATTTGCTTTAAATGTGCTCTAAATGTATGGTGTGGACGATACCATAGGCAGTGAATTAAAGGGACAAGCCCTGCGCCCTCATTTCTCCCAAGCCCTATGTAAACACCATTCTCTCTAATCTGAATTCCTGATCCCCATTGTCCTAGATGTTATCCTCCCACTCCAACCCACATTGCAACACGAATAGCATGGGCTGAGCATTGTTCGGTACAAACTATCTTGCCACAGTAAAAAGGGTTCATATTAGATATTACGGCCAGTGGAAGTATATTGTTGTATACTCCCAACCCCATGAAGCATTTAGCTAAAATGCCTACTAGGCTTTTGTGAACTGTTTATTAAAGGGGCATTGATGTGAAGTGCACATTAACTCCATAATAGGATGCTGGGAGAGTCCTCAGCACGGAAGTTAGCCCTGCCATCGTCTAGGAAGAAGCCAGGAATAACCTGATGGGTGCAGCTACCTGGAACTAAAAGGGGGATTCATTGAAACAAGGATGCCAGGGGGTTTGGAAGGCTAAATTGGCTCCCATCTGAAGAGATGGCTTCACAGCCTGTTTACACACATTGTTGAATCCAGAGCATTGATTCTATGTTTGATGTGAAAAGAAATTAAAGCCCTGGCCTCATTAGATAACCGGTTATGGTTAAAGATCACAGGGAGACTCTCTCTTCTTTTGTATGACACTGAATAGGTCTCAGCAGGCAGCTCCTTGTGCACAATTGATTTCAAGCAGAGTTTTGTCTGAAAGATGCTTCTAGATTATGGCAAGAAAGCATTCTATAATCCTCCTGCCAATGTAGTTATGTTTAACAGACATTCTACTCTTATCACTGATTGATAACACTTAACTCAAAACATATTTAAGCTTTAGGGATGTCAATATTTTGCCGCCAAGTGAAGGTGACCCTTGCTCTTCTTGTTTGCTAAGTGTGCGCCGTGGTTTGCTGGTAAATTTGTGAGGGTGGTTATGTGGGCAGGCTGTTATGGATTTGCTATCTTAGCCTGAAGTGTTTGCTGCTGATTATGTGATTAAATCAATAATAATTTCTGTTTGGGATCCCGTGCTTCTTGATTCATCTTTTTCTCCCTGTCCTGCCGAGCAGAACAATGAGCCGGCGAGGGCTCGAGGCGCCGAGGTGCTCTGCTGTGGGAGGGGATGCCAAAAGATGTGCCAGGTGGTGGCATCCAAACCCTTCCCCGCAAAGCAAAATATCATAACAGCTCTACAGGTAAATAAACAAGCGGGGGCCTTTGTGCCACAGGAGGCGGACATGACAGGTGGAGAATAGGGGGCTCGCTGTAATCAATGTTCCTGCTCGTTCTGGCTTACCTGAAGGAGCACAGCTCCTGCCAAATTGCCTTCATTCCATATTAAACAGATATTCTTTTATCCTGATAAAGGGAGGAATTTACATTTAGACAGGGAACAGGACTCACGTTTGCAGCATATGGTCATTGTAGCCACCCAGGCAGTTTTACATTACAACACAAGAGATCTCACTGAAGCAATTCCCAAGACAAAAAGGATTTCCTCCCCACCCCCACCCCCACCCCACACAGACCCAGCCTCCTCTCACACTTTCTCTCTTCTTCTTTCCCTTCCCTCTGGCCTCCCCCCTCCATCTACTGTAGAGGCAAAATAATGAAGGAATCTTTCACAGTTATACAACCCGTCTCAATTAGAAATCTCCAGACTAAAGAAACTGGATGGCCTTGTTAACTTTCCCAGAGCATCCCCTTCTGTCGTCCACACACCCACACACACCCACACACCCCTTCCTTAGTAGTGTCACAACAGCATCCATTTATAATAATTCATGCATTAATGTGAGCCACACCAGAGGAATCTTCAGGCTTTCCCCCCACCTCACCCCCGGAGGCGGATTCTCCCTTAATCCCCCCTTCCCCCCCCTTCCAATGCCTGACTAGCTTCAGGGTGTTTACCTTGCAAGCAACTTTTGTGCCGCTCAAGCTCTCAGCAGGCAAATCTGGGACGATTCAATGTCCCAGCGGAAATCACAGGGACACCAACTGATCTCTTAAAATCGGAACATCTGGTCGGTCACCTTATTCCATATGGGTAAACAGAACTTGGTTAATCAGGCTGTGTGTGCGCACGCTTTAAAAAGAGCCATCTGATTGAAGGAAACCAAAGGTAATTTAATGGTTATAGGATAGCACTTGGCTAATGTTTTAACGCCGGGAATGTGGCATACTGTGATGGACAACAACTGTGCTAATCAGTTCTTTTAAACAACAAATTGCTTGTAGCTATGTTAAATATTGAGGGGGGGGAGGAGGGAGGCAAAACATCCTCCAGGAAGGGAAGGCACATCACGGTGAAAGGGAGGTTTGCTAAGGTGGCTGATCTTGCGCAGAAAATTGAAAGCAAGCAGCTTTCCCTTCCACAAAGGCATAGTGCCTATTGTCACTTGGGCTGCCAGAGCCCCTTCTGACTCAATTGGAGCCTGCCTTAAAAGTGACATTTCCTGCTAAACATACAGTCTGAGAGAGAGAAATGGAAACAAAAGGCCAAGTTGCAAGGAATGGTGGGGGAAAGTAACATAAAGAAGAAAGGGATATGTACTGCCTACGTAAAGCACAGATGAGTATACTGGGTTTTCTGTGACTATCTCTTAATAGAGATAGGCAAATCTGTCAATTTCAGCTGCTCTTGTTTTCTCACTTTTCAAGTTTTAAGTTCATTTCTCCACATTTCCACATCAGTTTGCTATTGTTTTTAGAAAAGCAAAATCCTCATGAAAACCCATCAGTATTTTAGTGTGGATTTCTCAGAATACACACATTTTCATCCACAATTTTGTCTAACACACACATTTCTACAAGGCAATTTTCCCTAATTCAATGCATATTTACATGTTACTTTTTACTAATGTATCCACTTTTATGCAGACTTTGCCCCACTGCTTAGCTGGAAAACTGCATTGCAAAATTTGGGAAAGTGTACATTTTGAGGGATGACTGTGTTTTGCCTCATGCATTGTTTTTGAAAGTGCAAATTTGGCAGAGTCACCACTGAATATGAGCTGAATCAAATTTCTCTCCCACCACTACTTCTTAATAACACTTAAGATACACACAGAAGCCCAGCTTACTATATTCCATGTCAGCTTATCAGGAATTGCTAACACACGGTTCTGCCCCAATAACGATTAATGTATATTCACATTCTCCTTTAAGCTTTTATGTACAGTGAAGAGAGGAGGAGGGTGGGTAAACTTGCCTTTACACCTCTTTGTGACTCAATGGTTTGGATGCCACACCCCCTCCCCAGTCACTCTCTCTCTCTCTCCAGCCACACCTCCCACCAGCTTTGTTTCACACTCTTCTTGAGTGTTTTTGCCTGGCTGTACCTTCATACAAGAGGGATGTGGGTGGTGCTGTGGCCTAAACCACAGAGCCTAGGACTTGCCGATCAGAAGGTCGGTGGTTCGAATCCCTGTGACGGGGTGAGTTCCTGTTGTTCAGTCCCAGCTCCTGCCAACCTAGCAGTTTGAAAGCACGTCAAAGTGCAAGTAGATAAATAGGTACCGCTCCAGTGGGAAGGTAAACGGGGTTTCCGCGTGCTGCTCTGCTTTGCCAGAAGCGGCTTAGTCATGCTGACCACATGACCCAGAAGCTGTTTGCGGACAAACGGCAGCTCCCTCAGCCAGTAAAGTGAGCTGAGCGCTGCAACCCCAGAGTCGTCCGCGACTGGACTTAACAGTCAGGGGCCCTTTACCTTTACCTTCATACAGGGGAGTGTAGACTCGAATGTGGAGAACTGGGTCCCCAGCTCTGTTCACTTAGCTGGTCAGCTGCTTCTCAGATTAAGGTCTTGTCCATGCATTGTGCAGTAAATGTACACCTTTCCACACTTCTGAATCCCTGCAGTCCAGATGGTGCAGAGTGCTTCAGCTCACACTGGTCCACAGCTGCCTGGAACTGCCACAGGCCATTTTTATGTTTGTTAGTTAAGATCTTTAGCCCACTTTTCAGATAAAAATTGTCTCCAGTCCCAATGCAGCTCACATCAATCAAAAATTCAAAACAGTGCTTGGTGGCACTGCCAGGCAGTGTACATAACCAAAAATGAAACACAGGCCCTGCCTCCGGGCTTGCAAATTTTAAAAAGAGGAGAGATACATGGAAGGGAAAGGAATGGGGAAAGAGAGGAGGATCAGCTGGACATTGCCAGAGTGAAGTGAGTTATAAACAGGCCCTTATATCCATTTGGGAACAGGCCAGTCTTCCATTGCTGGTGGTTTTGCTTGAATAGAAGTGGCTCAACAACCTGGAGAAAACAATCCTGTTTTCAGTTTGCGTGATGTGCTTCCTTGTCCTCTGAAAAGGACAAGCTATATTCCATTTTTGGAACTGGTTATGGATCACAGGGGGAGCACTGGTAGACTGAAAACCTCCTAGAAGCATAATGCAGCCTGCCCATGGTCTAGAAATATTGAGCAAAGCTGGAATCCATCACCACATTTGTCCTGTAACAGGAAGCACTATCCAGGCTTGTCCAAAGTCCATTTGGGGGGCCCAATCTGGCCTGCTGGTCAATTTAATCTGGCCCCCATGACAGTATATGTCCTGGGGCCTGGGGTAAAAAAAGCTCAACTTCATCAAATATAGTCCTCTTTGAAAAAAGTTTGAAAATCTGTAAATACCAAGTAAACTGCCATAGCCTGTGTTTTTCCAGCATCTTACGAGTGTGTACACACTGTACCTTTAAAGCACCTTCAAAGCCTGTTGTTTGTTAAGGATTGCTGGGAGCTGCAACTCTGTGAGGGATAAATTGCAGTGCCCAGAATTCTTTGAGGGGGGCAATGTGCTTCGAATGTACTTCCAATGTATAGTGATTCCACAATACACACTGAGAAGAACTATTCCTTGTGAAATTTTTTATCCTGCTAACTAGGTAGCCACTTACACATCAGCAAAAGAGATAAAATTTGTCATAAAAAAAGTTTATACATCTGTATAAACTTTGCACGTTGTAATTCATATGTGTAGATGCAAATTTGGAAACACAAATGCAATACAACTCATCATATTGGGGAAGTCAGTGACCAGCGTCCCTGTGTGCCTCCTCAGTCTGCTTTCCAAGTGCTAACACTTGATGGTCAGCTTCATGGGTCCTGATCTCCCTTCTTGCAGTTCATTATCTTTACCAGTGCCGGGTTTATGTATAAGCTAAACAAGCTATAGCTTAGGGCCCCACTCTCTTGGCGGCTCCCCAAAAAATTAAAGGGGAAAAAACTGGATGTACGTTTCCAAAATATAAGATAAAAAGCAAATAAAATAAAACCTACATACAGCAACAATGTTTTGTGTTGTGTAGGCTCCTGTTTGTTATGTGCAAATAGCTTTAGATACCTATTAGGACCATAAATTACCATACAGTGGTACCTCGGGTTACAGACACTTCAGGTTACAGACACTTCAGGTTACAGACTCTGCTAACCCAGAAATAGTATCTCGGGTTAAGAACTTTGCTTTAGGATTGAGAACAGAAATTGTGCGGTGGCGGCGCAGCAGCAGCGGGAGGCCCCATTAGCTAAAGTGGTACCTCAGGTTAAGAAAAGTTTCAGGTTAAGAACGGACCTCCATAATGAATTAAGTTCTTAACCTGAGGTACCACTGTATAGCATATATTCAACACAAAAACAGCGACAATTTGTTGTTGATAAAGGACAGCTGGACATATAAAGGGCCCCATTACCTTCAGTAGCTTAGGGCCTCATCAAACCTAAATCCGGCCCTGATCATTGCACTAGACTTGGACTGGATAGTCCATCAGACAGAGCAGGGGTGGCTATCTAAATGCTGCTGGAATACACACCCATCATTTTGGCATATAAGCACTTGAAGATGTGTAACAATCTAAATGAGCAAATGTTTTGCACTTAGATGTGACAACAAGCTCTCTGGGTGCATGAAAATTCGTGTTTTGGAAAAATATATATAAAATTCACAGGGAAGCAATAGTGCGTGTCACCACACACACCAAAAGAGGTTACTTTTATAATAACATTAGTAATATCGTCATCGTCTTCCCTGGACATTGGTCAAGGCTGATGAGAATCAGAGTTCCCAACATCTGGAAGGCCATAGGTTCCCTATCCTTGAGGTAAAGGATGCCTTTCCACAGAGACTGTAATTCAAATAGAGGACTCTTCTCTGCCAAGCTGTGACCACCATACCACAGACCCATATAAGACTTAAGAACTGGGCCCAAATTCTATTCAGACAATGTCATAAAACAGAAACATTTGACCTCAAAGCCTTTGCTGTTTCATTTGTGTGTGTATGTGTGCTATTTTCCCCTTTTGAGATAACAATTTGCAGTGATTCATTTCTCTTCCCTTTGCTCGTTCTTTGACATCACACTCATTTTACTCTGAGCAAGCTAGTTTGTTTCTGTCCTCTGAGGAAGTTCAAGGTATAATGAGCAAAACATCCGGATTAATTAAGGAACTTTTATGTGTATTTTTTCCTCCGTCGTAGAATAATTGGATCGCGTCCAAACCAAGGCGGACCTCAAAGTCAGGCTGCAGCCAACAGTCATCCCAGACTGCTGACATCCAAAGAACGGTTTTACTATATTCATGATAAGAAATACCCTTGCTAAGACAAGAGGCCCTTTAAAGGCTTTAATGTCACCTTCTCAAATGTTTGCAGTGACTCCGGGCTCTTTCCAAATACTGTACAACATTTGCAAACTCGGCTGTTGCCAAGCATCATGGTGAAATGCAATGCCTCTCTGAGCATGTGAGCCTGGATGCTCACAGCATCTGAGTGCCTTGACTCGGCATTCACACACACAGAGAGAGATGTACATCCCTTTCCTCTTTTGTACATATTTAAAACCTAGGCAAGTATGTCAAAATACCATCATACTCAACCTGCTGTAAAACTGCTCCTTCCCCTCTGCGCTGCCACAATTTTTACAATGCAAGGGGGACAGCGTCAGGTTCCCAGTTCTGGAGCTGCCCTTTAAACGCACGCAATTGATACTGATTTATGCTCGGGAGGGAATGGGGTTTGTGGCGAGCAGGAAAAGGTTATGTTTTCATTGAAAAGTGGCTTTCATCATTTCGCTTTGCTGTGTATCTTTATGCAATCTCTGCGACCAGATGAATTGACTGAGTCACCGTCTCCCTCAGCCATTCTGAATAAGTGCACAGTCGTCTTCTGTTTACGTATCTCCCTTTTATAAGATCTCTGCCATTTACTAGGGAATACTTTTTTTAAAAAAAATTAAAAAGGAAAGCTGCATGCCTGCATTTGTGTGTCTCTCTCACACACATATATATATCACAAAAAATGAATTGGTAGCAAATCTCCTGCTGCACTTTTAAGCGTGCCCAACAGAATTCCTAAACTTTTCCATAAGCAGTGCCATCTTAGGTAGGATGCTGCCTTAATGCATTTGCTCACATGGGGGTCACTAGCATACCAGGTTGATAAGGGTAAGGCCTAGATGCAGACGTCACAGGAGGATAAATAAAGTGTATAATGTTCTCCAGTTTTCATTCCTTTTCTTTTTTTCCCCCCTTTTTCTTTTCCTTTCTTTCTTTCTCCCTTCCCCCCATGCTTGGTAGAGCCATATCATTTTATGTCACGAGGAGGCAGAAAAGCCCTAAAGATAAGTTTGAATGGAGGCAAAGTGCAAAAGATTTATTTATTGCTATTTTCTAAAAGAGTAGTCGACAGAATTCAGGGACCTGGGGATCCATTCTCTGGCTAAAATCATTAGGCCCTTCAATTAGCAGCTGCTATTTGGTGCTCTTGTCTGTGCCTCCCACACAGCAGTGACTTTGTGGTCAGCTGACTTCTGCAGAGCCTTTGGAAACAATTGATTGGGAGGTGAGTGCTGGGCCATATTGTCCTCTGTCATCATCCCCCTTCATCTCATGTGACAATTATGGAGAGGGAGAATTTAAAAAAGAAACCCAGTAACAGAAACTGCCTAATGGGAAGAGAGAGAAATGCCCCATTCTTATCACTACAGTGGTACCTTGGGTTAAGTACTTAATTTGTTCTGGAGGTCCGTTCTTAACCTGAAACTGTTCTTAACCTGAAGCACCACTTTAGCTAATGGGGCCTCCCGCTGCCGCCGCACCGCCGGAGCATGATTTCTGTTCTCATCCTGAAGCAAAGTTCTTAACCCGAGGTACTATTTCTGGGTTAGCAGAGTCTGTAACCTGAAGCATATGTAACCCGAGGTACCACTATATCTGTATAAACCATGAAGGCTAGGAGCGAGACTGAGCAGGCTTCATGTTGTGGGGAAAACGATTGTTTTCATTCCCTATTCCCTGCCCACCTCCTTGCTCAATTTGCTCACACCACAGCCAAAGCAATGGGGAAGCCTGAATGTCAGGATCCCTCCTTTAAAAAAATAATGTACACAACTTTTAAAAAACAGGGGTGCCAACTTGAATAAAATATTGGGGGGCAGGCAGGCCCTGGCCCACAAAATTGACCACAAGACACGGTACACGCACACCATTTGAATGGCAATGGCCATCAACTTGGGTGGACAGCGCCCTAAAATATTTTATGGGGGGGCAAAGGGACCTCAGCTCCTAGCAGTTGGCTCCTGTGTTAACAAAGGTCTCTTGACAAATTACAGGGACGCAGGTGGCACTGTGGTCTAAACCACTGAGCCTCTTGGGCTTGCTGATCGGAAGGTCAGCAGTTCGAATCACCGTAACGGGGTGAGCTCCCATTGCTCAGTACCAGCTCCTGCCAACCTAGCAGTTCGAAAGCATGCGAGTGCAAGTAGATAAATAGGTGGGAAGGTAAACGGCATTTCTGTGCACTCTGTCACTCGTCATGGTCCTCCGTGCACCAGTAGCGGTTTAGTCATGCTGGCCACGACCCAGAAAACTGTCTGTGGACAAACGCCAGCTCCCTCAGCCTGAAAGCGAGATGAGCACTGCAACCCTGTAGTTGCCTTTGACAGGACTTAACCATCCAGGGGTCCTTTACCTTGACCTTTTTGCCTGACTCATTATCCATTTGAGTTCACAGTTCTGTTCCAAGACATTAGAAAATCAACAGATCTGGGGGAAGACACCTTTCCGTAACATCTTATGCGCCTAAGGCAGGATCAATGTATGAATACTTTTGTCAACATACTTTATAAAGTCATCCTAGTATCTGCAATGTTGTCCTTTAGTTCTTCTGTTTCTTTCTTTTCTTTTCTTTTGGGTGTGTGTGTGTGTGTGTGTGTGTACAAGCTTCCCAGTAAAGCCAAACCCCCGCTGCCGTCACTTCCAGTGACATGCTAATTCTGCCTGGGTGGCTACCATGAGTGCAGTCAGATCTTTAAGCTCTAGTTCCTTTTTTTGTCTTCCTGAAAAAGGACCACTGAGCCAGTGCTGGATCTAGAAGAACCATTTGCCTAGTTACTTGTGAATGTCATAATTCTAAAACACAGAAGCATCAGTTACTGAAAGCATTCCTAAAGAAAAGTGGTGTTCATTTACCATTGTGTACAGTGCTAACCGCCTCTGAGTAAAAAGTTCATCAGTGTGCAATATGGTGATTTCTCTATAAAACATTATATCTTCAAGGTGGGGGGAAACCCCTTTTAAATTGGGGTTGAGTTTTTTAAAGGATGCATGGAAGTGAGGGGAAGGATGAATGTCTGCTTATTTTGGAACTCTCTTATGACCAGTACCATGAATTGCAAAACCTATTGCGAAAACAAAAACAGAACAGAACAAATTTCCAGCTCTTGTGATAGCAGAAATCTGGGCAGCAAGTGTTTGAAACCAACTGTCCTAGAATATATCCCAAACCCAAGCACTGCAATCCTCTACAAATGTTTGAAGCTTGTTTTTAATGTGAACTTGCTTTCAGTGGCTGAGACTAAGCTGGGCTGGGTTAGGAAAGTGCATCTCTCCCCGCCTTCCCCACCTCATATACACAAACACACACACACACTTTTTGAATGTGTGTTTATGTTTTAAATGTTGCTGTTATTTACATTTAAGCCATTTGACTGAAACAGGCACTTGGGGAAAGTTGTTCTAGCTCTTTGGGACATTTCCCATGATCTACAGGCTTTGGAACAGTACCAGTCTCCAGAATGCTGTGATATAGTGCTCAGTTACCAAATGGGGAGCTATTTTCAAGCACTGTTGTTTGATCTCTTCATTGCCCCCCTACCCCCCACCCCCAGTCTGTATGTTCCTTGCAGCAGAAATCATTTTTTGCTTAGGTTATTCTGTAAAGCACCATTTATAGCAAGGGAGCAATAATTGTCATCAATATGTCTTCTCCTTCTCTGCCCATTATATGCCTAGAACTCCCTTCCAGAACATCTGATTTTGCTGTACGTGCAATTATCTTTTAACTCCTTTGTCAAACATTCTCTAGGGGGGGAAAGGTGCCAGAACTCACCAGGAATGGCAAGTTCAGCCAGTTGCATCCAAAGCAGCACTAAGTGACAGTCCAATCAGCTCAAGCATTTCCACTTACACAATAGGGCTTTCACTCCCTCTCCTCTCCTTTGCACCCCCTGAATCTGTTCTAGGGGTTCTCCCAACCCCCCAGAGCAGATTTAAGGAGGGTTTGAAGACAGAGGAGGGGGGACGTCCCATTGCATAAGCAGCAGTCCTTGCTCCAATATGATGCGTTAGTTGGATACAACCCTGCACATTTTTAATTCAGAAATAAGTCTTGGTGAGTTCTGTGGGGCTTACTCCCAACCCCAGGTACAGGTGCAGGAGGATTACAGACCCAGGTTCCCTTCTTAAGTTATAGACTCTCTCCCACCACAATTCAAGTAGAGCATGTGTGCTACTAAACCAGGAAACATAAAAGAAGGTCAAAGTCAGCAAGTCATACTTACAGGTGAAAATGGGATTTATGTACTGCGGCCCTAGTGGGCTACCTCAATGCCGCACCACAGCACCGGCTAAATGTTCAAATTATATGTATCTTAATGTTCCACACAGTCTGAAAGCAAGCCGGCTGTGAATTCTGAATAATATTCCAGCTCAGCACCAGCCTCCACTCCCAATATCACAGAGCTAACTGGCCTTCAATTATTTCTTTTTGTGTGTCACAAGACCTTTTCTCCATCCTCTCCCCCTCCCTACCTTTAGGCTACTGGGGGTATTTTCAATTAAGAAGATCTCCATGTTGGGTCGCAGTTTTGCTATGCAAAGAGTTCAGTGCTAATAAGTAAACAGAGGAGAAGTCAGTCATAATAATTCAGGAGCAGCAGGAAGGAAAATGCATGTCTTTGTTATAGGGCCAGTTGGAGCCAGTTCATTTTATAGAATTTCATGCCAGCTACACTCCATAAATTTTTCACAATAATCATAAAATACCTTCTTCTTCTTCTCCTCCTCCTCCTCCCCCTTTCTCTCTTTCTTAACACCCACCCCTTTTTTGTTGCTCTCCAGAGTTTATTCATTACACATGAAGCATATCTGGGCTGTGAAATCCGTTACTAAATACCTCAGGACCTGTCATGCCGCTGTAATTTAAATTGAATGTAACAATAACCCAGCCTGATTGCCCAGCTCACTAGTTAATGTGAGGATATTTGACTCTGTTAATCACCACAATAGCCAGGTCACATTTCCACCATTGCATAAGTAAACAGATTAACCGGCATGCAGTGCAGCCCTAACAATGTATGACAGAGAAAGCTTTTTTAAAAAAAAATCAAAAGCATATTCAAGTGGCCAATATGCTGTAGTAGACAAAGCCTGGAGTTTGGGTGTAGATTACCTATGTCCAATCCCAGGTTGTTAAAAGTTTTAACACATGGGTTCTTTTTTAAAAGGCAGGCACACACTATACTGTACCCTCCAACATTTCGCCAATGAAAATAGGGATGGCCTATTCAATAACTGCTGCTGCTGCTGTTTGTTGGTTGTTGTTGTTGTTTTAACTCTGCCCACCTGACTAGGTTGCCCCAGCCACTCTGAGCAACTTCCAACATATATTAAAACATAATAAAACATTAAACATTTAAATAATTCCCTATACAGGGCTGTCTTCTAAAGGTTGTATAGTTACTTATCTCCTTGTCTCGGGGATCACATACCTCCAAACCCTCCAACATTTCTATGATGAAAATAGAGGCATCCTAAGGAAAAAAACGGGACATTCAAGGATGAAATCAGAAACCAGGATGGCTTCTGTAAATCCGGGACTGTCACTGGAAAATAGGGACAGTCACTGGAAAGTGTGGCACCCACACTTTAAATGTTGTACAGGCCACTGTCCAATATGTCAATTGGTCCTCAGTCTAATATGTTAATCAGTCCTCAGTCATGGTGTGTTTCCTTAAGTCACTATCTTTTTAAAAGAGTCATTTTTAGACTTGTGCCTCATCAGATCCACCGAGTCCAGCCCTGGAATCCCCAGTTCTCCAGAGTTGAGGCAAGACTTTTTCTCAGCTCTGCCATCTTAAGAATTTGAACTTGCGTCTTTCTGCCTGCAAGACATGTGCTCTACCACCAACCTGTGGCCTCTCCTGACATAATAAAATGAGGACATTTTCAGTAGAGTTGTTCTGATCTCTGACATGGTGTTGGTCTGTGTATGTTTTAAGTCAGCAATTTAACATAAATACAGTGGAACGAGAAGTTGCTCTTTGATGTGGTACTCTTTACAAGGGTGGCGGTGGGGCTGGGGGGGTTGCCACGATGTCACACACTGATAAGATTTAATCAGTTAAGATTACAGACCCATCTTCTGTACTACAATTTTTCAAAATCCCCTTCCCCCGCACCTCTGCACATACGGCCCCTTCTTAATCCACTATGTGCACCAGACAGCCTGGATAAGAGCTCAGAGTGGATAATATCATTTTGCTTTCTCCCAGCTCTATGATGCTATCAAGCAATGACTGTGCTTTTAATTAAGAAGAAGACTCCTAACATGCCAGACAAGTATGTGCAGTAAATCTATTTTGGTGCTATCTGGAGCTAGTGAACTAGCTGAGATCTCGAAGCCAAGTCTTGGCCTTTGTGGCCCTTGTTGTCCTCTTGCATCTTTAGATCTGTGGGAATGCTCTAATTTGCTGGCAAGTGGGTTATACCATATCTCCAGTGACTTCTGTTTCCAGTGCCTTTTAGAGGGACAAGGAAAGGAGAGGCCAAGACCCCACTGTCTCATGCTGTGGAGCCTTGTAGCCCACAAGTTCAGCAATTATGACCACTACGATATTACATTTATATTCTGCTGTCATTGTCCCAGCTGGTTTATGGGAACTAGTCCCTGCCCAGAAAGACTACAGCGCAGATTAGATAACCAGACTCCTATATAACCTAATAGTGGATTTAATCTCCCAATGCCAGTCCTTCTGCAATCAAAGGAGTTCATCTCAATATGCTCAGGGGAATCCCAAGGTTTGCAAAAACAGAAAAGATATGGAGGAGCGGGGAGGAACCTAAGGAGACAACTCCCCCCCCAAAAAAAAAATAGGAAAAACAGCCCAATAATTGTGTATGCCCAGCAGCCACAGAATGATGCATGTCTATTGGGAGAAAACAGGTCAAGGGGAAATGGAGTCTCCCAGAAGGAGGAATGACTGGCACTAGAACAGAAGCATTCCATGCTGCAACATTTTGATACAGGTCCCACTTACATTTCTCCATGCCAAGGTGTCCTTCGTGCACCTGTTTCAGCATCTCTTCTTTTAGAGAACTATACATGTTACCAGGCTGCCCCACTGCAGGCAAACCAACCCACTGGGAATCAGTATTAAGGACCGGACAGCTAGGGGCCTGTCATTAGGTCTCATTAACACGACCTCACTCCCCTTCTTCACATAGTTACCATTGCTTCTTTCTGAACACATGACTAGGGATTCAGCTAAACAGCTGCAAATAAAACGTTTTAAGTGTGTTGTAAAGTGCAATACACAAATGTGACACTAGATGGCGAGAGTGAGCTATGGCAAATTCAATGTATTTTTCAAAACTTTTTTTTAAAAAAAAGCATTTTCACAGCGTTTTTTTATATATGTGTAGATTCCACCTAGGGCTCCTATGCCTCTTGTGGTTAATTGTTCTATACTTAATGGCCACACTACAGCAGCTCCAAGATTTCACATATCACCTTTGTTCCCATTTTACAGATGGGGAGCTGATGTTGAATGAAAGTGGCTTGCTGAAATCTCAACGAAGAGTCTGTGGCAGAACCCTGGGTGTCCCAAATTAAAACACATCCTCCTTCCAGAAAAAGAAAACCAAGATGTGGGCATGAAGAAGATAAGGGAACAAATGAAGCTGCTAAAAGCTGCTTGACAGCAAGCAATGAAAATAATTTCTGTGATATATATTGTGGATACATCAGGTCAGAGAAATACAGCTTAGAAATGCAAGTTTAGTATCCAGTTGGAACATTCCAGCATATTTTTCTCAAAAAAAAAAAAAAAATCTGTTACAGTTCACACCATGTATAAACCACTGTTTCCTTTGTATAAGAAGAAAAACCAAAACTGACTTAGTGGCTTCAGATGCTTTTATATAACCCTATAATTTTTAAAGCCCTTTGTTTCATAAAATGAAATTATGTAGGCAATTAGTCTATACTGTGCACTAACCCCTGTTAGGCTTTGGCTAGGAAAAGGAATTCAAAAGAGCAGGGTTATTTCATCTTTAAAAACATGTTATTGTGCATGCCCAGTAAGTTCTTCATCAAAAATGTATTTATTAGGTTTACTGCAGAAATGAATTGCTCTGTTAGCCTTTCCGCCTAATGATGCCAGAAACATGAAATGATAGAACACTGTGAGTAACGACTCAATCCATAACAGCATAATTGGGCCCACTTTAGAAACTGAGGGGGATGCGTTCTTCACAAGAATACAAGTAGGAATTCTTTCTCCTATAGTCACCCGTATGTAATCAGGGACTGAACTGGATTATATATTAATGACCCTCCAGAACAAAGGCTTCATGTGAGCCAGCACTTGCCTCGGAACTTGTTCCTAAAGCCACAATATAACGGAAACTTTTAAAATGTTCTTATCTATAACATGTCCATCCCATCTTCTCTCGAAAGCAGTTCAGAGGGTTTATCCTATTTTTCCACCTCACAACAACCGCATGAGGTAGGCTAGGCTGAAAAGTAGCAGATAGCTCCTGATCACTTCATCAGTTATGTGACTAAACCGGGATTTGGAACCTACATCTTATTGACCAAAGTCCTGCACTCTATTCAATATACTCCAGTGAGAGTGCCTTTAAGCATATGCAAACTGCTTTTCTTCAACAATGAGAAATCAACCTCCACATATATGGGATGAAGGAGAAGGGTTTTCAAGTCAAGCTCTCTCTGCTGAGGGAACCCTATCAGTATTGGCACTCCATCAGCGACTGAAAGCACATCTGTTTAGATAAGCATTCCCCAGATCTCCTGACTTGAACCTCCTGATTTAAATTGTTTAATTGCCGTTTCAACTTTTCTTTAATTGTTGTGATGTCTTAATTGTGAATGTTATATTTTAACATTTTTATGGAATTGTTTTTTAGTGCATGTTAATTGTGTGTAATTGGTTTTATACTTGTCAACTGCTTAGAAGCCATCTTGGCAATTAAGTTGTACATAGATTTGGACTCTTGCTCTTTTTCTCTTCCCACACAGAGTCTGAGTGTTCTTGTTTCACAAAAACAGAAGGCCAGTAACCTCCTCTTAGAACTCGTACCAGTTTTATAGCTTCTTCTTCTCAAGGTCTTTCTCCCTCCTCCTTCAGTTTTACTTGTCCCTACACATCTGGGTAACAGTTGGGCTTTATGTTTTGCAAAAATGGAGGAGCAGGCATTGGCCCTTTAATCCCAGGATCCCAAAATGGTTTTACAAGTGTCTGTGAGCTTCTTAGACCTGTGGGATATTGGGAGCAGTTGAGCCTCAGAATGTCACTTGGAAGGGCAATGGGACAGAAGAAATTGACCTGCTCAAGCCCCTAAAATTTTATACGAAGCATTATGGGAGGGTTACAATTTGGGGATGACTCCAATACACTATTGGAGAATTTCTTCTCCCCCTGGGGAGTATTTGGCAAAATATTCCCCTCCAATTTTGCAGACTGCAAATAAAATGGAGAATTTTCCCACAGCCATGAGATCATGATGGATGGCTTCAGTATGGTCCCATTTAAAGGTGCCACAAGAAAAATTTGTCCCACTTGGGTAGGATCTGCACAGTAGAGCCACATCCACAACAGTGCTGGTCTATATGCACAGAGTCACCTTTTAAATGTGGTTTCATGGACCAGCTGAAAAGGTCAGTGCCCTTTGTGCTTTAGCAGCAATTCCGTTTTGGCCTGGGTGGTTTCTGTAAAGTTTTTATTCCATTTTGCATTCACCTTCCATTCTGCAATACTGTTCTTCTCCCAGTCCACAGCTCTGAATGGGCCAAAACTTGTCAATAAATTTGGGGGAGAGGGTCATGTGTTGCAAAGGAAATCAGCGTGTTCAAAACTGCTAATACTAACCATTATTCTGTTAGACTGCTGCATACCCCCTGATGCTTCTGTTTCAGGTTAGCTCAGGAGTATTATACAGGCTTTCCCTGATGTGTTAATGCTTCTCAAGTATACTTCTCACACTACTACAGATTGAGCATAAATGACATTCTGTGTCTGAGCTCTGTTTATTTTGGCCTTCCCCACACATTCATCCAAGCACTGTAATAAAATAATAGCTAGTATGAAATAATAACTGAGCAGAGCAGGTGGCGGGAATCAAGCTACATGGCCTATTCGTGATTTTGGGTTCTGCCAACAACACCTGAAATTCCAAGAGCAAAATGCACTCCATAATTACAGGTGTCTGTGGAGGGCAGAGCTCTTGAGAGATACTCAGGAAAACCCAAGCCAGTCATTTTCCTCTTCAGCTCAAAGCTACTCAGAGTGCATGTTCTCTTTTAACACATTCCAGGCACAGGAGCTGGGTGGTTTTGGTGTAACTTTCACAGCTATTAAGTGCCAGTCTACAAGGTGTTTTCATTTTTCATATTTAAAGCCTCTTATTTTCTGCATTCTTTCTGAAGTAGCAGCTTTTCGTGAAATGGGGAAAGGCAGGTCTTGATAAATGCATGATGGATATTGCCTGATGGTATTTATTTTGTGCTATGCTAGGAGCTTTCCTTAATTTGGCTTTACTGCAGCTGATGGCTGCCTCTGATGTTATTTTGTGCAAAGTGGGAGGAGTCTCAGAAAGTACACCTGCACTTGTTTATGTACTCATACATTAGGGATGGGAGAATCTGCCAATTTCAGTTTCTCTCAGGATCTCATTTTTCAATCTTATCTTCTCACCACTTTTTCACAGGAGTTTGTGATTTCTTTTAGAAAAACATGAAAATTCATCAGCATTTCAGTGCTAATTTCTCCTAATATACACATTTGTGTGAAATTTCTCCTAATGCACAGATTTTTGCAAAACAATTTTACCTAATATAATGTATTTTATATTCACTAATACATGCATTTTCATGCAGAGGTTACCTCAGTATATGCATTTTTATATACATTACTTGCTGGAGAACTGCACTGCAAAATTCAGGGATGTGTGAATTTCAAACGGTGGCTCTGTATCAGTTCTTATATTGTTTTCAGTAAGTGAAAATTAGGTAGTTTCACCTTTAAATGTGAACTGAATCAATTTTTTCAACATCCCTAGCACACACGCAAATGTATGTCTTCGTTTCCCAAAAGGCTTGTGAACTACAAGTTGAATACCAGTGTTAGGGATCATAGCAGTTGACAACAATTTAAAAAAAAAATGCAGTTTAAATAGCACAATAAAGTATCTAATTAAAACCATTATAGAAAATAAATTATTAAAATTATTTCACTCCTGCTTAACAATAAAATTCAGCCAAATCAATATGGTATTACAGCACTTCTAAATATTCTTGGGATCTGCTTTTCAACAACTTTTAAGAGAATAAGAGTTCAACAGCTGAAACCGTCACTGCGAATGCTTTTTGGCTTGGTGTCATGATTCACACTTGGCTTGCAAAAGCTGCATGCAAAAAGAAATTA
The DNA here is from genome assembly GCF_964270895.1 of Podarcis filfolensis. Taxonomy (NCBI): domain Eukaryota; kingdom Metazoa; phylum Chordata; class Lepidosauria; order Squamata; family Lacertidae; genus Podarcis; species Podarcis filfolensis. Next base: position 35,613,894 of record NC_139603.1, on the reverse strand, counting down.
GGAATGACATTCATATGGCATGAAATAAAGGGGCGAACCAATACCACCAATACGTGTCCTTTAAACAATTTCTTCTCGCAGTTCTTGACAAATTTGAGTCATTGGGGAAGGGCGAGATCTGCTCCCTGAAATTGGTGGTCACTCCTCAAACCTGTTCCTTGATTTCTATAGCCCCATTGTGAGTTCTGTTCCCTGGACAGGCTCAAGTGTGACAGAGTGTTGGGAACCAGCAGGCAGAGGTGGGATCCAAAATTCACTGCACAGCAGAGGGGCCATCTTCTAAAAAAAAAGAAACAACCATTGAGGGGGCTGATGCAATGTCCTGACATCACACGCACAACATTGCATGACATCCTGATATCATATGTGTGACATCGCATGTCCTGATGTTGTGCACACAGCATCCTGATATTGCTCTGCACCTGTCTTCATGTTCACCCTGAACAACGACGGGTGGTCCCCTGGGAAAAAAATTGAGGAGGCTGAAAGTGTTTTGGCCCCTAGGAGCCAGCGCCTATGCTACACAGTGACATGGCATACCTGAGATGTTGGAAAGGAAGATGTGCCTGGCTAGTGAAGGGGCATAGGTCAATGGTATAGCATCTGTGTTGTATGCAGAAGGCCCCAAGTTTAATTCTCAGCTTCTCTAGATAGGGACAGGAATATCCCTTCTCTGAAACCCTGATCAGCCACTGCCAGACAGCATAGACCACACTAAGCTAAGCTAGATGCAACAATGATCTTACTCGGCGTAAGGCAGCTTCCCGCATTCCTATGTAACTCTGATAAGATGCCCAAATCATCTAAGCCTTGTGTGGCTATATCAACAATCCAGAAACAGCAGGCACCTCAACAGTCTGGGATGTCTTGATTGTATAACAACGCCTTAAGGTATTAATCCTACCCAACCTACCCAGTACACCTTGAGCAATAGTGTTTTATTATCTTCTTAATACAACAGGCAGGAGACTAATGTTTTAAGTGATTAAATGGTCACCTAAGGGTCACAAAGGAAGACTATGCCTGGAAGAGAATTAAATCCTAGGTTCTAACCAAGGAATCCTTTCTTCCCTTGCCGAACAGAAAGACAAGGAAGCATGCCCAACGTCTAACTTTCCCCCAGTTTATTTCCATATAGCTCGCTGCAGACTGTGATGACCTTCTAGCCTGCTGTTTTCTGAGCTTTGACAGAAACCAGATATGTTCAGTAAACATTGTGATGTGGTCAGCTAGAAAATATGCAGCGCATATATTCCTTTATCAGAAGGTTCCCCCCTCCCCGCCCCAAACTACTTTGCAATGTAACATGCCTTGGAGAGAGTATGTTTGTTTTGCCAAGATGTTCTATGAGTGTATTTTGTGATTACTATGTAATCTCTTTGTAAAGATAGAACGTCATCCAGAACAGTGAGACATTCTGGTGGACAGCCATATGTGCTACAAGCGAGATAGGACATGGGGGACGTGTCTGCTTTTATGAGCTTGCAGGAGACTGCTGGACTGCCATTTGGCATTGGGACCTCATGCTGTTAATCAAATTCAGTTTTGTAGTGGTTCAAGAGTTGTAATGCTGGGGTGGGGTACTTGTGACCCTTTAGGAGTTGCTGGACTCCAACTCCCACCACCACCATCCCCAACCAGGATAGCCCATTATCAGGGATGGTTGGAGCTGTTGGACTACAATTCCCATCAGCCCCAGCCAGCATGGCCCAATTGTCAGGTATTATGGGTATTGTAGTCAACAACGTCTGGTGACCCAAGTTTGGGAGAAGCTGCTGTAGAATATAGTATTACAAAACAGGGTCTTCTGTTATTTCTCCTGGACTTTTTTTTTTAACTAAGCAAAATCTGTTTATTAGCTAACATTCTGGGGAGAGCTGTGAATAGGTAGGACGTAAATAATATCCTTTCTGTAAAAGGAAGCTGCCATAATAAACATAGTGATATTTATAGCTATTTGTTTTGCATGTCACAACCCTATGGTCTAATTCAGTATTATACACATATATTTTCTTTCTCCTTCTTCAACGTAGACATTTGTGTGTGTGTGTGTGTGTGTGTGTGTGGCTTATGGACATCTGTAAACATGCAACTTACAGAAAGACGGAATTTTCCACTACTGGCAGACACTGGTCAAATCTGCTTACTTGATCTCTGAGTGAATTCAGTTTTTAGGCCACATATATAGAATTACAAGCTGGGAGTCAACAAATAGTTTGATACACTGGTTGCAAAGGAAAGAAGGGCTTCTTTTTCAAAAAAGCATAAGGCCTAAACATTTCATAGACAAAACATAGACAGATAACCCAAACAGGAATACAGTGCTGGTATCAAAAAGCATGATTTTTTTATTTTTTTAAAAAAATCCAGTTTACTTTACATTGCTGGTACACACCTAGTTCTTGTGAACTGGATGAAGGATTTTCAGTTTTAAACATAGCAGGTGATTTGTCTATTTGAGTTTGCTTATTCTGCAGTTCAGTATGCCTGTTGCTAGGTGCTCATTTTTTGGAGACCTTTTGCAATCAGGTCTCCGACGGGAGAAAAATAACAGTTTTTATTTATCACATATTTAAAACAACACAAGAGCATAGAAAGAAAACATGCTACAGAGACTCCTTCTGTATTTTTGACGTTGACATGGATCTCCATCCCACCTATTCAATTTTAGATACAATAAAATTTGAAGATGTGGACTGAGCGGTATAGAGCAGTGGCTACACAACGGTGAAGGATCTAGTATAAACTCATTAGATGGCTCAGGGAAGCCTCTGTCTCTTAGATTCCTCATTGGCAATATGGGCATAACAATACTAATTTGAAGAGTTGTCATATTGACCTAATGAAGCAAAAACTATTAGGAACATACAAAATTTCCTTACATGGATTAAAACCATGGGTCCTGAACTATAGGTGAACTGTTTAATCACTTAATACATTCATTTTCTGCCTCTAATAAAACCCTGCCTCTCAACATGGACTGGTACAGCAGGCAGGTAGAGTGAAATTAATACACTAAGGTCTTCTTATGCAATTGAGACATCCCAGGCAGTTGACGTGGCTGCTGATTCTGGGTTGCTATTATAACAACATGATGCTAAGATGAGTTAGTTATCATATCAAAGTTCAATGGGGAAAGGCCTTATACCAACTCTCTTGGTACTGACCTGACTGACTGGCAATAGCTGCCCAGAATTTCAGGCAGGGGGCATTTGCAATCCTACCTGGAAATGCCAGGGATTGAACCTCAGACATTCTGCATGCAAAGCATGCACTCTTCCACTGAGATCCATCACTACGCCATCCCATAAAAGCAAAGTATTTGTGCAGGAGGAACTGCTTTGCTGAGTCTCTTTTATATAATATGTTTTGCGGTCGAACTTTCAGTGGGGTGAATGTTTGGTTGTTGCGGATGTTTTATTGGCCTTAAGTTTGGACTGTTGTTTTAATTGACTGTAAACCATCTTGATATCGTGTGAAGAAGGGCTGGGTAGAAAAAGCTGAAATAAACGTAGGCAGAACAAAGAGACAGTGTTGAGCTCATTTCAGAAACATAAAATGGGAAAACTCACAGAAAAGTGGGGGGGAAGAAAGAGCACATAACAATATACCAGAATAAACGTAAATATGAGACAAGGAACACAAGTGTTATGTATTAAATTTACAATCATACAAACCTGGCTATAGTGACTTCTTTTCTAACAATAAAAGATCATGGCTGCAATTCTTTAAAATTAGTGATTTCTCCCCAGTGTCTAAAAATCAAGCTTCAGGTTTATGCTACAGCAGTGGAACTGTCCATGGTCCTCGGGGCAAAATTGTTTTCCTGATCTACACGGGTAGACATTTGTGAACATGGATACTCCAGTCTGATGGCTTCCTTTTATCCCTAAGAATTGGGTCTGTTCAAAATAGACTGGCTGTAACAGTTCACATACCCATTGCAGATCTAGCTACAACTTTGGGGAGAGCCATTGGAGCCCAGTTTGCATTAGAGCAATTTGCCCTGAAAAAGACTTGGCATTATAATAGATCTCAAGAACTCCACTGACTTGTGCCTTAAAACTCCATTCCATGATGCTTCTCAGGAAATGGCAATGCTTTCCCATGATGCTTTCAGTAAAATCATTGGGCAGACTTTGCTAGGGATACCCAGTTTCATAAGAGGAATATGTTCTCCTGCCCCTTTTAGAGTTGATCTTCTGCTTCAGTAATCATTTCATCCATCATAAAGGACTCAGTGTATAGATGACTCTACACATTGGATATATTGCACTGAAAGCAAATGACTCTATACTCTATACAAACTGTGATCAAGGCCCTTGGATCTCATAACTGACCTTGCTAGAACCACAACCTCAGTAAGACCAGGCGGCACCATGGAAGATTGATCAGTTGTATCTGTTTACATTCACAGGATGTATTTTTGGGTTTTCTTACTGACTTGCATTTGATATTACTACTTTCATTTGATCTCAGACAGCTTTAGCAAGTATTGTAGCTTTTCATTTACAGTTATTTACCCTTTCATTTGAACTTCAGTCTTCAAGAAAGAAAAGAACATGCTTTGTTTTTAAATCTAGATGTCATGAGCTCAACTACCCATTTACAGCATAGCAATGCAAAATGGAAACTTTACCTTTATGTTTAACCCACCATAAACTGTAACATAACATAACTACAAAGCTACAGCATAAACTGTTATGCAGAGTAAAGAAAGCAGAACTATCCAATCATCTGTTTCATACAAACTTATCACAGCTGAGTATGCTTTCATGCTAAAGGCATGTTTTGAACAATCATATTGATCATTCTGTTCATATCATATTTACAAAAACACATAAGCCCATGTGCTGATTATATACAAGCTTTTCTGAAAAGCCATGCTATTTCTTTTTGAGAACTGTGGATTTAGAAAAATGGATACAGTACATCCTTGATATTTAAAATGGGAACAGGATAATTATGAAAGTAGATGAATGAGAATTCTGTTAACATGAAATCATATGCAGAGGTAATGAATCATTTTTAAAGTTGTGGTTTTTACTCTTTGACACAGTTTATGACAACTTCAATGATTCAGGAAAATGTTAATGCTAAAGCACATATGAAGATTTCTGTGGGATCAGACCAAAGGCCTATTGAGGTGATTATTCTGTTTTCCACAGAGGCCAACTAGTTGCCTATAGGAAATCCACTAGTATGAAATGAGGGCAAAAGCCCCTGCCACTACTGCTCTCCAGCAACTATATTCAAAGACATGCTGATCCTGAAGGGAGCATATAGCCGTCCTGATTAATAGGCAAGGATACCTTTATCCTCCATCAATTGGTCTAGTCCACTTTCAAAGTGGTCCAAATTAGTGCCCATCATTACATCTTGTGATAGTGAATTGCATTGTTCATCTATGTGCTGCTGTTTGAACTAGCACTTCCTTTTGTCTGTTTTGAATCTCCCACCAGGCAGCTTCATTGGATGACCCAGCGTTCCAGAGGGAGAAAACATCTCCCTGTTCACGTGCTCTGAACCTCTATCATAACCCCCCTCACTTGCCTTATTTTTCTAAACTAAAACCCCCCAAATGTTGCAACCTTTCCTCATAAGGGAGTTGGTCTAGGTCCCTAATCATTATCGACTTAATCCAGAGTGATCTGACACACAGCTCTCAAAGCCTCTTTTGGCACCCTTCAGCAACTTTTGATGCCCCTTCACAAAGCTGTGTAAGTGAGGCACTGGAAGGAGATGTGAGGGCTCTGACAGAGTCCTAGAGTTCTCCTTCCCAAAGCCTAGTTAGTGCTTTCCCAGCTTTGGGAATGGAGTGGGAGTGCTCTAGGACCCTGCCAGAGCCTCACATCTCCTTCCCAAAGCCTAGTGCCTTGCTTGGTCAGCTATGGAAAGGCAGCATAAGGGCTGGGCTGGGTGTGAAATTTTGGCCTTGCTCACCCCATCTGTGTGCGACAAGGCAGTGTGCAGCCCACAGGTTCCATGTCAAAGTACTCTTGTGGCCCACTTGGTATGAAAGGTTGGGCTGCCCTGAAACAGTCGATCAAGCCTTAAATTCATTAACATCCTAGTGTCTTATTGCAGAAGGGCAAGACTGACACTAAGGAAACGGAATCTGATGTACAGTGCCATCCCTGGACTGGATGTAAGGAAAGTGGGTGCTGGTAGAGGTTGGTGAATTACCCTAATGGGCCGACCTTCACTGGAAGTTACTAATGTTGCTTGCTCGTGTTTTTCCACTCCAACCAGCCAATCCAGTGGGGGAATCAATATATTATTTAGTAGCAAGCCTAAACAAATGGTGCAGGGTCAGAGAAAGAACTAGATATTGTGCTTGGTGTCATGCAGGTATGTTTCAATAAGAGTTTCAGACAAGGTGCTGGAGGTGTGAGGAACACTTTCTTCACCCTCCTTGAAGAATGGAGTTGCTCCAGCTTTGCACTAAATGAATTTAAAGAAGAAAGGCCAGCATTCCAGGGCAGTGCAGAAAAGTGTATTCACACAATTTATAAATAAAATTTAAACCCAACAAATGAACATAACAAAATGCAAGACCAAAAAAATAACCTCCCCCCAAAAAACTTAAAAGAGAATAAAATACAGTTCCAAAAAACAGAATATTTGATTGGGGATTTATAATACAATATAACCCCATTGCCAGCATAAATGCATTAAAATAGCAAAGAGATTTTGTTCCTAAATTAATTATATTATCTGATTGAAGAAGTTATAGGAAAGTTTAATTGGGAAGCATCCAGTTTACTTTATTAAATGTTAAACAGAAACAAAATTTATCTTAGGAAATCTGGCAACATACTGTAGTAGAAGAAAGAATCTTTATGATAATAGAATATGAAAGTTAATTAATGTATGCCTACTCCAATTACATGTATTTTTACACTGATACTAAAATGAAAGCCCATTCAATATTTTACAAAGTATAGAGTCCCTGCTGACAAACTTAACATCCCTCAAGTTCCTGTACGGCTAGTGAATAAAGCATTGTATGAGATGCACGTGCAATTGTAGAAAAACAGAGGAAGAAATGCAGAAAGTTAGCAACTCAACAATGTAATTTTAATGTTTGCTTACTTTGATGAGCATCAATAATGAACCATCAGTGTGAATGGGTTTATATCAAAATACAGAAAAGACTTTTTCGTGAAAATAAAATGATAGGTCTGGCAACAAAGTCAAACTCTTTTAGGCTCATCTGAATCACACACCATTTTGACTAAATAATCCAGTTTCTAGATCCAATACAGTAAGATTTGTTTCAACCCACTGAAATCAACTGGACTTACCTGCACCTCTGTGTGCCATAGATATGGGGCCATTATATACATTCAGTTTGTAAAACAGATACTCCTGTGTTAATAGACCAGTGTCTTGCCCTGTTACAGTTTTTTAGTTTACTTTTTCATATAAAGGTTTTTTTATTAATGTAACATCAAAAGTACAAACCAAGCTTGATTATGTTTTCTTTTTTGTTTGTCTTTACTTTTGGTTCTTTTCTTTAATAGTCTTATTCTGTCATGTAGTATCTCTTAGACTTAGCCCTGAAGTTGAAAGGATACCTAGCACCCAAAACAATCGATACACTGATACAACAATGCAAAGAGGACATCAGCTTTCCTTAGCTACATGCAATATGATACCTAATTTGGTTCTAATCCTCCCCCAAAGGCTCAAACCAAATCATAACTTCTTAAAACCAAAAAGCAGGATGGATGGATGGATGAACAGGTGTATTTTCAACAACCATGGGAACAAATGATCAGCAGCAGATTGTTTAGAATCTGTTTTTTGTAAAGAAGTGGAAAGATACCAGTTTGGTTGACAGCAAAACCTTCGCACCTTTGATAGACATACAGAAGGGTCTGTCTGAAGCAGACAAAATGGAGAAGGTAAATAACTTCCTGTTTGCTTGGACTTTCTAATATAAAATCTTAGATTCAATAGTGTTTCTTTTGTTTTGTTTTTTAACAAAAGTGTATGAGTTTTCTGGTATTTCTCAAATTGATTTTTTTATGTTTTCATGCCTTTCATGCTTTTATTTCTGTTATAGCCAATCAACAAATGCAAATACAATCAACAGTACTAAAAACAATCAATATATAAAGGCAACCCCAGCACAAAATTAATAAAAGCCGTATAAAGCCCACACAACAGCATACAATCAGTAAGCAGAACTAAAACAAAAACAAAAACAGGATGGGAAATGAAAAATAATTCTAAAAGCCTAGGAGAAAAATATTCACCTGGCATCAAAAAACACCTGATACGGAACACAGAATGGGGAGGACATTCCATAGTTAGGGCACCAGTACCAAGAAGGCCCTGGGCTCTCCTTAGTAACTGTCCATCACACATCATTTGAAAGGGGAATCTGGAAAATGCCCTAAAATGAAACTGTGTGCCATTCTGAAAGCAATTCAGAATGAAAGAGGCTTAAAAATATTTAAAATTAAGTGGGAAGAGAGCCCATCAGTCTGTGATTCCAGGATAAAAGGGTTGGCTGTTGGGTAAGATATATTGTTATCTAAGGGAAGAACAAGTAAAGGAAAAAAATAAAAAGGGAAAGACATGAAATAAAGATGAAGAAAAGTGGGACTAATTGTGTGGATAGTGTCATTATATAGTTTAGTCAATAGGTGGCGCTGGTCTTAGTTGTATCTGGGCAGAGTCAGGAGCTTCCTGTGCCCATTCTGTTCTTGTTGGGGAGAGCCATGGTGTATCCTCTTAAGTTTTCCATGGCACTAATGAAATGGGAAATCCTCAGGAAAGCCTAATCAGGATGTAAAGACAGATGAGGTGATGTGCTGTTGCCAAGAAGGAGGAAGGTTGAGATATGAGTGCTGCTGGCCAAGTGTGTGAGCAGTGAAAGCCAAACAGAGTAAGCAAGTCAAGAAGGACACCAAGCAAATGGTTGACTAAAGAAGTAGAATCCAAGGCAACAGTGGAGCTACATCAAAACCACACATGGGGTTTAGAAATGCGACATATAATAAAGGATTGTCAAGAAGAATGTGTACAGAAGCATCAGAAGCTGCCTTCTTATTGAGATAGAACACTGGTTCATCTAGCTCAGTATTCTCTCACAGGGATTGAACCCAGGGCCTTCTGCATCTAAAGCAGGTGTTCCACCACTATAAACCATTCCCAGGAAACAGAACTTTGGAAGCATGGCTTCTGTGGGTCACAGAGCAAAGGGAACATCAAAATGCCAGATCTGGGCACTGCAAGGATTTCTCTAACAACAATTTATGAAAGGCTTACTCCCCAGGTGGGTATTCTAATGTGGGATACTCTATTTTTCTATTCTATTTTTCTTTCAGGGCTATTTTATAATGCAAAGACAAGGTCCACGTATTCCGTCTTTCAGCCTGCAAGAATGTCTCTGTTATCAAATGATTCAGAGGGGAGACAATAGACACAGCAGAAATTGGTCTGTGCAGCTTCCCTCCTTTGCTTTGCAATCACATTTGCACACCAGTTTCTTCTGGAATCAGATACTGTATGAAATCACGGAGGAGACAGTACATTGACAATAAAAATGTATGTCTCCAAATCTGATTGAGTAGCAGGGGCTATGATATCACTGCTTGTGTGCAGTGAGGCTGACTGCCAGACAGAACGCAAACATTACAAAGACAAGAAACTTTCTCCTATCAGGAAGCGCAGTCTGGCTGACTCTCGTCTTAGCACTATTGATTATGCTCCCAAAAGGTCATAAATTACTGTAAGAGTTATTTTTAAGAATATTTGCTGAGCCTGACCTGTCAAGAGAGGTTAATCTAATGACTTTCCTACCTCCAGTCTGAAGAAAGTGAGAGGTAGAGAGCTCAATGACTTCTAAAAGGCTCCCGTTCTGCATTCATATTCATTTCATCTTGCTATTGCAAAAATAAAGTTGGGTGGCAACTTTAGATCCACTGCCCTGCAGAGGGACAGAAAGCTGGATTGAATTTTTCTGTGTGGAAAAATAAGGCACTTTTGTAAATGTTATCAAGCATCCAAAAATATGAATCGGGGGGAATATGGTGTGTTAACAGCTACCACAGAACAACAGGGCCAGTCACTGCAGGGGAGGGTATAATTAAGATAACAAAATACTGCAGACACTGTGAAGAATTTACTATCCAGATGTGAACCGTGAGTGATGTGTTCTTTATCCAGGGTAAAAACTTGTAACATCCCTCCCACAAAAGGTATGAACAGTTTATTCGTCGTTATCAAGTCTAAAATAATTTTTTTACACAGAAAAAATGAATGAGAGTGTTTCTTAGCACTATAAGTGTTAGCGATTAGTAGTGTTGTTCCATGTAATTTTTTATGTACCCTTCATCATAAGCACTCAGGGCGGGTTACAGCGATTTGAAAAGACATATTAAAATCAGTTTAAAGCAAACACAATAAAGAGAATGGGGTGGGTATTTTAAAAATATAAATCTCAGGTGTCAAAGGCCCGGGAAAGAGGCGTGTCTTCAGCATACAATGGAAACTGCAGAATGAGGATGTCAAACACAGCTCTGTGCAGAGGGATTTCCACAGCTTGGGGGCTGCCACAAAGAATGTCCCCTCCTGGGCTGCCACTACCCAAACTTCTGAGGGTGGTGGAACTACCAAAAGGGCTCCTCTGTTGAGAGGGTCTGTAGAGGAGGGTGGAGATATTTGGGGCCAGGGTCATTTAGGGGTGAAATTGAGCAGTTTCACGGTGAAAGCTATATCGTAGCTCCTTAATCCTCCATCCATTGCTGATATGATACCTTAAGCTTGTGTAGTTGTTTTGGATCCCTCAGCTCCTCAGATGTCACCTGGCAGCAGCCATTCCATCAGACAGCTTCAGTGGGAAGCAGGCCTTGCTCTCTGCTGAGAAACCAGCTCCATTTGACTCCTTCTCTCCCTTAATGGTTTATATAAAAGCTGGTCATGATAAGAACTGTTTGTTTTCCTCGTGTTCTCTTCCTTTTGTGTCCTGCCTTTTAAGCCTGAGGGCAAGGATGTGGGAAGGGCAATTTTATAGATCTACAGTGGTACCTCGGGTTAAGTACTTAATTCGTTCCAGAGGTCCGTTCTTAACCTGAAACTGTTCTTAACCTGAAGCACCACTTTAGCTAATGGGGCCTCCTGCTGCCGCCGTGCCGCCAGAGCCCGATTTCTGTTCTTATCCTGAAGCAAAGTTCTTAACCTGAAGCACTATTTCTGGGTTAGCGGAGTGTGTAACCTGAAGCATATGTAACCTGAAGCGTATGTAACCCGAGGTACCACTGTATATGCTGCTCAGGGAATCTTTTAAGCTAAAGAACGTGGCAAAAATGTTTTCAATAAATACATTTCCCCTTGCTTCTCCCATTTCTCTTGATCCTTTTGTTGTCTTCCTTGCACTGAAATTTAAATTATTAGCTCCTTGGCAACAAATATTTCCAATTGCTAGATTTGTTACAAAAATACACAATGGTCCAATTCACATGTAGTACTAAGACAAACCATGGTTCGGCATGAATGAGCAAACATGAGGGTTCACATTACCTAGGGTTTAGCCATGGTTTGACTTAGCAGTACATGGGCTCATGGTCTGTGTCACTCCAGACAAGCCACAAGCTATAACCAAGCCTTATTCTACCACCACTGTCTTCTGAAACCCACCCTCCAGGAAAGACCAGAGCCACCAAGTCATACATAGCAAGGCACTCTAGAATTATACTGAAAGATCCAGACAAATCAACAGGATCACACTCATGCAGTCCGTTTCCCACTGAAGATCATCCACCACTAGGGCCTTCCCACCTCCCACATATCATAAGGGACTTAACATGCACCAGTCAAAAAGTTGTTCCAGTTCTCAAACCTGCCAAATTATACTTACCGGTATATATTTTTATCCTGTCCTACCTCTGAAGAACTTGGGTGGGAGTGAGACATATACATGGCTCTGTTCCTCCCTCCCTTTTATCCTCACAAGCCCCAGTTCAATATGCAGGCTTGGGTCTCCATTCTGGTCTGAAACAACACTGGTGATCAAAGCAGAATACGTCACACAAACGGAAGAGAAAACACACCAGCTGAATAAGTCTCTGCATTCTGTAGTCTTGACCTTGATTGCCCACTCATCTCTCCATCCCCTATACATTTTCTCTTGTTGCTGGCGGATTAGTATCAGGTCCAACAGAGAAGGACTTCGCTATCTTTTTAGATGTTCTTAACTGTTAAGTTCTTATTTAACCTAAGGCAAGCTTATTCACTTTGTAGGCCCAGGAAAATGAAAGTAATCATAAGAACAAGCTAGAGGGTGGTGTCTTAGCTCCAATTCATGGTAACTGGAGACAATATGTATCTCTGTCATTACCGGTTACTACATTAACACTTTTACATTTTTCAGGGAACCTTTTAATTGTTTTTTATTTTATTTTTAATTGTTTTATCACTTCTGTGTTTGCCTCCTCTTTGGGGAGGAAGAACAGAATGGGAATTTAATAAATAGATAATGTTGCCATGTAGTCTTTGATTAGCTACGGTACATCTTTATCCTTTGAACCATAACAGGTTAAAAATAATGATGATGATGGAGAAAAGGCAGTTGCGATCATCTTTTAAGCTGTGCTGTAGGATTCAACTAAAGCACGGATGTCACTTTAAAGCCAACTGAAGCCCTGTTCTGCTCATTCATCTCCCCTTCTCTCCCCTTTCCTTCCGTACTTAGAGGCAGATCAGATTAATTTTAGTGCCGTCGAAAATCATGCAAATATAGTTGAGAAAAGAGGCATTTAATGCTTTATGGCTCTTGCACACAACACAAATAGCACCTCCAGTGCTAACTCGGCTAAGTGCTTTTAGTGTTATTCCACTATACAGTACATCACAATGTTAATTTTCCACATTACTTTATTCCCTCTCTTGCCTATATTTTACAAGAGAGAAAACAAACTGCTTGTAATTACATTGCATGCCAGGACAAATTAAGTAAACACGCATTTTTAATGCTTTTGGCTGTTAGGGTGAGAAACAAAGGGCTCGAGTTAAGGTCAATATTAGAGTTATGCAATTGCTTTGGGATACAAAAAGACAAATGCCGGTGATTGAACACTGGTAACATGGAAACTATCCATTCTTTGCAGCCTTGCCGAACTCTTGAAAATAACACCCCTCCTCTGCAACCAGGCCGTGGCTCTACTTTGTTTTCATTTTCCTTCAGAAAAGGAAAATACCAATACCAATAATAAATAATAAGAATAAACTAATGGGAAAATCTATTGTATCATTAGTGAGGTGATAAATCAGCAAAAGGTAAATTAGAGGACGGCTATCTGTGCTGCAGTCTACTGCCACAATGCAGAACGGTGAGAAAACAAACCCTCCCGTTGCTCAGTGTGGCTGTCGGATGCTGATAAAGGTGAACTGCAACCAGGAGGGAAACCAAAGGCAGTGGGATTGCTGATGCCCATATAAATCTGACTTTGCCTGATGCGCAGTTGTGATGGGGGAAAGAGCATGCCCTGATGAGCTGGTGGGTTTGGGTGTCCAAAACAAGGCACAACAAACACAATCCTCTGGATGTAAGGACCATTTAGGTCGAGCCTAACAGACGTTTGCAGGATTGCAACCTAGATGCATTTTCCTCCTATGAACAGAGGAAGGCTGTTTGCAGACCTTCCCATGTTAAGCACCTCCTGCCCATTCATTTCTAGTCTGAGGGAGCGGCAAGTCCTTCTCCCTGACATGCTAGCTCTCTGTAAGTGGGGATTTCTTTAATATGTGGGGATTTCTTTAATATGGGCTGGGAATTCATTCAAATGTGCCATTCCCCAGAAGGAATGGGAAGGAGCAGAGAATGCACTCTCTCTTTGTGTAGCTGCATAGACCAGTGCTAGAGGGACAGGGCAATAAAATGGCCACTGTTGACAGTGTCAAAGAGGAGATGGGCCCACTGACATCCCAAAAACCTGGCACCAGCATTGTCCTGTGTGTAACGATTCAGTTTACACCCATCAGACAAAAACAATGCAAACACTGTGATACTTGTATTCACAATTTGCAAGTGGTACATTTTTAGCAAACCCAGGGGATGGTCAGAAAGCGCATGAAGCTATAGCTAAGCAGGCCTGGGTCTGGTCAGTTCCTGGATGGGTTTCTGCCTGGGAACCACATGCAGCCTTTCATGATGGAAGAAAGGGGGGAACAGGAATGTAAAGGGGGGGAGCAAATAAACACACTGCTTTTATTTGTTTGTTTATTGCATTTTTATCCCACCAAGGAGCTCAAGTGGGCATCCATGGACCTCCCCTCCCCTTCTCATTTAATCCCCACAACAACCCTGTGAAGTAAGTTAGACTGGCGGCACTGGCGGAGGAAGAGGGGGCAGGGGGAGCGCACTGCCCCCAGCACCACGATCCCGATGGGGTGCCATCCTGGCTGCCCCCCCCCCCGCACGCGCTGGGTGCCACGCCTCCGCAGGTAGCATATCACACCCCCAGGACTTTTGCCATGCTCCTGTGGGTGGCATGCCACACCCCCGGGACACATACCACACTGCCCAGGACGCACGCCAGCCCACCCCCACCTGCTCTCCACCCCCGGTGCTGGAACATGAAGCTCTGCCACTGAGTGACGGGCAGCAACAGGCCCAGGTTACCCAGTAGGCTTCATGGTTGAGGGAGGATTTGAACCCCTTTCTCACGTCCTGATACCAATACACCCTTATGATCAAACTTCTGCCCTGCTTTCTCCCACTGTGTACCCCTTTGACACCGTTTTCTGCCTTAATAACCCTTCATACTGATCTAGGAGCATGCATCTATGAAGGTGCACACACATTTCCTGCAGCTTTATCATTCATTCAGACTGCAGTCCTAAGACCCACTTGCCTGGGAGTAAGCCCCATTGGACTCAGTGGGACTTGCTTCCAAGTAAGCATGCATAGGCCTGCACTGCTGGCTTCCTCCATCCCTTTCGTGGCGCATTCAGGAAGTGTCTGCCACAAGCTGCTGGGGCTATGGCTGCGCAGAATAAGCAAACAGGACATCTGCAGCACTTTTCTGCTTGACTAATTTCCAGAATGGAAAAGCTCTGTTTTTGAGAATCAAAGGTTCATAAAGGGCTTGTAAAAGTTTAGTGAATGAGGCTCATAACCTATTGATCCCCTTGTATTCAATCCAATTCACTTGAGTCGGGGCATGCGGTAAATAAGGACGAGCCCCCGACATTATGAGGATCTCTCTGTCCTCATGTGTACAGCAAGCCGCTTGTATCCTCTTATAATGATAATGTTGCTGATTTACTGAGGCTCCCCAAGTTAAGTTATTAATTAGAAGATGCATTACCTACTGCAAAACATTGCACCGGCTGAGCTATCGCTGCCCAACGACCTCTGAAAGACAAAAGGTTCCATTTTACAAAATCTAGTTAACATATCAAAGAGCAGTAAATGTGCAAATTGCTGTCATAAGGCACCCTTTATTGCTTTTCCTTTTCAGAATGGGGCGCCCCCTCCCCCCACGCTCTCGATTCAAGCCCTTTTGACAAGGTTACTCATTGGAAAGAAGAGCAGCCTATTTTATGCTCTTCAGATGTTTACCTTCTGTAAAAGACACTTCAAAGAATGCTTATGGGACTCTCCCATCACCCAGCAAACACTTTAAACCCATTGTTGTGATGGATGGATCCTTCCTGCAGATTTAATAAATATAAGCAGAAGCCAGATCTGTTTTTTTTCCCAAGGCCAGCTGTCTGCACAATAGGCAAATAGCTCACGGGTGGCCTACGTGGACAGGCAGAGAGAGAGAGAGAGAGAGAGAGACTGGCTAAATAACTGTTTAATGCTTTCTTGCTTTCTGTCTCTGCCGAGTTAGTGCTGTTACTGCTAGTCCAATACTTAATTATTATTTTTCTGCCAAGCTGGATGGATCCTCAGCACCCCATATAAAATGTTCACAATCCGGGCCATTTCTTATGCTACAGTAGATCATTTCTGTACATACAGGTGGTTGGATTTCCCAGCGGTGACATGGCAGAGGATGTACAATCATATGAGAAGCCAATAGCTTCCCTCTGCATGGAAGAAATAATTTGACCATGCCCTTCATTTGCCAGTTTCCGGCTGGGTAGGGGTGTGTGGCAAAATTACTTTCACACACTAAAACCCATTTACTGAAAAAATTGTCCCATGCACACAGAATAAAATCTATTATCAGGGATGTCCAACAGGTAGATCGTGATCTACTGGTAGATCACAAGGGGTCCATGGTAGATCATGGTAGATCTCGCCCCCCACAATTTTTTTTAAAAAAGCTCAACAGCTTTGGTAGATCACTGCCAGGGTTTTTTTTTTATAGTGGGAGTAGATCTCAGTCTCTTGAAAGTTGGACATGCCTGATCTATATAAATCTGTCCAACAATCTGGCCTGGAATGGTCTCATTGGTAGACTGACCAGTTCTTTGTGTTCTTGTAACAGTTATGAGATAATTAGCTCAACTTGCATGTTATAACTTCCATGTTATGATGGGATAGAAGTTATCAGATGGATGACTCAATTTCCATGGGAAAAGCAAGGCATATTCTATAGCATGTATTAGGAAGATAAGCTTATGGGTTGGATCCAGGCTATGTTGGTTGCACTTTATGGTCTAGATTCATTAAAAACTGTTGGATTTAAGACAGTTGTGACTGGCATAGATGGAGCCCCTGGTTCTGGGGTCCCTCGGATGAACAAAGATGCCTTCAATCCAGCAGATTGAAGCTGCCTTCATCCTGCTCCATCTCACCCCCCCCCCCTATGTACCATTCAGAGCCTAACAGTGGCCACTTCAGAGAAAGGAATATATGGGGAGCTATCTGGTGGCATTGTGGGTAGTGGTAATGGTCTCTGTGGAGGGATGGAGTCACCTCCCAACAACCATGTCACTGTGGATCACCTGGGGCTGAAGCGGGACAGTGCAGAGGGCTGGGCTGGCTTCTCCAGTGGATCCGCACAGATCCAACTTCATCGCTGCCCCAGACCAGACCTGTCAAGGTAAGCTGCAGCAATAAGAGAAGCACCTCTGCTCCTTCCTGCTGTCCTCCAGCCAGAAAAGATGGGGGGTTAGGATCACTCTGCCCATCCAGATCCAACCCACTGCCTTTTCCATTTGAGCGCTATATACCAATGGCATATAAGGATTTGGCTGTATTTTTATTTTATTTTTTATTTTGCTAAACCAATGTTTAGCAAAGTCACAGGTGAGTGGATACAAACATCTGTTCCTTGGAAATGATTAAGCCATCATAGAGAAAGCTGGGCATCTGTAGCTGCCACCTGCATGGTGGGTGGGCTCAGCCAGATACTGTAGGTCCTTCCCAGCCCATCAGCCACTTCTTGTCTAGGGGTTCCCACACAGTGTAAAGCCCTCTTTTCTTCTCACACACAAGTTTCTTTAAATCAACTGACAGAATTTTAGGACAGTAGATGATGTCATTCACAGCTGTGTATTTGAAAAGGACAGCTCTGAAATACTTAATTGACAATAAGGTTTTGTATTAAATTCCGCAGGTACTTGAACATAAGTCTTATTGAAACCTATTCATTATTAATGGTATCTTAATTGGTTTACCCTTTGCTAAATTTAATGGGACTGTCATAAAGATCCAAAGAGCTTGCATCGATCGGCACAAAAGATATAGCAGTGGGCAGTGCCTTTTGGATATTTTTTTTCCACCTTTTCCTGCAGATTTACACTACAATAATGCAAGTGGAAGGGTATGAAAATTCTTAATAGAAGGAACCAACTCAGTGCCTATAGGGACCTTCGCTTGAACCTTAGAATGATGAGAAATGTGTACATTTATGTATATGTAGTGCAAAATAAGTCACAGGAATGTCATCGCATGGGCAAATGGAGTCCCCAAGGCCTGAAGACATTTGTGTGGACTGGTGTAGCCGACAGGGTGAACCCCAGCTCCCATAATGTCTGAGCACTGGCCATGCTGACTGAGGTTAGTGAGCTAACTTATAGAGGGTGTTACACTGGTTGCTCCTGATGCAGGCAATTCCATAGACCTTACTGTAGAAATCATGGTTCACATCAGTCTTAATAGCAGTTGTCAGTGTGTATGCATGATTAGTTACTATAGAACACTGAAAGGGTTCACATACTACAGATGTACATGGAAACTTAAAAATATAGTAGGCTGCCTTTTACTGAGTCAAACCATTAGCTTAAGAGTGCCTACGCTGACTAACAGCAGCTCTCTATGGTTTTGGGCAGGAACTTTCCTGAACCCTACCTGGGGGTTAGATCTGGGACCTTCTGCACACAAAGCATATGCTCTACCACATATAGAACTATGGCTTATTTAGCCCACATGCAATAGAAAAAGGAATCACATAACAATAATAGCACATAAGCGCTTGTTGAATTTTTCAACTTTCAAATTCCAAAAATGAAAGGTGCAACATGACTTGGGAATTCAAAAGGTATTTTGGTTAAATTAATATAATTTGGTTTTGCTTTGTAGGTAAAATGTGTGTAAAATTGCACAGAAATCATTAAAAATGATTTCCAAGTTCTTACCGTTACATTATATTATTATTATTATTATTATTATTATTAATCATTACCTGACATTCTCAGAAGGTTAAATTAAAATTTCTGAAAGCAGTATATGTGGTTCTTCATCAGACTTATCAAGCTAAATGTCCAGTAATAAAAATAATAGCAGATTTGAATTCCACACACCCAAAAACATATTTTAAGACCCCTCACTGAAGAAATTATGTTTCATCTCCTAAAATGACACGCCCTAACGACACATGAAGATGTGCTGCCCAAACTGGTCCACATAATGTCCCACACACAATATGATCATATCTGTTTGATCATCTCATGCTCTCCTATTGAAGAATGCATGAGACAAATGCCATCCACATAAGAAGCCTTTGTCAAAGTCACGGGCGGAGGGGGCTCTCTGTACTGCTGATGGCTTATTAATGAGAATTGCAAAGACAGCTTTAAACATATTTGGTAACAGACCTTACTCCCTGTCATTCTCTGCCTTCTCTTCTCCATCCCTCAGCTTCCTCTGCGGCTGATGACAATTAAATCTATGGATGTAAAGAACTACCTCACACCACTCTGCTGTAATTATAACTTTGCTGCTGACTTCCAGATCTGACAGGCTCCATCTTGTCTGCCCCTTGATGCTGTGGCTTTTATTTACAACCTCAATAACATCTCAAAGAAAATGAATGGCACCGATGCCAGGGATCACTGATGGATATATTACGAAATGGTAGTAGGAGCAAGTATTGAAAGACGCAAGGGGTAGAAAGTTGACTAATAGGCATTTATGTAAATTTTACCCCTATGGACTTTAGAGAAGTATTGTCCTTTGCTGATGAAACTTTGAAATACAACAGGGTAGCTTTCCAACTTTTCCAATATATAAACTCTTATCTATCTATCTATCTATCTATCTATCTATCTATCTATCTATCTTGCTAAACTTCTCTAATGAAATTGATGGGGCTGGTATCTGTGTGAATATGTACGCACACCCAAACATGTGCACTTCTCCTAACATAAACATATTTGAATGCAATAATCTATTATTTTTGTCAGAAAGCTCCCCACAATGAAATGCATTTTTGTATATTGTTTTCACAACTATACACATTTTTGTACACATTCTTTGGCTGGAGAAAGTCGTTGCAAAATTCTGAAAAGTGAGAATTCGAAGTATAGCTGTGTTTTGGCTTGGGCATTAATTCACAAAGGAAATAATGTGAACCAAATGGTTTCACACACACACACACACACACACACACACACCTTGCCCCTGTCCGTGAGCTTTGGACATGCTTTGCTGAAGCTAATTGGAACAGGGAGTCCAAAAACATCTGGAGGGCCACAGGTTCGCCTTTGGTGCAGGCCAACTTTGGTTTTCTTCTGGGTAAAGAGGCTAAATAGAAATGGAGTACATATAAATAATTAGATAACAGTGAAATCCTATGAATGCCTGCTCAAAAGTCCCAATGTGTTTAATAGGACTAGGGCCAAATTTACACTACACATTTAAAGCAGCGCTATGTCATGGCTTCACTCAAAGAATCGTGGGAACTATAGTCTGTTAATGGTGCGGAGACTTGTAAAGATACCCCTGTTCCCCTGACAGAACCACAATTTCCAGAGTGGCTTAAAATCTAGCTCTCTTCCCAGGGAACTCTGGGAATTGTAGCTTTGTTGGGGGGGTCTCTTAAGAACTCTCAGCATCCTTACCCTTAACAGTCTACAGCTCCCAGGATTCTATGTGGAAAGCCATGACTATTTAAAGCAAAGTTTCCCAAACTTGGGTCGCCAGCTGGTTTTGGACTACAATACCCATCATCCCTGACCACTGGACCTGCTAGCTAGGGATGATGGGAGTTGTAGTCCAAAAACAGCTGGCTATATAATAGTATTTTAAATGTACAGTGCAGGTATGGCCTTCCTCCTCGGCAGGGCTATTTTCAGGAGGTACAATACAAGCACCTCTTTTTGTTGTTTTTAAGAAGTGTGGCACTCACTGTAACAAATGCATGGTGAATACTGGCACCTATTTTTCTAGAAAAAAAAGCACTGCTCACTGGTAAGCTTGTATAGGATTGTAGCCTAAATTGGCAGGAGTAGATGGGTCAGTAGTGAAAGACGTGTTTGTCCAGCAATGTGTCAACTAGCTCAATAACTTTGCGGATGTCAGAAATTTTGCTTTTTGAAATTATGGCAGCCCTAAGCTAGCAGCAGGAAAAAAATGTGATCTGAGGTAGGGATGCCGTTTGACAACAACAAAAGAAGGCAGCAGATATTTGCAAATGTGCTGATGCATGTGTGCTGGGGGCAGTAGCCCTCAAACAAGTCAGAATTGTGGTGCATCTCTGAGCAGGGCTGCCCACTGGAGAGGGGCCCAATGTCTTCCCCTCCCAGCTTTTGCCTTTTCTCATAAAAGTGCCGGCAGGTTTTGTTTTGTTTTTGAAGGCAAAGCTCATGAAAAGCAACTCTTGCTCAGATTTTGGAAATTGATTAATGATTAAACATATTTAGATTGGTCCCTTGCAAAGTAGTAAAGATTTGCTGATGACACAGATGCATTCTTGAGGGAAATGGATGTTAATTGCTGTCTAGACATTTTATTACTACAGTGGGGTACTGGCCATTGACCATCTCTCTCATTCTTCTTCTCCTTTTCTCCCCCACCCCCACCCCCGTTTCTTTTTAACACATTAGGTCAGGCTAAATTGTTTGTTTGTTTTTGCAGAGATAACAATATGGTTTCAGGGTGGTATGTAACTGAGAACGCTGAGATTCCAATCTCAATTGTTCCAAGAGAAATTCAACAGGCAGGTTTCCACATGATATGTACTGCATTTATTTTATGCAACCCAGATCCCTCAAGGCTTGTAAAATATAAGCTATATAATATATAAACAATAAATCTATTATCATTTTTGAATGGATTCTGTCTGCTACACAATGTGTGCATTTGTTGGGTGGCTGGCTGGCCTTTTCTCTCACACACACCGAGTCAATATTTTATTGTATAGCGAGGAAATGTTGTCAGCTCATGGAATAAAACAGTTCACTGCAAAATTTTGGGGCTCTGCACAATCCTCTTTTTAAGACTTGTTGTCGCTTATACAAATGGCATGAACCATTGAGAGGGGAAATCATTGTGGATAGTAAAGCACTTTTTTTCTTGGTTTCATGTGAGCACTGGGAAACACCAGCAGAGCAAGCAAAAGATCTTAGGTTCACTCCCTAGCATCTCCAGGTAGGGTTGGGGAAAACCCCTGTTTGAAACCCTGAACAGCTGTTGCCAGTTAGTGCAAACATTACTGAGCCTGATTGGCAGTGACCTGACTGAGGCTGCTGGCTGTTTTCCAAAACTGGAACAGGAGGTCATTAACTTTGGAGTATTTATACTGTTATGAAAATGAAAAACATGTATTATATTAATCTGTGCCAAAAAAAGAGGCCTATGTGTAAATCCTGTTAAGTCCTGTTCGGCATGCATGTGGACAGATCCACCCTGCTACACACGTGCCTAGCAGTAATGACAAAAAGCCCCACACCTTGCTGTTTTCAGCTTCATGTTATTTCAAAACTCTATTCATTGCTTTCCAATGATCTGCTAAAATATTCATTCACTCCTTTCTTCTTTCTCGATACGATCGGTGTGAGGGTCTTCTTTCTGGCCTGCCCATTTCTCACCTGTCTTCTGCCCTGAAATCTACTGCTTGCTTTGTTTTGTGTGCAACACTTTTATCAGAACTGCATAGTATAATGTTCTTTTAATTGGTTTCCTTTTACTCGTTGCATTCTTTTTCTCTCGTTCTTTCGCTGTATGTGATTTTCCTTCTCTTCTGCCTCTTTTTGATCCTGCACGTTCTCTTCACAAACTTTAACTTAACTGGGTTTCATCTTTATTTCAGCAACTCTGTCTTTTCTCCACATGCAGTACCGCATCTTTAGGATGCCACTGGATATTTGGTGTGCATAGGGACCACCAACCTTTGGGGGCCCATGGGCACATTTGCAGGCACCATACATGCACGGCAACCCAGCATACATCACATCCTATTGTACTGACTACAGTAGGCCGCTTCCTTCAATCTTAATTTGCATGAGAGGGCGAGTTGATCTTGTACATGCCAGCAAAGGCCTCTATGGGTACATGTGTCCCTGCAGTTACCACACTGGCAACCCTTGAAGCAGCATATGGAGGCCTGCTTGTTTGTGCTTTTGCTATCTGATTCCCCACTTCCATTCTCTTTAAGCCTTGTTTATTATTCCCTGATTTTCTCATCTCATTGGACAGCAAGCTGGTTCTCAGAACCTGTCATGGTGGGTTTTGTTTTGCTTTTTACTTTGGCAAACATCCTAGATCTTTGAGGTGTGTCAGCTTGTTTTTGTTGGTTTGTTGTTGTTTTAACAAACCACTATATCATGTTTTCTTGGTCATTTTTATGGGAACCAGGGAATCTGAAAGCAGAAAAGAAAAATGTTGCCATGAACTCCAAAGAATGACCACCAAAGCAAGCTAGGAAGTATGGTGAAAACAAAATGACTGAAATAACTGAAGAAGAAAAAATAGTGGCAAGCTGCTTAGAAGACTCAGAAGCAATTGAAAATGACTATTAATGCATGCATAATAGGAGGAGTGGGAGGGGGGAGAGAGAACAACAACAACCAAGATGCAATCATAAAAGAAAATCAGAATTTGGGTTCAGGAGATGAGCTACATAAATATTACAATGTAACAAGAGAGTAAATAGACAGGAAAGACGGCAAAAGGGAAAAGTAGATAATAAAAAGGACAGGGAGAACAGAAGGCCAATGCAGTGACCACTGGGGTATGACAGGGGGCTTGCCCAGTGGGGTGGACCCACAATAATAGTTTCCTACAGCAGTGTTATGGGCACACACAAAGCAGCAGCAAGGTCAGGACTGTGGGGACACACTGGTGGAGTGCCAGATGGGCTCCAGCAGGGGCACAAGAACAGCCCTGACCTTGTCACCATCTTTGCCCCTCTCCCTCCAGCTGACTGGCAGTGATGTGGCTACGAGGATGCTGTAGCTGCGCCTCCATCCCATCAGGTAAGCCCCCATGACAGGTGATGTGCAAAAATATCAAAAGGACCAAAGGAGAGGGCTTCGGGGCCAACTTTCTCCAAATCCCTAGGGGCTAAGGAAGTCTCTGTCTGAATGTCCTGGACAGCAGGGAGCCTTTTTTCCCCAGGCACCAGCCTCTAGGAAAAGATTGTTCTGGCTGAAGGGAAATGAGCAGAAGGGCTCTTCCAGATGACCGGTCTATTGAACATTCATCATGATTTGCATGCACAAAGCTTAGGCCGTGGATAAATGATATCCACTCTTATTGAACAGCCATTCTGATTAGTTTGTTATGGGGCAGTTCATCTTGCATCCATTCTGACTTGCTTATGGGATGTTTACACATCTTCCTACAAGTCATTCATTTATCCCACACCTGACAATGCATTTCCCCATCACTTTCCAACCTACAAAAAGTCTGTGTGCTTTTTGTTGTGCTTGAGAGACAGAGCACATATTAATCCACCTAAAGTTCTGCTATGCTCTTGGATCCCTCCAGCAAATACCAGTAGTCTAGAGTCACCCCAAGCATCTTCTCTGCCATCAAAGCAAACCCTTGCCAAGAAATTATGTGAAGGTCGTCATCACATCCTAAGTGGACTCTGGTTGAAATCCTGGTCTCTTCAGCATATCCCACCTACCACATTCTGTGGAAGTGTGAGGTGAAGAGACTCCACAGAAAGCTGGAGCCACAACCTAAGAACTACAATGGGGTAATTCATGAGTAGGGAGAGAGAGGGTAAAAAAAAATAAACCTGCCTCCTATCTCCCTGCTACCAATTCCTTGGAAGTATTCGCTGTTCCTTTCTAAATGCAAGTCACTGCATCCTTAGTATTGTTCACTTTAATTTATGTAGTGCTAATTAATCCATGATTCCCACTTCAGTCTGTTTCAAATATGACCCCCATCCGCACCCCAGAATCACATCTGAGTGGTTAGCATTCACTCGTCACCTCCTCAAACATAAAACAGGATGCCTGTTTCATTAAACAAGCCATGTCAAGATGGGTGAATAAACATGTTTTGACTGGAAAACACCTATATTTAGAGGAGTGGGGCAGGAAAGAATGATATTCCTTGGATTATCTATAAATTAAGGTTTCCTCCCTTGGCAGAGAAGGCTGCAGAGAGGAAGTCACTGTTTCAGGGCGTTTGCACAGATGGTGACCACCTTCAGTCAACATTCTCATAAAAATTACTATGTACCTTTTTGCTCAATGTATACAGAAAGATATTAAAAAGTCACTGTGGAAGCCATGCTGAAGATAGGTGTGTGTGTGTGTGTGTGTGTGTGTGTGTGTGTGTGTGTGTAGGGCAAGAGATAGCTACCACACCCAATGGGTTGCAGGGCCAAGCTTACCATGAAGAAACAGCTTCACAAAGCAGATTCAAGAGGTGGGACCATTTTCTTGCTTCCAACCACATTTCTCTGTTTGATTATATATTGTATAAAAAGCCTCCTGGCCAATATGAAACTGGGAGAACAAGGCACACATTTCCTTGGCATTTTGCTGCCTGAGGCAAAGATTTCTTCTCTTTGTCCTGGCAGTAGGGCCAGCTCAATATATTTCTCTGCCTGAGGCAACAGACAAGATTCCACCCCATCCCATTCTGTGTGCAGAAGATAACTAGATAGGCAGCTAATTTTTACTTCATCACTGGTAGTGGGACAGCATCTTCCACTGCACCTGAGTGGACCCTGCAGAGTCCCACTAGCTTAGGGGTGCAGCACACACAACTCTGATCTCCAGCAGAGGTCAGTGGCCAAGGGGATTCAAAGGAATGTGTTGGGCGGCCTGCTACTCCTACTTTTTCAATCCCTGCCACCTGAAGCAATTGCCTCATTCTACCAAATGCTAGGGCCAGCCCTGCCTGGTCAGCTGCTCCCCTGCTCTTTGGTAGGATGCAATTCATGTGGCAAGTAGGAGAGCTTTACCTGGACCACACTGCAGAGGAAGGCAGGGGAAATGAAGCCAATAGATGCAAGAAGATTTATTGACATATTTGTTATTAGATTTCCTGACACATTTGAACATCTGTGATCTACCTTGGGGGAAGTTACTCAACATCTAATCAGTGACAGAACAGTTGAAACTGGCAATCTCTAGCATAAACTATACAATCCAGTATAATTCAGGCTGTATCTGCTTCCTCCATCATTCACCTAGCCCCAGACTGCTGCCTTCTCTGTATAATGTGAGAAAGCCTTTATGGCCACATGTGACAAAATAAATAAATTTCCATTTACATGAAATTCAGGCCACATCTGCACTATACATTTAAGCAGTATGATACCACTTTAAACAGTTACGTTTATTCCTGCTATTTTAAAAGCAACGTGTAAGGGAGAGGGGCACAGTGGATTTCTGCATAATATGAGGAGGTAGCTATGACGCATGGCTTAAATAGAAAAATGTGATTTATTTATTTTTTTAAAAAGAATGACACCATACCCCACCCGTCAACCCCAGACAATGGACTGAAGACAAGTGCTAACTATGCATTCTGCATTCATGCAGCTGTTAGCAGCATGCAGATCTGATCTGCAAGTTGATGGAAGATCTGATCCTGCAAGTTAAGAAGAAAAGAAGAGTTCTACAAAGGGAAAAAGTCCTGGGAACTATAGCTAGATAAGGGTGCTGAGAGGAGCCCCATTCCCCTCAGAGAGCTACAATTTCCAGAGTCTCCCCCCCCAAAAAAAGAGGGATTGATTGTTAAATCACTCTAAAGGAATGCAAGGCAAGCCACATGGAATACATACTACTGGTCTCTACCCCTTCACCAGTGCTGCCTCCTCCATCCCCCAAACATCTACCACCTGAAGCAGCTGCCTCACTTTGCCTGGGAAGGAAGAAAAAGTCACGTGTCTGGGAACAGCATCCTCCACCTCACAAAAATTAGATTATAGATGCTATTAGAGTTGACAAAACCAATCAATTGTTCCACACTGCAGGCAGGACTACACATCCATATGACTAGATCCAGAAAGGCAATCCAGAAGCCACTTTTCAAATCTGGAGCACGCTTCCTGGATTAGAATCATAGATTCAAAGAGCTGGAAGGGACTCAGAAGGAAAACTAGTCTAACTCCTTGCTCAGTGCAGGATCTGCAACTACAGCATCCAGTGGTTTGCAGTGCCCGTCTTGGACTCAGCTATACAGCTGCAAATTAAACGTTTTAGGTGTGCTTTAAATGCAATATACAATTGCGACACTAGGTGGTGATGGTAAGCCTTATGGAAAATTCAATGTATTTTTTTTTAAAAAAAAAAAAGCTTTAAAGAAAAAGCATTTTCAGATTTATTTTTTTTAATGTGTGTAGATTCTACCCTGGACTGGTTGGGCAGAAGACAGGGAGTTCAACAGTAGGTGGTGCCAGACAGACAGAAGCAACCAATTTTGTCCCTACCCTCCTCCCTGTAGAATTCTACAAAGGCAACACTGGGTTTACGGAGGAGGGAACTGATAGCCAGTGCCACCACCTGGGCAATTTGAACTTAAGAAGGTAATGAGTGGCGGCTGGCTAAGGGCAGACTGAGCTTTCATAGCCAGAGTCAATGTGGTGGGAAGTTATGAAGTCAAGAAAATGAGTCAGGAGAAGAACAGGAAAACCCCTGTCAGTCATCTTGTCACGTGTTGGCAGGAGGAACGAAGGAGACAGGCGAGGTACTGAGGACCAATATATGCAGCACTGAAAGGGAACATGAGATGTTTTAATCTTCCAGCCTGGAAGAAATAGTTGAGGGATATCATTGCAACAGCCAATAAGAAGAGAACAATAGGAAGAGTTTCAGAAAATGGTAAATGGTGGATTTTATTGCTGTCGTTGCCATCCATCAGACATGAGGAAGAATTTATATATATTCTGTCACTCTGGGTAAGCGGTTCTCAACCTGTGGGTCCCCAAATGTTGTTGGACTACAACTCCCATCATCCCTGAGCTCTAGCCTAGCTAGCTAGGGGTGATGAGAGTTGTAGTTCAACAACATCTGGGGACCCACAGGTTGAGAAAGGCTGATCTAGGTGAACTCTTGTTTAAGTTCACAGAACTGTAGTCTTGAAAGGAGATGCTGATGTTAAAGAATAATGGAGATGCATAAGATTATTTATGGTGTAGTGAATGTGAATACAGGGCAGGGGGAAGCTTTTCTCCCTCTCTCCTAACCCTAAAACTCAGTTCCATCCAATGAAGCTGAATGATAGAAGATTTGGGACAGACCAAAGTACTTCTTTACGCAGCAGATGGTTAAACTGGGCAACTGAGCCCCACAAGCTGTAGTGATGGCCACCAGCTTGGATGGATGAAAATCAGTTAGAGGATAAGATTATCAGTGGATACGAGCCACTATGGCTATGTTCCACCTCCACTGTGGAAGGACTCTGAATACCAGTTGGTGGGAATCTCAGGTGGAGAGAAGGCTGCTGCGCTCAGGTCCTGGCTTCCCACAGACATCTGGCTGGCGTCTGTGAGAAAACAGTTGGAAGAGATGGGCCTTCAGTCTAATCCAGCAGGGCTCTTCTTTAAACAACAACAACAACAACAACAACAACAACAACAACAACAACAACAACAACAACAATTTATTTATACCCTGCCCATCTGGCTGGGTTTCCCCAGCCACTCTGGGCGGCTCCCAACTGAATATTAAAAACACAATGCAGCATTAAACATTAAAAACTTCCCTACTAAACAGGGCTGCCTTCAGATATTTTTTAAAAGTCAGAAAGTTGCTTATTGCCTTGACATCTGATGGGAGGGCGTTACACAGGGCAGGCGCCACTACCAGAACGGTCCTCTGCCTGGTTCCCTGTAACCTCACTTCTCGTAGTTGAGAGAGCCGCCAGAAGGCCCTGGGCACTGGATCTTAGTGTCTGGGCAGAATGATGGGGGTGGAGATGCTCCTTCAGGTATACAGGACCGAGGCCGTCTAGGGCTTTCAAGGCCAGCACCAACACTTTGAATTGTGCTCGGAAATGTCCTGGGAGCCAATACAGTAGACAGCAGAACAAGATGCAATAACAGCAACTCCCTCCCCAAAAGTTGCCATTGAAAACTACCTTGGGCTCAAAATGTAAAGACAAATGGGAACTGTAGAGTTTTAACCCATCCACCTCAGCATCACAGTCCCAAGGGGGGGGGGGAAATCCCCTCAGAAGTTGCTGTTCCCTGCAGCAAGGCAACGTGGAGAGAGATTCAATCCCCTTTCTGAGCACCGTGGTCCCGATACTAATTTCACACATGTACACACATGCACTGTGAGTAATATTTAACTACGTTTTACTCAGAGTAAACCCGCTGAAATTCATTAACATGACTTAGTTGTGTCCATTAATTTCAACAGGTCTACTCTGAAGTAAAACTTAGTTGAATACCACCCTATCCCTGCTGAAATGCTTGCACTGACAGAACAATCAGGAGAACTCAGCATTGAATTCCTTCCCTTGTTTTCCACAGTGGCCAAGCAGACGCCTGTGGAAAACCCACATGCAGGATGCGCCTATGTATAATGTGCAAGGCATTTATAATTTTTACAAGGCAAGTTGGGGAGGGGGGAGGTATAGCTGAGCAAGCCAACAACAAAATGGGTTATGAAATGCCAGCCGAGGACGCTGATAATAACTCTGTACCTGAGAGAAGAGGCTTGATCCCAGGCTCCCCACTGTGAGTGGGGCAGCTCCATCTCACCCCTACATCAATGGCAGCTTTTGGGGAGGGAGTTGCTGTTATTGCATGTTGTTCTGCTGTCTACTGTATTATCATCTGAAGGACTCCTGGGGATCTTTTATTTAGAGGTGGAAAAAAAGTGCAATTATTGAAAATAATTTGTCTCCAGAACCCGTAAATAGATTGTTGATGTGGCAGCCATCCATATGCACAGTTAGCTGTCACAAACAGATGGGGATTGGCTTGGAGGATTTCTCTTGGCATGGCTCAGAGCAAGCACACACCAAAAAGGCCTTTTGATTCTTTAAGGTACACTTTCCCACCCCCTGCTCATGCCTGCTCAAATGTTTGCTTCTCCCATAAACAAAGCATTTTTATGTGTCGAACGCACGGCATGCAGGCTGGCATTGATCCTCCCTTCAAATTTTTCAACTGATTCCTGCTTCGTAAGTTGGACAGCCAACTTTTTTTTTTTTTAAGAGAAAAGTGATGCAAAGCAATTCGGTAGCCTGAGGGAAGCATTGCCTTCTGTAGGAGGAAAAATGGTAGGAACTCCACATTCTAGTGAATCATTTCTCCTCGCTCAAGCCAGATCTTTTCTATTTTCTTTTGAAACAAGCTTCTTTCATGGACTTGCTTTCCATTCATATTTCATGTGGGGAAATTCAGAGGATGGATTTTGCTGATGCTAAGAACCTGAATGGTTGGTTGTTGTTTGTTTGTTTGTTTGTTTGTTTGTTTGTTTGTTTGTTTGTTTGTTTGTTTTCTAAGAAGTTTTCCCTGCTCAGATTAAGAATGTGGAAACTGCCTTGGCAGAAGTTCTGATCTAGCATTCTGTTGCAGACAATGACTGACCAGGTGCCTTGGGAGCAATTCACAGGACCTTGAGGAAGGGCTGGAGCACAGTGGTTGAACATCAACTCCACATGCAGAAGCCCCTAGGTCCAAACCATGGTATCTCCAGGTAGGACTGGGACAGACACTGAAGTCTGAAATCCTGGAGAACTACAGCCAGTCGCTGTTGACAATACCGAGATAGATAAACCAAGGCAGCTTCTTACACTAGATATGAAGGTGATGACAAGCCATTTTTCATCCCTCAGCATTTGATAAGTTTTGACAGTGATTCTGGGGGAAAGGGGACCAGCAACATCTAGTTGGACCTGCTGGCTTGCTACTGGCACCAGGTGTTTGGAATGTAAATTTTTGTTGGGTGGCTAGTTGTAGTTCACAGAGGTCTAAGTTTATACTCTTGGATCTGAAGATAGACTGCTGGTGCAGATAGGCCCAGGAACACACATGGGCAAACTGTATTTTGAGAAACCTAGGCAAGCAAAGGTTTTGGAAAAGGCAGTATCCACAATTTTAAACCTCCCAAGCAATAATTGCTCCTGTGTTCACAAATGGGGACACACACTTGCCACACAGACACAAAACCATGTCATTTTTAGTTAGAGTCTCAACCCCCCGACATCTTTCCAATGTGACATTATAAATCTTCTGCCAGACTGTTCGAGGGATTATGCTATTATTCTGCCTTTATGTTTCCTACAATGCCTCCTAGTATCACTTGTTCTTAATTGTTCTTTCATCTCATCCATTTGACTTGAAATCAACACTGCTCTCCAGGAGTTGCATTAGCTTGAGAACAGGCAAAGAAAGGAAAAGAGGCTTAACATACCTCCGCACTGCAGATTAAGTGCCTCTTTAAAGATGTCGCCCCAGATGTGGCAAGCTACATTCTTACTTTCCCCTGGCAACAGCTGTGGAGTCACATCAGTTGCACCGCCTTATGTTGCCGAACATTATGAAGGGAATAAAAGCTGCCTATTTTAATAGTTTGGCTTTGCGCTAAGAGACGTGATTTTCTGTTTACATTACAAAAGGGCAAGCCTTGTGGTGTGCTTTCACGGCTGGCAGATAAAGATAAATATGAGTTGATGCCCCATAAGAAATGCTCAGGATATTGGCTACATTCATCTTTCCACTATGGGATCAATACTATCTCTATGATCGCAAGGCATTTGCTGGTGAGTCTAGATTCTCTGGTTCCGAGTGTAGGCTTCTGAACTATTTAAAGCCCGCCGTCTCCATCAAAAGTTTGGCTGAAGTTAGAGCTTGTGAAAGGAACTGGATTGATGGTCCTGAGGACCGGGGGGGGGGCGGTATCGTGAACAGTCACATGCCAGGATTCTATTTACCAAAGAGCTCCCAGTAGTTTTTTATATAAGACCACTGTCTACATCAGTTTGGTCCACTGTTTCTCAGGCATCACCATCAACATGGCGTGTCAAATGTGTGTACTTACACTTCTGAAGGAGTACCCCAGGGTAAGGAATCTCAAATACAGGGGCCAAATGCAGCCTGCCAAGGTTCTGTCTGAGACCCTCAGAATTCTCTGCACACCACACCCTCTCCACAGGCTACACCCTGCACTTGCCCTGCTTTGCACCTTCCTTGAGGGTTTTTGCCTCACTAGATTATGCCCTTGCATTCTGATAATGCCTTTTGTTTGCATGCGTGGATTGGGGGGTGTGGATGATAGGGAGAGTTGGAGAAACTGTCCTGCACAAAGGTAAATTTAACATTTTGTTTCTCCACCCACTTAAGCCTCTGGCTCCAGCTACCATTAGCATGTGGCCCCTGAAAGGTTACCCAGAATGGAATGTGGCCCTCGGGAGGAAACAGCCCCCCAACCCTGGAAGATACAGAAACCGGCACCAACTATTTTAATTAAGGCTCTTGCCTGCCAAACTTAACTTCAAATTGAAAGCTCTAACTTCCTAAGAAGCATGCATAGCATTTCTCTCTTCTGAAAGACTGATACCGGAGACAAGGAAGCAAAAAATAGCTTATATTTAGGACCATGTATTTGCACAACTTGATGTTGGAGGCAATTCAAAAGGAATAGCAAGGCAACATCAAAGCCACCATGAGCATTAATCTCTTTTTTCCTGCCTTTTGATGGGTAGAACTCCATAAAAATAAGATCCCTAAAACTAAAAAAGCTATATTCCTAGGAACCATGAGTCATAAGAGTTTAACCAGATTCACCAAAGGTGCTGTTTTATGCATGTCTACTTGAAAGTGAGTCCCTTTTTATTCATCATCCTTACAGTTGCCATGCCAATCCAGGGGCCCATCCATTAAAATCCATTCCTGCAGTGGCTTTACAAATTCAGGACTGCCTAAACTGATGCACTGGTGTAGATCTACCCATGTTACCCGAAAACAAAAACAAAAATGTTCTTCTTTTTAGCTTTCTCCGTGCATTGATTGTGTGAAGAGGTCTTTGTGTTTTATAAAGGAGCAGCAGGGTCACTGGTCCAACCGTGAGGTCACAAAGCTTCTTGGGACTCCAATGCCCATGCGTTCAGTGTGAACATCTGCCTTGGCAAACCTAAACACATAGACTTCTATGCATGCAGGTTTATGAGTGAGCTGTATGGGATCAGCCTTACAAGTTTAGGAAAGGCTGTGCAAAAGTCCACATAGGGAAGCCTTGCCTGTGCAGACATCCATGCTCAAGGTGTGAACACTGGGCTGGGGCATGGGGAGGGGGCAGAGCAAATGGCAATCCTTTTGACAGCATAAGAATTGCACTATTAAAGCTTTTGGAACTCCCTGTCAATTGACATCAGGCATGCTCCTTCACTGTACTTTTTTCCACATGTGCTGAAAACATTTTTGCTTAGGCAAGCCTGTCTCAACATACGAAAGCTGCCATGTGTTTCCATCTGGTTTTAGCTCATTGTTGATTTTAATTATTTTCTGAGTGTTTTTAAATATGGGCAGCTACTGTTTCCCCACACCCTATCCTGCTAGAGAAAAGCATCAGTGACATACTGGTCACCTGCAGGGATTCAGAAGACCGGCCGTCAGTTGCTGTGACACTTTGCTTCTCAGAGGGGACAGCTAAAAATTTCTGAAACAATTCAGCTGTGTGCTCTTCTCATATTAATAATTGATTGATACCTGTGCATAGCGCACACCTTCTTAGCGTTTCACCTTGGAGGCAGAGATAAAATCTCCTTATTTATGATGTCTCTGTTTCCTGTTTCCTGGCATTGATTTGTACTGTACCTAATGAACAAAATGCAATTTTGTTTACAGAATATGTCCTTACATGTATATATATACAGGTCATTTCTATTAATAACCTGCCTGCTAAAGGGCAGTGACGTATACCGAGTGCCTAAAACACAAGGTAAGCTAAGAACCAGAGATAAATTTAATGGTTGTGAATAGCAATATCCAAGCCATACATGAGCCTTTGGGCATACAGTTTACAGGCATCTCCATAACCTTTTTTATTAGGAAAAGCACAGATTCTGATCTCTGGGCCCTTCCATTGGACAAGTCTGTACATGTCATTTCTTTCTTTTTTTGAGGAGGAGGAGGAGGAGGAGGAGGAGGAGGAGATGATGTTTCTAGCCATCATGAGGACATAATAAAGTTTGAATGTATAAATGCAATGTCAACTAAAAGAAGACAAACCAAAGGGTGTTTGGAGTTCTGTTAAAACTTGGGCTATGTACACATTACAGGGGTTTGTCCTGGAAAGCAACGCATACGTATTTTTATATATGAATGGAATACCGGTAGTTCTTACAGATATACACAATGTAAAATGATGAGTTATGCCAACTCATCAACCCTAATCCACAACTTTTTTTTTCTGAGAGCTAATGGCAAACAAATGGTAAAGAAAGGGAAAGACTCTTTCTTTGTTCTTCCTTCTTTGTACAGTGGTACCTCGGGTTAAGTACTTAATTCGTTCTGGAGGTCCATTCTTAACCTGAAACTGTTCTTAACCTGAAGCACTACTTTAGCTAATGGGGCCTCCTGCTGCTGCCGTGCCGCCGCTGCCACACAATTTCTGTTCTCATCCTGAAGCAAAGTTCTTAACCCGAGGTACTATTTCTGGGTTAGCAGAGTCTGTAACCTGAAGCGTATGTAACTCGAGGTACCACTGTATTCATATAGACTGGAGGAAGAGGCACATAAGTTTCTTCAGTACTAAACCCAAGGAACAGGCATCTCCCAAATAGAAGTGTAAGTGACAGGCATCTCTCTCTTAGCCAGCTTATTTCCAAGAAAATATGGTGCAAGCCTGAGTGTTCAACCATCATTACTAAGATGATGATGATGATTTATTTATACCCCACCCATCTGGCTGGGTTTCCCCAGCCACTTTGGGTTGCTCCCAAGAGCCTTAAAACATCAAATATTAAAAACTTCCCGAAACAGGGCTGCCTTCAGATGCCTTCTAAAAGTCAGATAGTTATTTATTTCCTTGACATCTGATGGGAGGACGTTCCACAGGGTGGGTGTCACCACCAAGAAGGCCCTCTGCCAACTGCCAGAAGGCCCTCGGAGCTGGACCTCAGTGCCCAGGCAGAACGATGGGGGTGGAGACATTTTAGAGTGTTGTTTGTGTTGTACTTTTGTACTGTTTTATTGTTGTTAGCTGCCCTGAGCCCGGCTTCGGCTGGGGAGGGCGGGATATAAATAAATTTTATTATTATTATTATTATTATTATTATTATTATTATTATTATTAGTTCTGGGGATAACCAGGACTAAACTGGTTCATTCAACACAGGAGAGGCCTACTTAAATATGAGGTTCTTTGGCAAAGAAGGAGAGACAGCCAAGCCCTCTCCTAGACCTAGCACATCCTCTGCACAGGTGACATGTACAAAGCAAACACACAAAAACTCACATCAGAGGCACCAGCTTACGAGGACGATTGGGGGAGCCAATCTCGCATGCACAACGTCCCAAACATGACGTCAGGATGTTGGGAGGAGCCGAGAGCGGAACCGAACATGGCAGCCACACGGCTTCAATGGCCTGCGGCTCCTCCTCTGCCTCCTCCTGGTGATGCCACTGGTGGGAGGCTGCTTCAACCCTCCTTCCCCTCCACGCTTTTCAGACATTGTGGGGGCCTGACCCCAACCCCAAAAACATGGGGGTGGAGGCAAAAGGGCTTGGCTCCCTGCAGCTGGCACCCCTGGCTGTCATTAATTCTGGACAAGAATGCAGATAAGCATGTAGGACACTTGTGGAGCATATGACTCTTCTGTTAAAAGTATGTGATTTTCCTGCAGGTAGGGCATTATTTTAAAGGATAGGTTCTCCATAAATCTGGAGCCCTCTTAGCTCTGATTAAAATTATGTAGAGCAGCACATTCCTCATTTTCCTCAGTGCAAAGTGCTGCATGCTTGTACAAAAAAACACAGAATTTACTCCTTTCCCTAAATATGGAACAGCATTCCTAAATGAGTTTGGACGCTAATCAAAGAAAAGGAAATGTGTCACATCATCTCCATGAGCTAGCCTTGTTCTCACCCTGTAGTGTGCAGAACTGATGCTATGATCTCCAGTCTTTCATGTCATGCGAGCTGTGATGTGTAGGTGCCAAAGCAGACCCATAAGGATTGTGTCAGGATAATGTAGCAGCTTGGATCCCAAATGCTCTTTCATTGATAGTAAGTGCCTGACCACTAATATCCACTTTGATAGAGATCTGATGTATAAATCAGATGGGTATTTATTATCCCAAATATTGCTGCCTTTCATATAACAGAAGGTATTCCAAATTCTCATTTTACAGCAAGCATTTTCCTCCCATCAAATCAAAATTAGGAATAGGAAGCTGCTCTATCAAACATGGGTGCATTTAGTTTAATATTACCTACACTAGCCTTCCCCAACTTAGGGCCCTGTCTAGATGGTTTGGACTACAGCTGACATCTTCCTTGACCATTATCCATGCTGCCTGGGGCTGACAAGAGAGCACCATACTGAGGAAGCCTAGCCTACTCTGGCAGGCAACAGCTCTCCAGGTTTCAGACAGGAGTCTTCCCCACCTCTGCTGGAAGATGCCAGGGACTGAAGCCTAGGGCTTTTTCACAATGCACAGCCTGTGCTGCACCATTGAGCTATGCCCCTCTATTCTGTTACATATTTCAGTTGCATCATTATTAACTATTTGGATGTTTCTGCATTTTCTATAACTATGTCTACGATATGTTGATGGCACATATAAATAATAATTTAATACTATGACTGGGATTGAATGTTGTGCACGTGACCTCTTTAAATGGCAATGCTGTACACACCCCTTTGCATATGAGAAACTGAGCCCAGTCCAGAGATCTGTGCATGCTCAGATGTGCACACAGATCTCTAGCAAGCATGCAGATCTGTATTCATTTCAGCAGAGTGAGCCCATCTGTGTGCAGATTGGCTGTCCACTGAAATTAATGGCTATGCTCCCATTTCAGGAGCAGATCACTAGGGACAGATGATTTGGCAACAACCATCCAATCACTTCATGTGACTGGAATCCCAATTTTAAGCCATGCCTCCCAGTCTTCTTCCGCTTGCAGCTCTCATTTATTCCTGTTATATCTCTCTGAGTGTCATTTACCTCCATGGACTCAAATGCAATTACTTACTGTATTTTCCAATGGAACAACATCAAGGTAAATACATATATCAGTATTTTGTTTATTTGTTTATACAACTCATGGACCACTCTTTATAGGAATATCCCAGAGCAATTTACATAATGAAGCTTAAAAATACAAAAAGGGAATCCTTTCAATAGATACAATTAAAACTCTGTGGCATATCCAATACACTGTACAACTAAAGAACAATTTGATCCAATCCACCAGCAGCTTCAGTATAATATTTACCACACCTATCAGCCAATCACCCGTTCCCACCACCCTTCTGAGTAATACCCCTCCCCACCCTCTCACTATATATAAGGGTCTGGTGACTCTGTTTCAGTGTATCTGAAGAAGTGTGCATGCACACGAAAGCTCATACCAATAACAAAATTAGTTGGACTCTAAGGTGCTACTGGAAGGATTTTTATTTTATTTTGTTTTGACTATGGCAGACCAACATGGCTACCTACCTGTAACTAGTATAATATTAATTCATCAAGCCTCCAGCAAATGCCTGTGTGAAGAGATGTGTTTTCAGCTGACATCCAAACATAATTATTGATGAAGGCAGTTTTATCTCCATTGGGGGAGAGTACAACAAAACAGAGGACCACCACTGAGAAGGCTCTGTTCCGCAGTCCATGTCATGAGCCCTCCCCATCAAAATGAGCCTTTGCTACATGCCACATGGCCTGACATGGCCAATAAAGGGAGGGATGGTGGATACCCTCAAAACTTACCAGGAGTGGAGGGAACAAGTGGTAGTGCAGGCTTAACAGTCAATGAGCTTACAGTGCTAAAAGCAACATCACTCCTAGCTGCCTAGGACTCCCTTAGCTTGCAGAAGCAGCTATAGCCACTTCATTATCCGCAATGCTACTGAGCTTTCCACCGCCACCCTGAAGATAGCTCACTTCTCTTTCCACCAGTAGGTCACTGACAAATGACTTTTAAAATTGCCCAAAGGGAACCTGGCATCAGCACATCGTCCTCCACAGCCACCTCCCTCGCCAATCCCCAAGCTCTTCTTCTCTGCCAGATCCACAGGCAGCCTTTATGTTCACTGCCAGAGCCACGCCACCCTCCTCCACCCTACTGAGCCCAAGAGACACCTCCAGGCTTTGACTCCTCTGGATCCTGGTGACCTCCTTTCTCTTCCAGCTACCAAATGAAGGGTGCTGATTCCCACATGACTTGAGTCACGTGACTAACTCCTTGCATCACTTTCTCACAGAGTCAGCTTCCGGCAATGTGTTATATGGCACTTTGTGTACAATGCAAACTAAATTAGAAACGGCATGACAGTTTGTACCACCTTTTCTGGAAACCTATCTGGAAACCTTTCTTTCTGACACCCCCCCTTTTTTTAACGGTGTGTAGGCAACAGACTAATGACCATTTGCTGATTTCTGCTGCTTTTGAGCAGAGTTTTATGAGCCAGTGGTATTGGCAGTCATAATTGCACTGGTCTGTTGAGTTTTTTAATCAATGAACTTTATCTCAAAAGTGTTTAATTTTACCTTCATTATGTATGTGTGAATTTTGTGAGGTGTGAGTGTGCATATATTTGTTCTTGTCAGGATGTAAAGAACTGTACTACACTCACTCTGCTTAGCATACAGTAGAGTACTACAACTTCTCATGAACATTGCTTGTCAACAAAAGAATGTTCATATGCAGAGTCTACATATATTGCCTTCTAAGTGTGTGTTGCATCAAATTTTTCTGCATTTAAATAGGAATGTCAGTGTGATATGGACTGAGTTTTGAAAACAAGTTATCTGTGAGATGACAAGACCCTCAGCCTTGTAGTACATCATGAACACATGGAGCCCAAACCTATGTCTTCCTCTTCAATGAGACTTACTCCCTAGTAAATGTCCATACCATTGCAGACTTAATCTTTGGTCATCTGCAACTCTGTCCACAAGCACATTCAATTGCAAGCTATGAAGAAGAAATAAAAGGAATGTCATTTAGCCAATATAACTTAGACAGAGAATGTGTGTTTAGAAATAGGCATGTTCAGAAATACAGCAACTAGTTTATGCTCATATGAGAAACAATAAGAAATAAGGATATGGTCCCAGAGACCACCCACCAAAACATCACCACACTCCTCTCCCTCAAAATATGCTAATGAGCCTCCGCGCCAGTGATAACTGTGGGTGTACAGTGTGTTGTTTTCCTTTATCAGATTTTCTTTGTGAAGGGGAAATCCAGATTAAATTTTTTTAAAAGAGTAAGGTTTAATGACAATGACACTGTGTGTATGCTATGAAAAACTTTTGTACATGAACAACTTTGTTTACAAAATAAACTCCTGTCTGGAAGCCCATCAGATTAGTTTTGCCATTGTTGTCACTTGAGGCAGTCTTTGGATTGTAATGTATTCCAACTAAGAACTTAATGGGTATCCCCATACTGTATTGTAATGTGTTCCATAGAACTTAATGGGTATCCCTGATACCAAATCCCATAGCTACAGATTATTCTCAATTCTTGAAGTTTTGATTTGACAACTTTTGTGACAGACAACTTTTGTGACATTACATTTCCTCACTTGAGCATAGATCTGCCATGTTCAGCTTGAGCAACTACCAACAAAATTGGAAGCACCCAAGGTATGTGTTGCATGCCCACTGATCCCAAATGAAAACAGAACAAATTGCTAAACATCTTCACAGATACATTAAATCTCCATTCCCAAATATCAACTTGTTTGGGTCTATTGGACCTAAGTGTGCTTAGGATCACAGTCCAAACAATCTGACAGTCTGTTCAGCAATAAATACAGATTTTTGTATAGGACACAATAGAGCTATACCATTCATTTAATTAAGGCAAAAACATGGCAGCTCATCAAAAATATACAGCAACTTGTAGCCTCATTTATGTTCCCTAACGTGGGTTACATGTACTTTTCTTTGCTTATTTATTGGGCCCCAAACCCCTTGTGCTGCAGTAAATTATTCCTCTTGCAAAGGAAAAACAAGACCTATAACTTTCTTTCTTTCTTCAGTTTTCACTCTGTAACCTTTAGTCCTTTCATTCCTACTTTGGGCTACAAGGGTATAAAACCTGTAATTAACAACTTCTTTATTGCCTCCGCAATAGTAATTGCCATGTATAGCCTTGAGGTACTAAGAATAAAAGATTGTTTTCCTCCCCCTGGCCCCCATATTTAACTAGCACTCAGTAGTTATTATTAGGATCTTGCCAACACTTCACCTTGTGTGATAAAAGTGTAATCCCCACACAGTGACCTCTGCATGCAGAAATCAATACTTATGCTGTAATATTTTCCCCTGCTTGCTATTCCAGAGCAGTCGCCAACAACTCCCCCCTCCCCCCCAAAAAAAACCCAGAGCTTGGAAGAGATTAGATTATCAATTATCATGAAACTGTCTGAAACTTCAGAGGGCTGCGGAAAAGGGGAAACCATAGTTTATCGAGAGTGTAAGTGTCCTGCAATTATCTTACATGTCACCCAGATGTAGAGCAATGGTTAGGAATGGAAGTGAGGGGGTTGAGAAGGAGGCAGACAAGTTGGGTCTATGCATAGAGCCTGGACCAATGAAAAATATGTGAACACAGCATTTTTGGAAGCTCATACGTGGAAAAAGCATCAGTGCTTGGGGGTCAGAATTAAACAATACATTAGACTCCAAAATGTGGGTGTAGGAGCATATATATATACAGTGGTACCTTGGGTTACATACGCTTCGGGTTACATACTCTTCAGGTTACAGACTCCTCTAACCCAGAAATATTACCTCAGGTTAAGAACTTTGCTTCAGGATGAGAACAGAAATCGTGCTCCGGCGGCGCAGTAGTAGTGGGAGGCCCCATTAGCTAAAGTGGTGCTTCAGGTTAAGAACAGTTTCAGGTTAAGAACGGCCGCTGGAACGAATTAGGTACTTAACTTGAGATACCACTGTACACATATATTTATTGGGACCAACACAATCATTTGCTCTTATTGTACTTCCACAATAGATAGAAATTTGGCACACTCTTAATCTAAGACATCCTGATTTTTAGAAAAAAATCTTAAAATAGGACACAATGCAATTTTCATGTTGAAACCACAGGACACGAAGTCTACATAAGTAGACAATTGCTCATGTACTATTAATACTGATTAATTATGCTGTGGGTTAAATTTTTCTTTTATGATAGCTCTCTGCTGGCCACAAGTCTTGGGTGTGAAAGCAGCTCCACGAGGTTGACTTTTGGCAGACTCAGAGATGAGCTAATAGCTCCTATCAGCTTTGGAAGGTATATTATACTGAGTCAGAGGCTGTGTATACAATATATGTTTAAAGCATATTTGAAACACATTCTTTCCCTCAAAGAATTATGGGCACTGCAGTTTGTTGAGGATTGCTGAGAATTGTTACTCTGTGAAGAGTAAACTACAATTCTTCTGAAGGAAAGAATGAGTTGCAAATGTGCTTTAAAGGTATAGAGTGTAATCAGCCAGCTGTCTAATCTATCTAGCCCAGTATTGTCTTTTCTGATTGGCAGCAGATATCTACGGTCTCTCCAATTACCTGATCCTACTTATGGAAAACTGATTTTACGGTTATTCATTAAAACCATTAATATACAGCTTTTCTTAAGCTGTATATTATTTAAAAAAATCTTAAAATAAATTCAAAATGGCTTAACAATAAACAATAAAAAATACATGCAACACAAAAGCACATAAATAGTTCAAATTACTAAAGTCAATTTCAAACAATAAAACAATTCATCATCAAAACAAAGAGATGGAGCTGTGCATTTTATATTTGGCTTCACTTAGCAATGGTTTGGGGTTTTTTTTAAATGCTTAAGGTGTTTTTTTGTTAACTTTGTTTGTGTTAAATATGTATTCTGTAGTTGACCTCCTTTGTAATGTTTTGTTTTGAAATCTTTAAGATAATATTCTAGTTTTCTGTTAATTATGTTGCTTTGACTGTATACTTTATATTTGACTTTCTTCAGAAATGGTTGATTCTGGATTGTTTTATTGATGTTTTAATATGCTGTAAACCGCTTTGAGATTTTTCTTAAAAATATAAAGCAGTATAAAATGAAATAAATTAATAAATAATAACACACACTAAAATCCAAGCTAAATAAAAAGGTCACAGCAGCCCACCAGAAGCTTAAGAGAAAGGGAACTAATGGAACCTCCTAAGGGAGGAGGTTCCACAACCTGGACAGTTCCTTTCTTGCATCCCAATCAATCATACTTTTGATTCTTGGTTAGATGTACTGCAGGACCTGACCTCTAATGTGGGAAAGCAGGGCGTTGACAGGTTTGTATGGGAGGGGACAGTCCTTCATACAGCATAGTCCCTAACTGTTAGGGCTTTAAATATATAAATTTGAAGAAGAAGAAGAACTTTGAATTGCACCTGGAAATGTACTAGGAGCCAGTGAAGATGAAACAAAAACCAAGTGATCACTTGTCAGCAAAGTGAGCTCCAGAAATCAGTGCAACTGTGGCATTCATACGGAGCCCCCGGTCGTCTCACAGACTATTGACCCATACACAACTAATCCGCTGCCACCAACAGATCCTCTCCAGTCAATCACTTTGTCTCAGTCAGGTTCTTAAGTTAAGAAAGAAGAGTGTAGTTTATTGCAAACACAAATAAACTTTAACTGCATTCAAAACGTTGTTACTCTTTACCTTCTTAGTCTTATTTTATCCTGTCTCTAACTCTTCTATCTACCCTCACACAAGAACCAACTGCACTAACTGTCTTTCTAGTTCCAACTGTCTGCCAACTGCCTTTTCCCAACCAACCAACCAACTAACTAACTAACCTCGGGCTAAGCCCTTTTATAAACAGGTAGGCTCCGCCTCTGGCTTTTCTATTGGTCTACCTATTAACTCTTTCTCTCCCCCTGTACAGACATTTTCAAATGAACAGGCAAACGGCACAGCGACCTTCACATTTTGCACCAGCTGAAGCTTCACAACACAGGCCGTTTCACTCTGGAGTGAAGCCCTGAGAACGGTGGGAGGGGGGAATATTCACCCAATATGGTTGTTCACTACAGATTGGCTGAGCTGCTGTGATGTCACAGAGCATTCTATGTTGGTAAAGGAAAACAGTGATCTGCTGCCAGAAAAAGTAGAGTCAATTTGGTAGGAGGAACAGTTCAAACAAGAACAGCGTCAAGAAGGGCTATGTGCTGCATGTGTGTCGGGGGTTGAAAACTGGGGAGCCAGTTGGTCAGAAAAACCAATGGAAGGGCAGAAAAATACCTGGAAAGGGTACAAAGAATTGACAGATGATTGAAAATGCTATATATTGATTTAAAATAGCCTGTGCTGCAGATCTTTATACTCACATAACTGCCATGCTGGTATTTTATTGATAAATAGATATGGGATGGTTTCCTTTCCCCCTGAAACTTCCATTTTTATGAAGGTCAATGGATTGTTAATGAGACTGTCAAATAATGATGCATCATTAGTCAGTAAAACTGCTAGATGTTTGTCCTCTATCATTCCCACAATAG
This sequence comes from Podarcis filfolensis, assembly GCF_964270895.1. Lineage (NCBI taxonomy): Eukaryota > Metazoa > Chordata > Lepidosauria > Squamata > Lacertidae > Podarcis > Podarcis filfolensis. The sequence goes on along the minus strand of NC_139603.1, from coordinate 35,570,614 downwards.
CCTGTGGACTTGCACAAGAAATGCAGCATTGCTAGACAATCTTTTAAGAAACACACAAATGAAAACCTCAGGGGCTGATGTCACTTCCTGGTGCGACATGTGGAGGCTTTTTTCACTGTCAGGCATGGGAAGTTTTGGTTAGCTTTGTTTTCCAGCGGGACTCAGAAATCTGTGGTTTGACCTGCAATATCTTGAAACTCGGAACATTGGAAAATGCACGTCATGCTTATTAAAAACACAAAAGAGACCTCTGGCTATACAGCAAGACAACTAAAAAAAACCCATTTGAATACCATGTAGTCACAAGTCTGGTTAATGAGTGACTTTATGTTACAAGATATCATATGCTATGCTAAGCAGCATTATTTTTCTAGTTCCATAGAGCGCTCGTTCTGTATTACGATCCACTCTGCTGCTGTGTTTTGCCTCAATAGATGCATCAAATATTTGCCCTTGAATGTAACACAGAAACTCTGGTACTTAATATCAGGACCTTCAGTGTAAAAGCCATGGTTATTCCTCTCAATATTGTTTTAATGAAAATCAGCTGCATCACAGGCAGATTTTTCTACAGGCACCCTGCAACTTTCCCCACATGGACTTGAAACCAGTGGGGGTGAGGGGCAATTCTGACTGCAAAAAGTGCAAGAAGGGGGGAGGTTAAGCACCCCCTCCCCACACACGTCATCTACTTCCAATTTCAGCCTCTTTGTGTTGCTTTTTTATTTTTATAAACGTAAGAATTATAGAACCACCCACCACATGTCATGTGAAATCAGGGTGTTGCAAAACTGCTTATTAGCTGGGTGGTAGTCTGGCTGAATTATATTTTCTTCAGTTATGTAAACGCAGATATAGATATGGCGTGTTGCTGAGTTGCAGTTTTAAATTTAAGTACTACTGTTCTTTTAATCTTTCTTGCTTTTAAATATTGCATTATTGTTATTTTTTGTTCTTTTTTAATTGTAAGATAAATAAAAAAACAAAAAAAACTGGACAAGGTTTCTTCAAGGACCAGGTTTCACCCAGGCAAGACTTCATCCTTTTTTCACTGAGCCTCCAAACAAAACATCTTCTTTCCCCTGGCCTGTTACAATGCTTAACAATAAACTGATTGGGGATTCTTTCGAACACCGTTGTTTATTTACTGACTTATGGCATTTCTATGCCACTCAATAGCAAAGTTTATTTACGCAGAGGCATCTATGTTTTCCATTAATTATTGTTTACCTTTATCGTTAGCAAACTTGCTTACTGAAGGAAAGGATGAGTTAACTCTCCCTATAGAACAAGCAATGTATTTTACCCATTCCACTTGGGTTGCAATAATATTTCATGGAATCATAGAATTGTGGAGTTGGAAGGGGTCCCAAGCGTCATGTAGTCCGACCCCCTGCAATGCAGGCATTTCAACAATATAGATGCCAGTAGCAAGTCTTCCCAGTAGGGAACCAAAAGAGCCCACCAAAAGAGACACAATTCTTCCTGTGCGGGCTAAAATAAGATGTATAGTTTGGCCTGATTCTGCATCTTGACGCAAGCTTTGTAAAGGCAGCAAATGAATAGAAATTTAGACCTGCTTCAAAAGTTAGTTAACTCCAAAACAGTGACATAAAACTTATAATTGATCCCTTCTCCCTAACCTGTATCCTGAGATACTTCCCCTATTTTGATTGTGATATATAGTAAAATTAATCCTTTGTCACTGATCCCACAGAAAAACATGAAACAAAAAAAATAAAAGATTCCTCCAATTTAGACCCAAATAAATTCAGCTTTGGCCCTCTCCTTGTTTTAATTCATTCTGTTTTATTTATTCATTTTAGTGAATGATTCATCCAGTAAAGATGTGTTGAGAGCAGCTGTATATGATTCACAGAAAATAATAATATGATAATAGTGTTAATCTGCAGTGATGTCATGGTGCAGAATGATACAGTTTCCTGGAAAAAGTGTGGTTAATCAGCTATTTAGGAATTAACCAGATCATATAAACCAGATCTAATTCAATTCTTGAAAAATACTAATTGTGGTTTTGGTGGTATGTATCAGGATGTGATATTGATTCATACCAAGTGTATTTAAGAGAAAAAGAAATGAATATTTGATGTGCCATAAATTATTCCATATAATTCCTGTTCTGGAAATTCTTGCTGCCTGGCCCTGATATTTTCCTACTCAACTCTCTCAGTTGTACAAGTGGTAATTTTCATACAGATGCTGTACGGGGCCCTCCTACCTCAAAGTGTGGGTAACAAAGACTCTTGAACTGGCATTGTCCTTTTCATCTGCTGCTTGTTGCAACTGTATGGTTTGCATAAAATGTAAAACTCGGCAAAATTTTGTTGTCATAAATATCCAATATCCATAATATGCAGGCAGAGATTTCAAACAGTCTAAGCAAAAGGTAAGACTTGTTACTCATCAAAGCAGGAGTAAACAACATGAGACTTCCATATCATACATCCGGTCTACCACCAATTTTCCACTGCACAATCCTTTATTTCCATAGGACAGCATGGATACCTTGGCTTTGGTTGGCTAAGTCTGGATGACTGTGGTTGCCATCTTTTCTTCTTTTTTTACGGGTCCCTAAACAAAGTCTGACACTCATAGATTAAGCAGTTACTGATGCTTTTCCTGACAGGGCCACAAGCATCAACTGCTTATTTTCCAGACGTCAGGCCGCTGTCAAAGACACAGGAATGAAGCCAAAAAATCATGAGGCAACCTTAGGTATAGCACCCCACATCTCTTGCCTTCACTAGGCCGGGGAGTAGAATGGAACCTGTGACTCTCTAGATCAGGCCTGAAATGGCTGGCTGCACCATTTGGAGAGCCACAGGTTCCCCATCCGTGGCCTAGACTGTTTCTCATATTCATTTTCATTCCCCACCTTCAGTTGTGAACTATGCAAGAGTCTGCTCCTCCCTGAGCTACCTAGTGTCAGTTAGTGCCTCCAGACTTTCTACTCTTCATCATTGCTCTCTGGTGCTATAGTTGGTGGAGAGATTGTCCTAAACTTAGCGAGACCAGGCCACCACTACAGAGAAACCACCTGTCTTCCTGATTCTCCACCTCCCCTCTTGAAAACATGTCAGTGCCGAATACTCTTAAATTGATCCAGAGAGCAAGCAATTAGAAGATAGTGGTGCCACTTTACCTGAGTCCATATCTGAGCCACAGGGCTGTCATGCTTCTCCATAAGCTCAGCAGAAACTACAAACCAATAACATGGCACATGGTCAGTCAGAGCCAAGATAGCACTTGATGACCCTCATGGCTCTAACTGTGCTTTCGCCACACTTAATGAAGGGTGCTCTGCTTCCCCATGCAGACACGCTGAACTCTCAATATATAAGCTTGGTCACACTGTCTTTGCATTCATGTAAGGTTCTGCACACCGGCAAACTCAGGCACAGACATCATAATTATAGCAAGGGGCTGAATTGAAAACAATATGGCAACGATGTTTATGATCAGAAAAATGCTTGCTCAGAAAAGACTGATATATTTACACATGCTCACTAAAATGTCACATTTACATATCATAATTATTTAAGTATTTCCACATACAGTAGCCATTCCATTCCATTTGTGCATCATAGATCAAGAGCAATGGGTGAGATGATTTAATGAATGGAGGATTTGGGCAAATCAATTAAGCTTGGTTCTCCGAATGCTGGTGGGAGGAAGGAGAAAAGCGATATTACACATTCACATACACCAAAAGTCAAGCTCCAAATGTGCATATAACATGTTTACTTGGAAGTACATTCCACTAAATTCAGTGGGACGTACTCCACATAAGATTTCAGCATTAACATGCTAGATGCCTCAGTAATGCAGTATGTTATTCAGCTGTTCCTGGAGTTTACCATGCCTATAAAAGAACTTGCTCCTACCAGCTGATTTTGTCATAGGACTGCCCCCTTAGTGGCTTAAGCATCAAGTCCTCAATTCATGAGATGACTTTCCCTAAGAAGTGCTCAGCTCCCTTATTGATTTCTTTTAGCTAAGCCATATATATATATATATTCCAACCAGCTTTTGGTTCTGTCAAGTTGGGGGCAGCTGGTATCCTATGCCAGTAATGTGGGGTCTGGCTGTGGTGTCATCCATTTTTATCATCTGCTGCTTCCCTGTTTTTATTTAATACTTTAAGGATTATATTGCTTTTAATTGTGTCATTCAAATGTTGTTTTATTGTTTTGTTGTGATGTTGTTGTTGGTTTTTTTAAAAATCTGCTTTGAGAGAATATACGATGCTGAAAAGTGACATTGATATTGCCAAAATGAAAAAAAGAATACATTGGAGATACCAGTATCATTTGTATCTGAAGCTTATTTTCTTTTTTAAAAGCAACTCATGCTACATGCTGAATTAAAACAAAAACAAAAAAACTCCAAAACCTACTATATCATTTTTATCAAGAAAGGGAAGTCAGTATCAGAGCAATTTTCATTCTGGGCCATGTTGGTGTGAACATTATCAATTGATCTAGGATTTAAGTGACCTGTCAGGAATCCTTGACAAACAAATTTTTCTCATGAATTATACATATTAGTGAAACCATACTTAATGGGAGACTGGAAAGAGGGCAGGTATTTCCATCACCTAGGGGTGAAAACCCTGCAAATTAACAACAAGACGCTTCATTGAAGCAAGTAATGGATTGGTCTGTGAGAACAAGAAATCTTTGTGGGAATGAGTGTGATTATTCATATAGTCCATTTGCTAATTATCGCTAGTATGAACATTATTTTACCTGCTTTTAAGAACACTGAAAATTATGAGCGCAGTCAACAAGGTGCTGAAATGCTGCAATATAAGTAATAAACTTGAGCAGTGCATGTTCACGAGTTTTTGAACAAGGTTCATTTAGGGGAAAAGAATCATCTCCGCGCCTCTCATCATGCAGTGTTTGTGAGTAAAAGTAGTAATAGAGAGAATCCCTCAAGCTCTAATTCCAAATCAATGTGGCATTCAAACACCTGGAGAAGTCTGCTGCTTTCTGGGAGCAAATGTCCTTCCCTTCTGGATTAATTAATTGAGAGTAACTACCATCTCCTGGTACTATACTTACCATCACAAATCACCCAATCACAATAGAGCTGAGGTTGTTTGTTGGTTAAGACTCTGAGCTGCCCGGAAAGACCACGCACCAAGGACTCCACATTGGTATGATGTGACAGCTAGCTAGAGACAAAGTGGGAATTACGAGCCAGATCCATGTAACTGTCTCCCAATGAAAAGCAGTCATGAGAGGCTGCAGTGTTGAATGGCAGAGGGAGGGTCTGCTTATCCATCTTTTCTCCATGGAATAAATATTTTCTGCAGTAAGATAAGATTACATACACAGAGAATAGTAAAGGTGGTGCCTCTCCAATTTCATCAGTCCAAGCCAGAAAGGCCAATGACAAAGGGATGATGGGAGCTGGAGTCCAACACCATCTGGAGGGCACCACGTTGGTAATGCCTGCTACAACCTTATGTAGATGACAAAAAGGTGGGGAGAGAAAAGGAAGGCCATGCCTGCCAGCTCTGCTCCCAACCTAGCCCTCTGGCAGAATCTATTTGACTATTATACACATGCAATTGCTGGAGGACATAGGTGGTGCCAGAAGAGAGGGGCAAGTGTCCACCCCAAACAAAGAGCTTGCACCCCACTTCTGAACATCTATCATTAACAAATGCTGGCTTGTTTGTTTTTCCTTGTGCACCTAGAAATATATTTTGCCCCCACAAATTTTCTGGCGCCTCCACTATTGGACATTAAATCTGATTTTTTTAGTAGAGGTTGGGAAAGGGGCAGCGGATGCAATCCTTCACTCAAAACATATTCCTCCTATTCTGTAAAACACAATTCCTGCTAAGATATGATGGGAGCCCACAGTCTGCACTTTCCAGAAACGACTGAAGACATTTTTGTTCCAAGAAGCCTTTCCAGCTGGTAAAATAGGTCTCTGCATGGGTGTCTACTTAGTATTGTATACAATTTTTTTCTGCTGCTATTTTTGTATGGTTTAAAACTGTTTTGTTAGCTGTTTTATTACATTCTGTGCATTGTCTTGAAGCACATGTGGAGGTTGATTAATTAATAAATAAATAATATTGAGGATCACTGCTTGTATTTCGACCAGGACTTCACAGGACTCACTATTTTGCATCTACTAATATTAAAGTTGATATAATGAAGGTAAAAATGCAATGCATAGCATCTGTCTAATCAATTTTTCAGCAGATTTCACACTCCTCAACCACAGAAAATGAGGGTGATTTTCTAAGGATCATTCACACAAAAATGATCCCCACTTGTAAATGGTATATTTTATCCCTGCAATAAATAAGTTGAACTGAGGGCAGAGCAATCAACTGCCGCGTACAGGTTCATGTGAATGAACACAAAAGCTTTTCCCATTAGGTATTTTGAGCTGTTGAGTCCTGGAAAGATTTCTATCCAGATAAGCTCCAGAATATGGGCTTTAAGATAATTACCCAAAACTAAATGGACTTTGTGCATGGCTGACTAGAAAATTTAGAGGTAAGAGGGAGTCCTGAGAGATGCAGTCGTTAATGAACTTAAACCCGTTGGTAAGTTTGTGAGCTGGGAGGAAGCTACATGGCATTTTGGAAGGTAAAAAAGACTTATTCCCTACCTGCCTCATCTTTCCAGCTTAGCTCTTATTTTATGTGGAATGAGGCACGAGAAAAGAGTTCATTTACGTAGGAAGCCCCTGATCAGACAAAGATGAACCTGCATTGGCTGAGCTCCATGCAGTATTCTGTTTCCACTGGAAATAAAAGGAAGGGCAAGAAGAGGAAACTCTGGGCATGTAGTAGGTGGAAAGGACAGTATGGGACAGTATTAGAACCCAAGGTAGTTTTAGGATAACATGACTGGTGCAGTTGCAGAATGGAGTGTGAGGGGTAGGGGCGCCGAATTCTGGGGCACCACTTAACTCTGAGAGCCCAAAGCCCACTACTATTGGACCTCTGCATAGTTTCCCCTGCTCAGTTGTGTTCAGGGTAATCATAGGCAATGGAGCAAAAGAGTCCTGTTTCTTTGACAGATAAAGCCTGCCATGCAAGGCAATGTTGTACCTGCTGAAATTCCTTCTTATAACATGTAATTAACTTGCATAGTTCACAGCTACAAGTTGTTGTGATGATGGATGGAATCTTACACGGTTCTAAAATGAGAATTAGATAAATTCCTGGAGGATGTGGGAGGTGAAAGGCTTTTGCAGCTGCTAGCCACAACAGCTAGATGAAACCTCCAAATTCGGAGGCAGGTGAAACCCAGAGCTGCTGTTTGTAGTAGCAGCTCCATTTCATTTCTTCTTAACATATAGAGTTACAGGGGTCAGCAACCTGCGGCTTGTGGGCTAAAAGCGGCCCATGGGGTCATTTAAATGGCCCCCAAGCTGCCCCCGAACCGAGTTGCCTGCTCGACGAGTCCCCACACGCTTCACTAAAGCTGCGCAGTGCGGAGCAGGGACTCACTTCCGCGACACCAGAAATCGCGTCTACGCAGGTGTGATCCAGCCCATGGAGCAATCTCCACAGCAGTGAACCGGCCCAGACGAGGTAAACCTTACCGACCCCTAGAGTTGAAGCTCACCAATCACATTCAGAACTGATTCACTGAAATTAATGGATATGTGGTTAAGTTAACTTGAGTCTATTCAGGGCAGCATGTCCCATTTCACCACTTGAGGCAAAATGGGAAAATGCTGCTCTTCCCCATTCACTGGTATCCTGCCACAAGCACACACCTCTCTTGGCTGCATTGTACAGCGGCAGTGCCCACCAAGCACTGGTGGCAGCAGTGGCACCTGCAAAGCATTGGCAGCAGCAGAGGCTTCCGGCAAGATCTCGGAGAAGTCTCACAAGATCTCATGCGCTCCGTGAGTTCGCATGAGATTTCAGAGAGATATCACTAGAGAGAACCACTACCAGCACCACTTCTCAGTTACTGGCGAACACTGTGGGGCAGTGGAGGGTGCACCGCTTGAGGTGGGCGGCTCACCCTGTCTCATCAGCGGGCCGGGCCTGGGTCTCTTTTGAGTGTGACTTACAGACCACAGTTCTTTTGAGTTTATTTCAATGAGTCCATCGGCTGAAGAATGAAATCCTTGGAAAGAGTGGAAAGTTGCAGCCTCCTCATCAGGGGCACAGAATTTAGTATCCTTCATTGTTATGTGAATGGGTGACACAGAAGGCTGTGAACATGAACTCTAGCAGAACTAAAGAGAAGCACGCTCTGGCTTCTGCCATTAGCCAGAGAATGAAGGGCCACTGAAAGGCTACATGCACTCCCTCCTAAGAATAACATGACAGCATGGGGGAAACCAAGTTGTCCTCATCCATCAGACAGAGAAGGAACAGGAGCAGGGAACTCATATCCCACCTTTTTGCTAATGTGAGCCACTTTGGGAGAAAATTATTTGTCTGGAAAGCTGGATAAAAAGAGAATGAATACAAGCTTTTTTTAAAAAAAATAAGCCTATCATCATCCTCATCCATAACACCAGAAAGATGGAGCAAATAACAATGGAGGCAGAGACCAAATCAAAAAGTCTGATCATGTTACGATGGCTAGGGGTGGGCAAATCTGTCAATTTCATTTTCTCACAGTTTATCATTTTTCCAATCTTAGGTTCCATCCTCAACATGTCAATACTACTTTGCAATTTATTAATTTTTTTGTTAAAAGTTTTTGTGAAAATTCACCGGTGTTTTAGCGCAAATTTCTCCAAAAAATTCAAAGTGTGAATTTTTGATGGGGGTTTGCATTTCAGTTTGAATACTATTTCAGAAAATGGAAAATTAGCTTTTAAATTTGTTTTTAAGTGTGAACTGGTTAAAATTTCTGCCCCATCCCTGACGATGGCTGGTGTGAGGCCTTACAGTCAAAAATGAGACGTACCAAGAATGATAGAACAAAACCAAAATGAACAAAAAAATACATCCATAAGCACAGAGCACACCGCTGGAACCCCTGCAATGTCACTCTGATATACTATCTCAAATTGTGGGAGGAGCTGGCCAATTTGGAAGCTGCAAAATCCTGCAGACCCAAATGGAACTTCTGCATGGCCAGCTCTTCATGTGAACTGGGTGTCCCCAGAACTTTTCTGCAGTGACAATGAAGTACTTTATTGGTTCGTCCTAAAAGCCATACAAAAAGCCAGGCTGAGGTGCTGCAGTAGGCATGTTAGGTTCCCCTGGTGTTGTTCTGTCCCCCGCGGCTCCCTCCTTTGCTGTTGAGGTCAAGCTAGCCTTGAATGTAGGCACAAACAACATTTGCACTCATTTACCATATAAGTGGGACACGGGTGGCGCTGTGGGTTAAACCACAGAGCCTAGGACTTGCCGATCAGAAGGTCGGTGGTTCGAATCCCCGCGATGGAGTGAGTTCCCGTTGCTCGGTCCCTGCTCCTGCCATCCTAGCAGTTCGAAAGCACGTCAAAGTGCAAGTAGATAAAAAGGTACCGCTCCGGCGGGAAGGTAAACGGCGTTTCCGTGTGCTGCTCTGGTTCTCCAGAAGCGGCTTAGTCATGCTGGCCACATGACCCGGAAGCTGTACGCCAGCTCCCTTGGCCAATAAAGCGAGATGAGCGCCGCAACCCCAGAGTCATTTGCAACTGGACCTAACGGTCAGGGGTCCCTTTACCTTTACCTTACCAAATAAGTAGCGACTCTCATCTGTGAAAACTCTGAGACATTTATGCAATCTCAGTTGTTTCTAATCTCACACAGCCACAAGGCTGGTAACACCTCAAAAGGTAAAACTGTGGAGTTTCCATGGGGGGTGGGGATACCTTTTTGTTTCAGAGGACATTTTCCTACCATTTCCCCTAAAGTGAGCAAGTTTAATTGTAACAACTAACCAAAGCTGCCTTATTCTGTCAAAATGGAACACTTTCCCCCAGGGCCACATTACTGACTCTTTTTTTGTCTTGGAATACAGCTGTTCGAGGGCATGTTCCGAGTAATGTCTCTAATCGGCAGATATACAGATATTCCAAGTGCTCCGGCTAATTATGTAATAAGGGAATCACTCCTAAATTTTTATAAATGTTAATGTAGACATTTAACTTCCGTTCCTTTGGAAGTGTGAACAGAAAATGAGAATTCAAGTAGTATGAGTACCAAATGCTTGTTTTATACCGGAGTTTAAAATTGTAGGGCACTGCAGATCTAATGCTGTATTCAAGCTGCAAATTACTCTCTTTGGCATTGAAATATTGCTGCAATTAAACCTGCAGTAAAGTATTAAAAGCAGGAGGGGGAAAAGAGGAAAGCCTCTAACTGTTTTTGGTTGAGGATTTTTGCACAGAGCTGTGTGGGTAGCAGAAATTTTAACGAAGGACTTCATGAATTTCCTTGATTTTAGATTTCATACACTGCATCCAATAGTACTTTGGAGAGCTTTTTGCTGCTCACATAGATGTACATAGCCTATACGGTCATCCATGCCAGGAGGACTTATTCAGGAATGTTTCTCTCACCCTGCTTGTAATGTAAACCATGTTCTCGGTACTTTTCCATTTGCTTTAGGTGTCTGTCTTTGTTACTACATTTAGAATATAAGCCAATAAACAATTCATTACCATGGGAATCATGTTTTAGGTATTTGGTGAACAAGCCAAATTTGCTCGCAGTTAAGACTATCCATTAAGGCCGGTCAGTCGGCAAATGGCGGCGCTCTGTTCTCTCGCGTCAACCCTCTCTCCCACACTGCACACAAATGCACAAAGCCTCGCTTGACATTTCCGGAGAGCAAAGCCAATGTTCAGTATCATGTGCCAGTTGAAGCTGGATGGGACCCCATGTATATATTCAGATCCTCATGCTTGGAGAAGCAAAGCATGGCGCAACTTAGAAATGTAGAAGATGGGATGAGGGGAGTGAGAAGCAGAACTGTTAGGGAGAATATCAGAAAGGGATTATTTGATGTGCCAAGTTTCTATGTCAGTTTTCTTCTTTTTTACGTGGGGAACATTCAGAAATGTAGTCCCCCCACTGGAAATATACAGTGGCTCACTCCTAGGAGGCCAGGACTACCTAATGAGCGATATTCAACTAAGTTTTACTCAGAATAGACACACTGAAATTAAGTAACTTCACAAAGTTAAGTCCATTAATTTCAATGAATCTACTCTGAGTAAAACCTATTTGAATACCAGTCAATAGCACTCGGCATGTAGTTCAGCGGTATCAGAAGCAGAAACGTGAGTTGCGTACACATCCAGGGCAGGATTCACATAATGAACCCCACAACAAGACTTCCTCCCTCTCTTCCCCCAACAGACATGTCCATATCCCCTGAAACTGGATCTGGGGAGGTTTGGAGAACCTCCAGACCAGCATGAGAGGGGCAGATGAGCTGATATGCTGGTGCAGATGGCGTGATTGTAATACAGTGGTACCTTGGGTTACAAACACTGCTAACCTGGAAGTAGTACCTCGGGTCACTGGAGAAGGAAGAGGAGTGCGGGGGGAGCGCAGCGCCCCCAGCAGCACAATCCTGGTGGGGTGCCATCGCAGCTGCCCCCGCCCATGCTGAGCACCACGCCCCCACAGACATCATGCCACACCCCCGGGATGTGCGTCACGCCCCTGCGGGCAGCGCATCACGCCCCCAGGACACGCACCAGCCCCACCCCTGCCTGCTCTCTGCCACCAGGTGCCGGAGCATGAAGCTCCACCACTACCTCGGGTTGCGAACTTTGCCCCAGGATGAGAACAGAAATCACTTGGTGGCGGTTTGGCGACAACAGGAAGCCCCATTAGTGAAAGCGCACTTCAGGTTAAGAACAGTTTCAGGTTAAGAACAGACCTCCGGAACGAATTAAGTTCGTAACCAGAGGTACCACTGTAGTGCAATGTTAAATTCCACCCCATACATTTAAATGACATAATCTTCCCCAAAGAAGCGAGTTTACCCCTCACAGATCTACCATTTCCAGAACCCTTAACAAAATACAGTTCCAATGATTCTTTGGGGGATGTCATGCGTGGTGTTCATGCAGCTCATCCATCCCGCCTTTTAAGGAATCGTGTTTGCCTTAACCAATAGGCCAAAGTGGTTTTTGGCCTATATTCTCCTATAAGCTAATGGAGAGAAAGAAAGATCCAAGCCAAGATTTAGGTAGATGGTAGGGATGTTTTATCTGTATGTGATGTTTTTAGATACTGTCTTTTTATTGTTTTATCAATACAACTAACAGAACAGTCTTCTTAAATTATTGTTGAAACGTAGCAGCGCCACAAAACAACAGCGCTGGAGTTGCACTTACTGAAATTGCAGCTCATCAGAAACTAATCAAAATCATATTACATTCCCTGTATAAGAGGCAGATGGAGCACAAAATATGTTAAAGGTAAGAGACCTTGGGCAAGCTCTCTCCCATAAATCCAGGCCCCGGCTCCATTTCTACAATACTAAACAAGCAGGAAAGCCGTGGACTTCAAACGATAATGTCAATTGTCCTTAGCCATTTCTTTTATCAGAAAATAAGACTCTTTATGGATTTCATATGTTGGCTAAGCCAAAGGCCTGGTCAGTGTGAAAATGTTTACAGACTGAAGAATTCATGTCTGTTAGAATAGAATCAAAAGGAGGCTGACAATACACAAATCCTGGCAGTAAGCAAGAAAGCCACAATGCCATTTACAGTAGAAAACGGAGGATCTTCATGTTTGTCTCAGTATGGTCGCCATTTTCCTCACTCTTTAAGCATTCGGCTTAAGGGTCTCTTTATGGCAGGGCTTACTAGATAATGATCCAGCAGCACTCCCAGCTTTAAACTTGACACTTGGTTATAAAACAGTGCTCTGTGTGCAAACCTAGTTAAAAGACAAAGATCAGTCTGACATTTCCGTAGAGTAGCCACACACACACACCTCTTTGCAGATATTTCAAGAACTACTAGTGAAATCAGTGGTGTAGCGTGGGTTGCCAGCTCCTGGGGCCACATGGAAGGGGGGAAGGAGAGAAATGGATGGAGTACAGATGCACATTCAGCTGCCTAATGGTGTTGACATCACCCAAGAGACCACAGCCGCAGAGATAAGAAAAGAAGAGACGTTCCATTATCTGGAGGGCTCACTTCCCAGTTCGCATGGAGAAGCCCTCTTCAATGAAGTCCCGTGATGGAAGTGCAAAGCTGTATTGAGGCAGCTGAAATTTTGTGCCTCTAAAATTTTGCATCCAGGGTAAATGCTATGCCACTGAGTGAAATTAAGTATGGCTCTTTTCCAGTGTGGGCCAGTTGACATATCCCTCTGGCATGTGAGAGTTTCATGTGGGATAGAGTATGGCAGTGAGGCTAACCAGTGAGCATTGCTGCATATTCTTGCAGAGAAGAAAGTCTCTCTGTATTCAAAGGAGTTTGCTCCCAGGTAAGTGTCCATAGGATCACAGCCTCACGTTTGTGGGCAAACAGGTCCACAACATGCAGAATGTATGCCAGTGGACATCCAATCCTATGCAAGGACATCTTGCTGGCACAATCCATTTACAGGGTGGGGAGAGGGAAGGAGGTTGTTTTTATGGGTGAGGCATACAACATGTGAGGTGCAGAAGCTGTGATGTGAATGTGAAAGAATTTCCCCAGTCTGAACAAGCAGCAAGCTCCGAAGACAAACTACTTCTATGTTTGTTTTTTGACAACAAAGTTATACTAAGTCCTCAAATGCTATACTAAATACTGTGGCTTTCAAAATCCCGAATTATGTAATATAGCAGCAGCGGTAGTCTTTTGGTTACTGGACTACAACTCTCATCATCCCTGGCCATTGGCCATGGTTACTGGGGCTGAAGAGAGTTGAAGTCCACCAACATCTGGAGGGCCACAGGGAAACCAAACCTGTAATAGCTCATTGCTTCTTTTTGCTGGAAAAGGCCACTTTGCCTTTAAAACTGTATGAGGACAGTTCTTTAATAAGCAAAGCTTTCCCCTGCTGCAGATAGTACAATCTTTGCTATAAAAGTGTCAAAGGCGCACAGGAGCCCTTCCACAAAATGGTGGTAGCTCTTATTCAGCACGACCATCTGTCTGTCCCTTATCCATCATGCATTAATCAAAGAACGAAAGGCATGATATAGATTTCTGCTTTTGTACATGTTTTAAAAGATGTAAATTTAGATAAACAGCACATAACTGTTTGTGTGAGTGGTATAGTCACAGAAATGGAGGGGGGCGGACTTTGTTGAGATCCCAAGCCCTACTGAGAAATTTGCAAAGAAAATTTGCAAGTTGTGGTTTTTTGAGCTCAGAGGAAGCACCACAATGAGCAGTTATTTGCAAGAGTGAGTCGGCTCAAATATCATCTGAACTGGCTTTCAAATAAGGTTACTACCTCATCTTGGGAAATGCTACACCTCTCCAATTTCTGTCTATTTTGTAGCTTTCAAAGGCACAAAAGCCCTGCTGCAAGAAAAATATATTTCTAACAAGTGTCAGGATAGTGGTGTCTATATTTTGCTTAGTATTTCAAAGATAAAATTGCTTCTATCTACTTCAGCTTGGATACAACAGTTACTGGAGAGCAGTCAAGGGATGTGTCTCGAGCCCCATCTAGTCATGTGTTATGGTAGGGGTAGCCAACATGGTAACCTCCAGATATTGGTGGACTACAGCTTCCATCATTCTTGAGCGCTGGTCGTGCTGGGTGAGGCTCATTGGAGTTCCAGTGCAGCAATATCTGGAAGACACAGTGTTGGCTGTTCTTTGTGTTATGGAGTGACTTTATGTCATCACAGCCTGAGGATGTGGAAATGATGTTTGGAGGACTGTGGCCTACCAGATGTCTGCTCAACCTCTGCCCATCTTGACATGTAACAACGTTGACCTGGGGAGTGGAGAGGGCTTGTCTGGCTTGGCCCAGGATGTATTAAATGAGAAGAGGCAGTTCTGAAACTTAATCTTAAAGAGCCTTCCTTAAGACTTCAAAGGCTGCAGAAAGTACTGGCTTGTTTTGTCACCCCTTAGGCAAAGTGTTTAAGCAGGTGAGTACAGCCCTATGAATTCTCTTCTACAGGACTCCTCAGCCTGACTTCTGAGGTGATATGAATGGCAGCCAGAGGAGAGAAGAAGATAATACCTTCTCTGTTGTGGCACCCAGTTTATGGAACTCTCTCACTAAGGAAGCTTGCCTGGCATCTAATTTAATATCATTTCACAATCGGTGAATATCTTTGTACTTTTCTTCTTTTTTAAAAAGAAATATTTATTAAAGTTTTACAAAAGCATGAATACAAAAATACATGAAAAAAGAAAAAAAATACAACATACAAAAGACAAACAAAAATAAGAAAAATTTAAAAACAAATCCGTTTTTCATAACTTTAAACTCCTTTGCTTGTTTCTTTGACCTCCTCACACCTCCCCTTTTTGTATTCCCATTTACATAATCAAGTCAGCAAATCCTTACCCTCTTTCATTTATCTTAACTCTATATCTTAACATTTTTTAACTCTATATTTTCATCCATTATCAATTCATTTTTGCATATTCTTATTAACTTTGTTGCTAATGCCACTTATTTTCAATCCAACATCATTTTAACATTCATTGATTTTACAGTATTTCTGCAGATAGTCTTTAAATTTCTTCCAATCTTCTTCCACCAACTCTTCTCCCAGGTCTCGGATTCTGCCAGTCATTTCCGCCAATTCCATATAGTCCAACACCTTCATCTGCCACTCTTCCAGGGTGGGTAAATCTTGTGTCTTCCAATACTTTGCAATAAGTATTCTTGCTGCTGTTGTTGCATACATGAAGAAAGTTCTATCCTTCTTTGGCACCAATTGGCCAACTATGCCCAGGAGAAAGGCCTCTGGTTTCTTCAGAAAGGTATATTTAAATACCTTTTTCATTTCACTATAGATCATCTCCCAGAAAGCCTTAGTCTTTGGGCACGTCCACCAAAGGTGAAAGAATGTACCATCATTTTCTTTATATTTCCAACATTTATTATCAGGCAGATGATATATTTTTGCAAGCTTGACTGGTGTCATGTACCACCTGTATATCATTTTCATAATATTCTCTCTTAAGGCATTACATGCCGTAAATTTCATACCGGTGGTCCACAACTGTTCCCAGTCAGCAAACATAATGTTATGTCCAACATCTTGTGCCCATTTAATCATAGCAGATTTAACCGTTTCATCCTGCGTATTCCATTTTAACAGCAAGTTATACATTCTTGAAAGTATCTTAGTTTTGGGATCTAACAGTTCTGTTTCCAATTTTGATTTTTCCACCTGGAAGCCAATTTTTTTATCCAAATTGTAGGCCTCTCTTATTTGATAATAATGTAGCCAGTCTCGCACTTTATCTTTTAATTTCTCAAAACTCTGCAATTTCAATTTGTCTCCATCTTGTTCCAATATTTCCCAATATTTCGGCCAAATGGCCTCCATACTGAGCTTTTTCTGAGCCTTTGCTTCCATTGGTGACAACCACCTTGGGGTTTTAATTTCCAGTAAGTCTTTGTATCTTATCCAGACATTAAACAATGCTTTCCTGACAATATGGTTTTTAAATGCTTTATGTGCTTTAACTTTGTCGTACCACAAATATGCATGCCACCCAAAAACATTATTGAAACCTTCTAAGTCCAAAATGTCTGTGTTCTCAAGAAGCAGCCAATCTTTCAACCAGCAGAATGCTGCTGATTCATAGTAAAGTTTAAGGTCCGGCAGGGCAAATGCACCTCTTTCCTTTGTGTCAGTTAGTATTTTAAATTTTATTCTGGGCTTCTTGCCCTGCCAGACAAATCTAGAAATATCTTTCTGCCACTTCTTGAAACAGTCCATCTTGTCCAAAATTTGCAATGACTGAAACAAAAATAACATTTTTGGCAATACATTCATCTTTATCTAATTTAATATCATTTCACAATCGGTGAATATCTTTGTACTTTTCTGGTCTTTTACCACCTGGAAAGTTTTTATCACAAATGTTTGCTGCTGCCTTTATCTGGTTTAATCTGTTTTTGTTTGTTTTTTAACCATTTTTATTATGCTTTGACTTGAGCTTTAACTGTTAAAATAATTGTAATAAAAAGCTGAAAAATACTTATTTCACTGGTTTACAGGTGCTAGGAATTTAAGAATTTGCACTGCCACTATTCATTCTAACTTTCTAATGTAAAGCATACCACCTCTGATATATTGCATCCTTGATAATGCCACCAGGAAAATCTAAAAGCATCCTGAATATATATATATATATATATATATATATATATATATATATCACATTAGTGGTTTGTAAATATGGACAATTCACAATTGTCCACAGGGAACTGGCCACAGACCGCTAATTGAGACCACCCCTGCAGGGCAGAAATGTTGGGGTTTTGCTTTATAACCACGGGACTTGATCTAAAGCTGTTAAATCAATTAGAATATTTTCACTGACTTCAGTAGACCTCTATTAAGATCATGTATAGGAAACTGAACTCAGAGAGAAATGTGTGGGCTGCTATGTAGTGTAATATATGTAATAAGCAGGATTGATTTAATGTGCCACCCAACATAACTACAGCCCATAACTGCAAACAGGATATAATTTTACACACACACACACACACACACAATAAGTGTCTGTTTGTTTCAGAATACATCCCGATCCAGATATTCATTAGGCTCAAAAACCATAGTGAAATCCTATACATGCATATTGAAGGAAACCAAATCCAACAGGGCTTACTCTGTAGTAAATGTGCTTAGGGATTGCAGCCTATCAGTGTGGTGCATAGCTACTCATACAGTTGCCCCACTGAGTTCAGTGGGATTTAATAACAAGTGAAGGTGAATAGGATTACAATTTAAAATGTCCATTTTGGAATGTCAAAACCTCATCAATCTGATCAGATTTGGTCATCCTGATCAGATTTCGTCATCCATGCTCAGTCATTCACCAGTGGCAAGATTTAGATTCTGACCATCTAAAATGAAACTGAAGGAAACTCTGCAAATCAGCACAATTTCTTATTAATACCGCAGCATAAAACAAGAGATGAAAACCATTCAAAAGGTAATACATGCATAAATAAATGCACTGCAACAGAAGAAAAGTCTTGTATAATTGGTTTCCAACCATCACATGTGTTGGAGCTTTCTCTCGTTCTAAGAAAAGATATGATTCTGCTAAGCGTTTTTAAGACATCCTGATTTAGTTAAAACTTCACTTTGCATAAAAAGAAAACTCAATGTACCATCATGTGAAAAATGCTTTCTAAACACTGAGAGGTGATGTCATATGCTATTGTATGAGTCCAAGTATGTCTTGTGTTATCACCTAGTCCTAAGGAAAAGGTCATTGTTAATTTAACTTCTTAAGCTTCCTGAGATTAATGAAATCAACATACGGTAGAGCTGAATTTCCTTTCACACCAGTTTAAACTAAGATTAAGGGCTCATTCGCACAACCAAACTCACTTGTCAAGATGTGGTTAACTGGATTAGCATTGCAGCTGGCTTCATCCTGTGCCCAGCTCAAAATTCAACATTTAGAGTGCCATCACAAAACATCTAAAGCAGGGGTTGAAACTCAGGTCAGTTGTTTAAAATGGGAGCCTCGTGTCAAGTTTACTCCCTCTCCTTTAGACATTAAGACTTGCCCATAGGTCAACAATAGGATAAATGCTGTGTATGCAAAAGATTTCAGGAAGCAAGACAAGTAAGTTATGGTAACAGAGGGGAAACCTCAACATAACACTATTGTGGTAGCACCATCTCATGAATGCCATCAGGTAGACAGACACCAGCTAAACTGGTGACTGGGAGCAGCCACCAGGAACATATAACAGTGGTCCTAAAGGTTGTACATTGGTTCCCAGTATGTTTCCGAGCACAATTTAAAGTGTTTGTGCTGACCTTTAAAGCCCTAAATGGCCTCGATCCAGTGTACCTGTCAGGGACTGGGCAGAGGAGGAATGGTGGAGACCGCTTCCCCACCCTCACCCTTCCAGGGAGGAGGAAGAGGAAGGCAGTATAGACTTACAAAAGTGGTTTGCGGGAGGTCAGAGTTCAGAGGCAGATGAGGGGGAAAGTTGGGAAATAATGGAAGAGGAGGAGGAGGAGAAAGAAGCCAGGCGACAGTGCCATTATCCAAGAGGCTGGGTTCTATAGCCTCTCTCTAATTATTTAATAAAAAAGGATGATAAGAAACCTTCCCTTGTCTTTATACTTTCCTGGGCAACTAGCCGGGAGCCGCTGACAGCATCCTGACAATTCCTGAAGGAGCATCTCCATCCCCATTGTTCAGCCCACTGAAATCCAGCAACAAGGGCCTTCTGGTAGTTCCCTCATTGTGAGAAGTGAAGTTACAGGGAACCATGCAGAGGGCCTTCTATCCACCCTGTGGAACATCAGATGTCAAGGAAATAAACACCTATTTGACTTTTAGAAGATGTCTGAAAGCAGCCTTTATGAGGAAATTTTAAATGTTTGATGTTTTATTGTGTTTTTAATAATTTTGTTGGGAACTGCCCAGAGTGGCTGGGGAAACCCAGGCGGATGATCAGCATGTTGTTGTTGTTGTTTAGCTCCACCCTGAGTTGGAGCACCAGAACAAAGGCGCGCTCATTTTTTGAACTGGGCAGTCCTATTGCTTCATCACATGCAGTGCAACACTTTGACCACCAAAATACCTAACCTGGAGGCAAGACCCAGATCTACCACGTGAAAATTCTGTCGGATATTAATATGCTTTTGTGGTAACTATGGCCAAGATAGTTGCTTGAATATGGCAAAGGTTTCCCTAGCAGAAAAGACAAGCCGTCTTCCCTTAATTCTCACTGATTATAATGAAGCAAAACAATCAGAGATTTTGAAAAGCTAAACTACAGCTGTGCCATACAGGTTAATAGGCTAAGACACTCTGATTCACTGCCCACATGGCCTATGTTCAGTGAATCTCATTAGCTGTTTTATTTTTACCACATTCTAGCTGTCAGTTGTGCTTCTGGACAAATGGCTCTTTTCCAAGATGATGATGGGCTAGAATATGAGTCCACAAAATTTCCTTCCTTTCCTTTGACCTAATCAAACTGCACCTTCACAAGTACCGTATTTTTCGCTCTATAAGACGCACCAGACCATAGGACGCACCTAGTTTTTGAAGGAGGAAAACAAGAAAAAAAATATTCTGAATCCCAGAAGCCAGAACAGCAAGAGGGATTTGGCTTCTGGGATAGCCGTGCAGCCTGCATTCACTCCATAAGACGCACACACATTTCCCCTTACTTTTTAGGAGGGAAAAAGTGCGTCTTATAGAGCGAAAAATACGGTATGTATTTATCTCCTACAACAAATCGTTGAAGTACAGTCTAAATGTATGCTACTAATGGAAACCTCCCTGAGACTAGAGCTACATGCTTCCCCAAGTAAAATTAATGATGATTATTGTATTTTGCTTGTTTGTTTGCTTTATTCTACTTAAGTTTTTTCAGGCCCAGAAATTGAAAATTACAAGTGGGATGCAGGAACTCTTACAAGGAAAGGAAAGACTAGCACTCCTCTGACAATGCTGTCATTGTTCCAGCTGATTTTATTTTATTTCTGAGTGTCTCACAATACACTGGCAAAGAATTCCAGAACTATTTTGTACTTCCAAAAATCTTATAGATCTATATCTATAGCTATATACACATGACTGCTTTGAATTTTATTTCTGTCCTGGGTGCAGACTATACTAGGAGTTAATCCTAGATCATCTATGACAGTGATTGCCACCATTTCGTCTGGTTATCCCTTTTTATAACTAAAGAGCATCCTGTTGTGAATGCAGTATGTGGCAGAAAAAGCAGTTGTTGTTTACTCAAATGATCATCCTTAGAAATGTGTCTGATTAAGTCAAATGATCTGGTGGAAAAACATTACCCTGTTCTTATGAATGGCCACAGACCTAATACTGGTCACCACCCAGCATGTTATTCCATAGGGCATGTATGCGGCAGCATGCTTTGTCCCATTGCTTTTTTTAATTTCATTTCATTTGATCCATTAGTACTCTGCGTATTTTCTTTATTTAGGCATTTATATGCCACTTTCCTGCCAAACAAATGGCCCTCAAAGTATGTAAGACACTCAATATTATGACATCACATATGATAAGCATCACATGAGCCACTCGGCCTAAAGTTGTCTGCTGCTAGTTGATCTTACATTTTTAAGGATGTTTTAATTACCGTCTGTGAGATCTACACTGGAAGATCCCAAGTGTTGCTGCAGCAAAATCTCCATTAACCCAGCTGAAATGAAAAAGGGTTGCATGGTGGCACAGTTTGGTGGAACTATACTGTTGATGTAATAGAAAATAATTATTGGCCACAGATATGGTTGCAGAGCACATGTAACTGACACACACCAGCATTTATGAAGGCTTCAATGCCTTTTACACTGTCCATCCTTTTCTGTATCTATAAAATATTTTTCAAAAGTATAAGGTGGGATGGTTAAAGAGAAAGTATTGAACCCACACACACACACATTCACAAATTTATGCAAGTCTCCACTTGCGGATATTCTAATATTCATGCCTATAAATACTTGAACTGAGGCTATCAGGAAGAACTACTGTTTCTGTCCTGTTAATGAATTATTTTCTGGTTAAATTGTATCTCACTGCAATGGAATCTGATCACCTGCTTCAATGCAAAAGTCACATGGGGGGAGAAAAACCCTGCTGAGTTGAACTAATAAAGGAGAACATGTACTCAAAAGCATGAACATGAATTAATAAAGGTGAACAAAAGCCCAAATGGAAATTTCAAAAGGGCCTAAGTTAAACAGAAATGGGTGGCTTATATGCCTTTAGATATTAAAATGCAGTTCAGCCTCTGTTTTGTTTTCTATTTAAACAAAGCACTTAAAATGTATATTGAGATATGCCAAAACCTTTTCACATTTGTTGAATGGAGCCTATTCTCACAGATGCCTCAATCATTCTCTGTGCAAAGAGTTGTATCCACACGGTGTGTGGGCCTACCAAAAGAGAAGTATGAGCTGAAGTGGTGTGGATAAAGGGAAAGGCAAAGACAGAAGATAAGGGGCGGTGAATGTGCAGATTTCCTAGAATAGATATAATCAGGACTAGGAGTGGGTAGATTGGGATCTATAGCTCTGGGCAATTTGTAGTAGAGCAGCAAAGAGCAACTCCCCCTTCTAAACCAAGTTACTAGAATCCCTGATCTGTGGTAACTTAGTTGTAATCCCAATACAAGGCTCATAGGGTGCATTAGGAGTATATGCTAGACATCTTGAGCCAATATACTGGTTCTAGTGCCAGCACCGGGACACGGGTGGCGCTGTGGGTAAAACCTCAGTGCCTAGGACTTGCCGATCGTATGGTCGGCGGTTCGAATCCCCGCGGCGGGGTGAGCTCCTGTCGTTCGGTCCCATCTCCTGCCCACCTAGCAGTTCGAAAGCACTCTTAAGTGCAAGTAGATAAATAGGTACCGCTTTATAGCAGGAAGGTAAACGGCGTTTCTGTGTGCTGCGCTGGTGCTGGCTCGCCAGCTGCAGCATCATCACGCTGGCCACGTGACCCGGAAGTGTCCTCGGATGGCGCCGGCTCACGGCCTCTAGAGCGAGATGAGCACGCAACCCTAGAGTCGGACACGACTGGCACATACGGGCAGGGGTACCTTTACCTTTTAGTGCCAGCACCACCACTAGTCCACATGCACATACATAGCAATTTTCTACATGACTCCCATTGGTAAAAAAGGGGGGGAGACACCTAAGTGGATCCTACAAGCCTTACATCCGCCCATGCTTGGTTTAAACATTCAGGAGGACTGATGGATGAACAAAAGTAGAAGTGATGTTTGGGCTTCCAAGCAATATCAACATCGCAAAGACAGCCATTGATAGCCTATGTCTAACTCTCTTACAGAGCCATCCAAGCTGTCGGCCATCACTACCTCTTATGGGAGTGAATTCCATACTTGAACCATGTGCTGCATGAAGAAGTACAAGAAGTACAGAATCTTACAATTTATATACTGCTTAATGCCAGTATAGGCTTCTAAGAGGTTTACAAGTATAAATATCAGTTACACAAACAATTAGTGTCTTAGACAAACATGTCTTTCACAGGGACACCCATCCTTGCTCGTCAAGTTCATTTCCTTTGTTTTGATTCTGTTCAATCTACTATTATTATTATTAATTATTATTATTATACCCCACCCATCTAGCTGCTACAAGACATTGGATCAATAGACCCAAGAAACTATTACACTGATTCCTCCGAAACCTCCACCCTGAAAGATCAGGAGTTGTAAGCAGGAGTCCCAAATCTGTTCATTTCTCCCAAGTCTGGCACCTTACACATGGTTTTATGCTTTTACAACAACAAATATATTTTAAAAGGCTGCCCAGTTTACAGCCTTAAAATAAAGGTTTTCTTGAGAATGTCATCCTTTGTTGTTTTCAGAATAAAAGATTGGAGAAAAGTTAATAAATTAGGCTGAAAGTAAAACACTAAAGAATATACAGAAACAGAATATCATACCTGCTGCATTTGTGAATTATTAGACACTTAAACGACTATATCCCAGCACCATCAGTGATATCCTTTATTTACCCTTAAGGCGCTTGGCAGCTGCTAAATGGCTGTCTATGGCAGTTTGGTGGAAACAATAATAATACATTATAAATCAATGAAAATGAAGTTTTTGCTGTGATAATCTGATATAGATTTGCTAACATTTGTATGAAATTCAATTCTGTTTGATTGCATCAGCATATGTTTCATTTCTTCCAGCACTATTGATTTTGAAGGTTCTTATCCATATGTCTAAATTATTTCAGTTATATCTTTGCATGACTGTTTAGAAATAACCTGGATCATGTGGAATCATTTGTTCTATTTACAGGCTTCTTATAATCTGGTTAGCCAACTAATGAAATCTGGGTTGTGCCTCAGAGAGAGAAAGAGGGGAAAGTATCTTCAAAAACACCTCTTGAAGTTTATACATACCTGCCAGTGTTCCTGGACAATTAAAACTGCCTCTGTTTTTTTCAACCCTAACAAAGCCACACTTTGAAACATAGGGACTATAATCACACTTACTTAAGATAACATGACATTTCTAAAATCCTGTCCTCTAATAGCTGGTGAAATGGGTAGCTACCATTTTTAAAGAACACATTTAATAGTCAGATCAGATAGATAGACATAACTAGATTAGCAATTAACCACTTGCATTAACCACTGAGAAGTAAACAGCAACACATTCAGTCAGGCTGATGCCCAAGTATCTATGTTTAGGATTTCAGCCTAAAGCAAACAGCCTAAATGGGAACTGACATTTAAAGAAGAAACCTACAGAACAGATGCCATGTTGTTGTTTTTACTTTCCTCTTAAATGAGCAGATGTAGCAGGTTTTTTTCAGGAATGGCACAACCAGGGGACACCACTGAAAAGCCCTGCTCCTAGTACAGGACAATTGATAGTGGCATGTAAACTGCGTGACAAGAGTAAGGCAAGAGAATACCAGGGCATACAAAACAATGCCAAAGTCTCTTTCTCTGAAAAAGAGGCTTAGTTACCAACTGAAGTAGGTGTTCATGAGGGTGTGCATCATTGATGTGTACTTCCTGAATTACAAGACAGATGAGGTGAGCTGAATGCCTGAGTTGGATTGTGTCATTAACGAGGCGTCTCAAGTCAGATCAGGCATTCCCTGAACTCCCAACATGCTCTGTGGCCTTGGATCTTTAAAGTTATGGTTGCATTATTTCTTTAAAAATAAAAAAGCAAAACCTAGATTACTAGGGAAATGTCCTGAGTTCAAGTGGGGAACGATTGGCGAGGTGTGTTTGTCTGTTTTGATGGAAAGGTCTAGGCTTTAATGACAGTGAATTATTTTCCCGGGATACTCCAAGCACAGTGATTTGAGGGAGGGATATGGACACTGTTTTTGTTTTTCACATAGGTCTAGGCCTTCCTCTGTTCAAGTCAACAGAGAGATCTTGGGGAAACTGAGTCCTTGCTGAAAAGAGTGACATTTCCTCTACCTCTGTGTTATTTCTCCTCTACACACCCACCCCTTATCCCTGATGAAACTGTGATGTGATTTCTGAAGTGAGTACGAAGTCCTTTGATGTTTTTTTCCCAAGGTACTCTGTTAAAAAACAAACAAAAACATGGGTGTTTGCATTGTATAACATCTAAAACACTAGTGAATTTGCAGGTGATATATTGATATATTGGTTGGTGTAGTAGGATGGCGGGCTTTGTGGTTTTTTTACTGCTTTTAAATGTGACAGTTTACCCTAACATAATCACAGGTGGAACAATGACTAGAGTCATAATGTTGAGATCCGTGCTTAATGATTGGTATTTTTAATTTGGTTCCAACATATATTTTTTTGTAGATTAGGAGGCTGGCAGAAAGCACTGTTTTTGATGGCTTTTTTGAGGCACTGAGCGCTGGCTTTCAATGATAGTTCACCCTAATAGCGAAGTGGTCGGTTGGAGAAGACGGCTGAAAATCAACAATAAAAGGGATGCAGTTGTTCTGTTTTATATTGTATCTGGAACTGTTCAGAAGGATTCTCTGGGCAGAGCAAATGCTCACTGGAAGCTATGACAAATGACAGAAAGACAATTATGGTAGATAATTTTGTGAGTCCCAGATTTTGGAGGGAAAACAATCTGTAGCAGGCTCATGCCAACACATGGCAGGAAGGGGCACAGTGGCATGACAGGATGGAGCTGGCATGCTTGCCCCCTCTGTCCCCTTCTTTGTGTGAGGGACATAACACCTGGAGAGGGCTTGTTTCATTAGCCATTTCCTGCTCTCAGACATTACTGTGAACGACCTTCATTTTCCTTGGCAGCAAAGCTTCACTGAGGGTTGTGATGTTCAGTTGTTTTAAACATAATTTATTAAAAGTTTCTAGCCCTCATGGTCCTAAGGAGAATTTCAAAAATGTCTGCAGCTCTGAAAGCAAGGAGACTTGGATTAGTCAAGTTTTGTTCTGCCTGACTCCTACTTTCTGTTTCCCCTGCCCCGTCGTAATCTTTGTGGTTTTTTTTAGCTCTGCTTTTTCTGTAATGTTTCTGTAAAGTTGAACCATATTAATATGGAAAAGGGAAGATTAATCACAGAGCACATATCCCTTCAAGAATGAGGCTAGGAAGAAACATCCTTTGGCATCTACTTACACATTATATTAAATTTGTGCTGTGCAGCGGCAGCAGTGTGGTTTTTGTTGTTGATGATGATGATGATGATGATGAGGTTTTAAGTTCTAATGGTAATTGTCATGAGAAGCTGGGATTCCCATAGGCATTGCAGTTGGGCACAGAAGGGTTAAAGCTCCTGTTCCAACAAAGTTGTGCTCCCAATGAAAATTGGAGGCCTCCCAAACTTAATTTAAAAATAGAAAATAAAAAATGGATGTGCTGTGTATTTAATGTAATGTGTTCTTAGGCGTCATGTTTTCTGTGTTGATCACTTTAACGGAGGCATGCATATGGATGAGAATGTGATCAGGAATGCAGTGTATATCAGGATTTCAGGATGCTTTGGGTTAATCACAAGCTAGTCCACCCCAAGACTTACACTACACATTTTAATGTTGCCACCCTGGGCTCCCTTGCGAGGAAGGGCAGGAAGGAACTATAAAAATAAAACTCTGTATCTGTGAAGCTTAATCTGAATGCAGATTCTTATTTCTAAAAGTCCTATGCCTCTGAACATGAGGAGGAACTCTTGAATTGCTGAAAGCTAAAGTTTCCAAAAGACCTGTACAAATTCCTTGGTATGTAACTCAGAAGTAAAGTGCACTGAGTTCAGTGGGACTTACTTCCTGGCAAGATCTAGGCCAGTGGCGTAGCGTGGGGGGTGCAGGGGGGGCCGGCCGCACTGGGCGCAACATCTGGGGTTAGGGCAAATCCACAGGTTAGGGGGCGCAAATCCACGGGTTAGGGGGCGCAAATTACTTGCCTTGCCCCGGGTGCTGACAACCCACGCTACGCCACTGATCTAGGCATGCTGGAGTGGTGAACAACCTCTATTCCAAGCTATTCCAGCCTTTGGGGTTGCTGCATACCAGGTACCCAGGTTTCCCATTGCTTTCCCAGTGTAGCAACTCCCTGATGGCAATCACTGGCTGTCAGGGAACTGTCATCGGAAGAACAGGTGGTGGAGGGTCTCCCAGAGGTTGAGAGAGACTTATCAGCGGAGGAGGGAACCAGCAGGGGGCGAGAAAGAGCTCCAAGGGAAGGCGAGTCAGAAGATTGGCTCAGAGACAATTCCAGCGAGAACAGCGAGGAGGTTTCAGGACCTCCATTAGGGACACCCACTCCTCGCCGGAAATTGTCACGTAGAGAGTCCAGAAGACGTGTTTCCGTTAAGGAGCTGTTATGCTGGAAGAAATTCCGTAAACGCCCACTGTCGGATTCTGCCAGCGACTGACGGAGCCATGCTTATGGCGCTCCGTTACAGACAGTGGTTTGTGGACTTAGCCAAACACTGAGGGATTAGGAACTTTACGCACAAGCAGCTCAACATCCCATCACACTGGCTATTTTAAGAGAGTGCAGCCCATGAGTCAAAAGCTCGGTCTACCGGTCATAAGGAAGCATATGCAACATGTTGATAACATGGCCATAGTAAGTTCTTTCTGCTTCTATATATGCAGCATTCCAATTGTATGGTTCCAGCATTTAAAGTTCAGCCTGCCTCCCTTCTCAGATGTCTTTGTCACTGTGATAAACTGAACTACAGCTGACTCTCTCTATAAAAACTCTTTAGTTAGAAAAATCTTTTAAATTAAAAAGTTAGTGGAAGCTTAAATCTTCTCAGTTTAAAACGAACATGTAGAATGATCTTATCTTAGAAAACTTTAGAAATAAAAAAAGCCATTTAAAAAAAATCAGATGAAACATGACATCAGGACCTACTCATGCAGTTATTACCTACTCATGCAGCCCCTGTGCCCCTCCAATTGACCAGAATTCCAATTATCCTTGACCATGGGCCCTGCTGGCTAGGCATGATGGGATTTGGAGTCCAGCAACATCTGAAGGGCCACAGGTTCTTCAACCCTGATTTAAGACTTGCACAATAGTGGCTAGATCTGCTTTTTCCAGGAAGGGGCGCAGTCCTAGATGTCAAAGAGATAAAACAATTATACGACCTTCCGGGGACATCTGAAGGCAGCCCTATATGTGGAAGCTTTTAATGTTTGATGTTTAGTTATGCTTTCTTATATTCTGTTGGAAGCCGCCCAGAGTGGCTGGGGCAACCCAGTCAGATGGGTGGGGTACAAAAAATTAATTATTATGATTAATAATATTATTATTACTAGGCATTCAGTTGTAACGCAGGATCCAGGCACACTGACAGACTGCAAAATCCTGCATTCATTGCAATTCTTGTGATTGATTGATTGATTGGTGGGTGGGTGGGTGGGTGTGTTAATGTAATCAGTACCCTAGTTTTAAAATAAAAAGATATGCAATGGAAATAAAATTGTACTAGTGAAATATTTCTGGTAAAACCTTGATCTGAGTGATGAGCCAAGACTGGAACAATGGTTATATACAAGCATTGGCTCTTCAGGTCATAAAAATGGAATAAAATTGGACTAAGGATCAGCAATGCATTCCCTGTCCATTATATGAGTAGCACTACAACATGTAGTTGTAGCCCCTTCAACCAGTAAGGAGATTTAACAGCACAGGAGTCCTTGGTCACTTCCAGGAGACCTTTTTAATGAGCATCCAGACTGATTTGTTTGCAGGGAGGCTAGATGACATTGTGTCAAAGCAAGTGTTACCCCACACTTCACTGTGCATGGCTCCATCACTGTCATCTTGGGGATCTTTGAGGAAAGCATGTTTCTTTCACAAAAGCTTTAATTGCACAGCCTGAATTTGCCAGGATTTGATTGAATCCCACCCGAAAACGGCAACTGTCTGAAGGTGCCTTTTGATTTAAATTCCTTGACAGCTACGTTGTTTTATTCTATCAATAAAATAACAACTGACTTCCAGCAATGTCAATAAATATTCCAATCCAAGCAAGTAATGGCCATTAATGTAAACGTTTATTTCTTTGATCAGTCACTCGTTGCACTTTTAATCTGCGCATTTAACATCAGTAAATAGTGGAGAGGAGGGAAGATATCTAAAGTATAAATTATGTCTTAAAAAGATAAGCAGCATCAGGTTTGAGTGAGCTGACAGTTGAATCTCTCTTGGTACTGCGGCACCAACAACAATAGCACTTGCAATCCATGTGGCTCGGAACCACTATTCAAATTTCCCACAATGCCCCAGATCTCTGTCAGAGTATTTGTGAAAAAATAAAATGGTGCCAGCTTTTAAAAGGCGGACCAACCCAGGTGGGCCCCTTCCTGGGTCCCCAGCAGTGCCCAGGAATGCTGTAAGTAAACATACCACTAAAAAATAAAGTAATAATAATAATGACTGGCCCCGAAACCTTTGTTCATGGCACTGTTTGTGATTGACCATAGAAATCATGACATGAAATAGGGAATAAGAACATCTCTGCGGTATGTAGAAGCCATTTTAGTCTTTCTAGATGAAAACCAGCACTGCTAATTGTATCCAGAAAGCTAAAGGAACTGAATGATGCTGAATGACTGGTGTAATGTGCTGATGGCAATCCACTTTTGCCTGCGTAGTAGAGAAAAGCAAAATCTATATACTGTATATATAGCAGGGTAGGCATCAGCCAGAATACAGTTCGCCATCCTTTATGAACAGGTGAAGCACATTCTCTACTGTAAATCGATTTTTATCCCATGGAGTTGATGGTCAGCAAAAATGCCCCCAAAGCTCAAGATCCTGAAGGACTATGATTGAAACACTGCATCACTCTGTTTCTACAGAGGTTTTTGAGGCCAGGGTACCAAAAGAAAGAGAAAGAGAAAGAAATCCATCTTTTCACAACAGCCCAACTGCTAATTCAAGGGAATAAAAAATAATAATATAGCTGTTAAACACTTTTTTCTTTGCTTTGCTTTGCTTTGCTGCTTCCTGTAGCAAAATAATAAAACATAAAGGGCACTGTTTCCATTATTTCACTACCTGATCGGTTTTACATTTTAGCTGTTTGGTGAAAAACTGTCATGACTGGTTATATAGCTACTTTAAAGGAATGCGCTCATCAAGCTTTCTACACCGCAGACACTTTTTCTCAACCTCTGCTTCCCCCCTTCTCAGCCCACCCACCTCCCCTTATTTCTCACATTCACTTTCTTACTTTCTTGGCTGCCTCTTTTTTCCTTTTTTCAATCTTTCTCATCTCGCCTTTCCATTGTTATTCACCCTGTTTATTGCTTCAAGCAACCCTGACATACTGGACATCATCTGAAACTACAAACGACAGGATGCAATAAGCTAGAGAATAGCAGTAATCTGAGGAAAGTTCTTCATTCACTCTTGCTCCTAACTCTCTGTCTTCTTATCCTACATAGAAAATAAAAAAATCAATACCACCTCACAGGGCTTGATAAAAGTGCTGGATGAGTACAGCAGGCATGCTGGATATAGTAAATTAAAGTGATCAAAATTTTCCAGTCGACTCTGCCTATAGCCTACATAAACTAACAACCCTGTCTGCAGAATGTCTGTCATTCGAGAAGCTTTATTTTATCTGTGTCTCTGATTATCTAGAGACTGAATACATATGCTTATACCTGTGTGCGTGGGCACTTTTATGTGTGTGCAAAACAGACGCTGTGGCAGATGTCTGCTTATGTGTACACTCGCACACATCTGCACTATCTCAATATCTCTTTCCAAAGATGCGTAAACAATATTAAAATGCGCAGAATTAAACATGGATCATCAACTGTTTGGGGGAGGTTGGGTTGGTTTGGTGGCTTTTTGATACTATAGAGCTGACAGCAAACAACCATTGCTGGTGTTGCAGCAGCCAAACATTCATTTACAATAATCAATTCATTCTTTCCATGTAAATCGAACATCAACAACCTCGGAAAGTCTATGAGGCCAACAGGCTGTGCTTATGAGAGCTTTAATGCACAAATAGCAGGCGTGTGTGTGTGTGTGTGTGTGTGTGTGTGTAAGTAGGTATGTAGATAGAGAAATTACCCCTCAATGGGTAACCCAGTTGAATTTACACTGAAATATATTTGAAGCCCTGCAGGACTGGCGCATTAGTGTTTCATCTTTCCAACATTATACTTGACTTTCAATTCATATCTGAGAGGCATGGGAATGGTAGAATTATAGTAAAACCACATATCTCTATTGCCAGCACGGTATGCATGTGTTGGCCTCTCTACATATACTCATGAGCAAATCTGACTTCTCTTCCAGAAACCAGTTGTGCATAGGAGCGAGGATGTGGGGAAGTGCAGCTCTGGAATTTTATTCATAGCAGGAGTGATGGCCATCAGTTGCTAGAGTGGAATTTGCCAGTGATTGGAGGACAGGTCTGACCTGGCATATGAACCCTTTTTTGGGTGGGTTAAGCTCAATGACTGCCCAAGGTCAAATAGTGAACTTCATTTAGTTGTTTGTTTATCACTGCATTTATGTCCTACCTGTAAGAGAGATTAGACTGTGAGAGCGGGTGACTGGCCAAAGGACACCCAGTGAGATTCACAGTCCACAGTCCAACACTTTAGCAACTAACCCACACTGGTTGAGCTCATATGTGTACGTGATTTGGTTTTGCTCTCAGCAATGAGAGCATCATTGTGGTTATCAGGCAAAGCACCTCCAGTATGTGTCAGCACTGGCATAAGCTATAGGCCCATGACAATCAGGAACAGAGGTTGCACCCTAGTCTAGTTAACTCCACAATGCAGTATTCTATTTAATGCAAGCAATCTCCCATTGTGAGTAAATGGTTCCCAACCAGGAAGCACACCCTGCATTAATTAAAGTAAGCATCACTTTTTGAGTCTTATGATCATGCAGTACAGACCGAACAGAGATGATCTTGGTGGGTGGTTCCTTTGTCTGGCTGAGTGGTGTGCAGCCTGCTCTAGATGGGGTCACACTCCCTCAGAAGGAGCAAGTTTATAGTTCTTGTGGGGGTTCTTGTGTATACATTGTGGTCAATTGAGGCACGGGTGGCCTCAGTGGCTCAGTGTGCCTTCCACTTCCTTAGGCTGGTGGCCCAACTACAACCCTGTCTGGACAGGGGTAACTTGGCGACAGTAATCTATGCTCTGGTAACCTCAAGACTGGACTACTGCAAGGCTGTTTATGTGGGACTTCCTTTGAGGACAATGCTGAAGCTTCAACTGGCACAGAACATGGTCGCCAAACTGCTAACAGGTTTGAAGCAGACAGGTCATATATAACACCAATTCCTTTTCCATGCAATGTCACTCATGTCCAAGCCCAGACCCTCGTTGAGAAAGCCTATTCAGATCCAGAATCTTCAAATCATCGGAAGTTCTTTAAGAACTAAATAAACTAAGTGTTTTGTCTCTATAAGTTAATAGATCTTTTTAAAAGGAAAAAAAAGCTTTGCTCCTAGGCTAAGATCCATTTACAATGGTCTGATAATCAAAATGCAAGAACAGGCTTCACAGCAGCAGTGCAAATTGTGCTGTTATAGCATGTGGATTTGTATTACATTGGGTTTGTGGCTACGGTCATATGATACTTGACTCCTTCTTATGGCATTTTCTTTCTCAATGTTGAGATGCAATGGGCATGACTATTTCACAGGGAATTGAGGTTTCCACTCAGGAAGTTTGCAGAGCACACCCATTCCGTGAAGAGAGTATTTCGGCAGAAAGAAGGAAGGGAAGGTCAGCCCGACTTATGAACAAAACATTAATATTTACAGAAATGAAAATTACAAACCCAAACTGCTCAGCTAATTGATTTTTATTTTTATTTAAAATTAAAGAATTTGTGGAATAAATTCTGTTATGTGGGGGAAATGGCCACTTGTTTGTCACACTCCATACAAGGGGATAGTCTCACCTCCAAGTTGTGCTGCTAGATGCTTCCCCAAAAGATGGGAATGTGGCCAGTAGGACTCCCATCAAGGATAAGGATGGAGCCCTTCCCTGTAAAAGAGGGAGGGGGAGGTACCAAAAGCTCTCAAACCAGGGCCTGGGACCCATGCACCTTACTCTCTACACCACCATGACAGCTGACAGAAGAGGAGGCTGCCAGCATTCTCTCTGCTTACACTGGGAAAAAGAGGAATTGCACTGCAGTGGTTGAAGCTGCTAATATACAGGAAAAAAATGTTTTCTGGTCTAAGGTCAATTTTGTAGATTAACCTTGTATATTTTCTTCAATTTGATACGATATCCAAATAGCCAGAAAATATCAGCATTGTTGTTTTAGAAAGAACAACAGATTAGAAAAAGGAATAAACATCCATCTCTTCCCCCATTTCAGAGCTAGTTATCTTTGGGAAAGACATTTAGATTTGCCTCATGGCCCCAGTTCCCATGGAACTGCAAAATGTATACATTGCTCATATTATGTATGTATGTTTGGTTGTTTATAATTCTCAGACTTTTATATCTTGACCATGCCAGTGGCATATTCCTGTTTCTATACCTGTATTAATGATATTTTGTTCTGGAATTCTCCTAATTAGGAGAATTACTAAAACTCTCTCATCTCAAGCCATGGTTTAGTGGCTTTAGCCAAAGATTAATTTGTTTGCAATGCCATTAGACCTGAATAAATTGCATGTCTTCCTCACCTCACAAATCATCCAAATTTTGGAAGAAAATTGGTTTTTTATTAATTATACTGTGCTTGATTCATTCCCATAAAATATTCTAGTATTATTCCTTGACGAATCCCACACTGCTGACCAAATCCATTTGCACAAGCTTTTTCTGCAATTCGGTTTTGTGGTTATCATAGGGAAGAATCTTAGATTCATCTTCCAAATTCCTCATCCAATCAGAACACAGATGGTTTCAAGAAATGTTGACATTTTGCAAAAGTTAAAATTCCTGATAAATTATAAAGTGGACTCAGCTTGCATCAAGTAGGTATTTTCTTAAACAAAATAGAGAGAATGTGGGGATGTTGTTTCTCTAAATTTCATGCTCCCAACCTTGGACTATTATACCAACATTGCCAACAAATATTCAAACTTGTTCTGTAATACATAGCCCGTGAGAAACCCCTTTTAGATATAGATCAAAATTAATGTTCGGATTCAGTTACAATATTTTGTTTTATATTCTGCAGTGGAGAATGTGTTAAATGCAATTAGTAAGCAACTTTCTGCTATACCTCAAACACTGGCTGTTTTATTTCTCCTGTACTGCATTTGTTAAAAAATACTAAGGATATTTTTCACAATGAGGTGGCCTGTGTTCAGCCAACAGTATTTTCCCCCTTGTAAACCAGTTTTACCCAGCATCCTTTTCTAGTGGCTTTGCAATGCTGAGGTGCCTACAACGTGCTCTGCTTGGCTCAGTCTGTTTTATGCTCTTGTCTGATATTTTCAAGGGTTTTTAATCACAACAGCGGCAGATTGATCAATGACAGATATGAGCAACAACTTTTGCATGCTAACAGTGCAGGATTTTTTATCTGTGATAATATTTCTCTCTTAAAAGGCCTCTGCACTGCTATGTATTAATTAAAATCTAAATACTAAATATTGATTGATGCGTTATCAGGCCATAGCAGTTGGGCCCTGCCACATTGATTTTTTACTGTGATTTATTATCATATTTAAGAAAAATCATTTTGTGTGATTATACGAGGAAATAGACTTTAGTGAGGGTGTAATTCTTTTGTATCACTTTTGTTGTGTGGAAGACGGGGCAATTCCTCAATTGCAGCTAAGATTGCTGATATCCTTCATTGCTTCTCCTCTTCAGCCTGCGACGGCTAATGCTTTAAGCCTGCTTGGTCCTGTCATTAGGAATAATGGCCATTAGGATTTACCTCTTTAATCACAACTAAGATTAACAGATGGTATGAACCTAACTTCTTAAAATTATCTAGTTATTAGCAAGTATTTCTCCTTAACACGTTAATAACATTTGTTTTTCTTAACAGCATGGGCTGTGGCCCAGGCACCCTGCATCAATATTGGAATTTGTCACATGCTTAGTCTTCCTTGTTAGCTATAGCTATTGTAATTTCAGTGTATATACTCTTATGTGTATACAGCTACATGCATATGTGTGTGATGTGGGCACATGTACAGTATATATAACACACATGCAGAGCGAGAGAGGGGGAGATTAAAACAGGACCATAAATCTCAGTGCTTAACACTCACAGTAATCTGGAAACATCATGTGCACAGTTATGCCCATTTGCATGATGTTCAAATCAAAATAAAGTTAAATCCTAAGCATGTTTACTTGCAAGAAAATGAGTTCACTGAAGGCTATTCCCATGTTCTCGGATGTGTTCAAGATTAAATTTCAAAACACACACACATACAACAATGCTGCATTTTAAGAGCATTTGCTGTTGTTATGTTTTCATACCTCAGAACCTGAAATACAGATTTTGTAGACAGATTAACATGTGTGTTCTGAAAAATAGCAAGGGATGGGTGATGGCCATCCTTTAAATGACACCTCCCCTATAGGAGAACAAGATCAAATGTTAATATACTGCATGTCTGGAATCTTTTATTGTATTTTGGCTTTTCAAATGGAATGCAAACAAAGTTATATACTGGCCACTACTTTTGTTATTATCCAAATGTGATACCTCCCAGAATTATTATTATCAACTGGTTTTATATACTTTTTTAATGAACAACGTTGTGAGACAATGATTTACCCAAGGATCCTTGGGTGGATTCACAGCTGAGCTGTGGAGCAGCCCCATGTTTATTTGTTTTTTTATTATTATTATTTAGCAAGTTTTATACAGTATACCACTTAATTAAAAAAAACTAGGTTGTTTACATAAAATGTTATAAAGTACTCATTTAAAAATAGCAATAAAAACAGCCTTAAATAATAGTAGATATAATAACATTATCAAAACATAGATAAAAATCAATGTTTTACTCAGAGCACATCCACTGAAATTAATGGGCAAGGATAGTTTAGATCCATTAACTTTAGAACTGGTATGCTCCGAGTAGACTTTGGTAGGATACAGCCCAACAGATTTAAAAAACAAATCTATGTAATAAAATTAACATGTCCGGCTAGGATTGCCTAAACTACATGAATGGGCCTGCCTAATATCAAGTGCTGTCACAGTAAAAGTTTAAACTCTGTAGATGCCAAAGGATTTTTTAAAAAACAACTGGTTAAGCCCAAGATCAGTAACACAACATGTTCATTAGGACCAACCAAAGTTCACAATAAGCCCCACAATTCATCTAGAAATTCATAACACCATCTGGGGCAACTTTGGTTTAAAAAAAAAAAGTGTTTGCAATTAAGCATCTATGCAACCACCTACTCTACTGGGGGCTGCTTCATTTGGTTTGCTTTTACGACATTTTTCTTAGAATTAAAATGAAGCCTGCTAAACATCAGGAAGAACTTTCTGACAGCAAGAACTGACAGACAGTGGAATGGTCTCCCTTGAGAGGTGGTGGACTCTCCTTCATTGGAAGTTTTTAAGCGGAGTTTGGGTGGCCATCTGTCATGGATGCTTTAGCTGAGATTCCTTCAGTGCAGAGGGTTGGACAACATGACCTTCAGGGTCCCTTCCAATTCTACAGTTCTATTATTCTATTATTCATTTAGCCATTCTAAATGAAGAACCTCGTCATATGCCTTCTTTAGGTGTACCCTTAAGACGTCATCTTGTGTATGTGTGTGTCTTCTGCTGCAATCCTATGCACACTTACTTCAGAGTAAGTCCCAGTACGTTTCATCTAGGTAGTGTAGAATTGTGCTGTATATCTAGATTGAGGCTATTTTCATTAAATTTACTTTTATTTGTCTTTTCTAAGAATCCATACATTCAAAATTCCATGGCTGGTCATTAAAACTAAATATGCTGTGGTCACCAAAAATAAATAGTTCTTTCTGAATAATTGTTTTTCTTCTGTGCTGTTGCATTGGTAGAAAGGCAAGCCTAGGAGAAGATGATATATCTGCTTAAGGACCTCCGCCAAAATAGGTTTCTCATTCTTGCTGAAGCTGCACTGCTAATATTGTTATTGAAACTTCAGGGGAAATGCCGAAGGATATAAAATAAGATATAATAAGACTAGTGATATAGCAACAGCAAGTTCCCTAATGTGAGTAGAAACATGGGCTAAGTAAACATAGCAATGCTTTGCATGTTTAGTTAGAAGTAAGTCCCATTGAGTTCAGTGGTATTTACTCACAAATAATTGTGAATTGGATTACAGCTTTAGCTGCAATCTTATAGCCCCATACTTGAGGACAAGTCCCATTGAACTCAGTAGGATTTACTTCTAAATAATCCTAGACAAATATAGGATTGCACTGTTAATCATGTTTTTATACATTATAGAGAATTCATAAGAGAGAGAGATTTGCAGAGCAAGAAATACTTTCCTAATGGATATCAGTCACTAAACTTGAGGGACTGATAGGATGTAGTAACGATTGCAAACACACTTCAGTAGTGCAAATGTGCTTACTAAGTAAGCTTTAAACATTTAAACCCAAGATTTAATGCATTACAGGGAAACTGCTTAACCATTGTGTTCAATTTTATATGCAGGTTGTTTCCTGTCAATTCTGGTGATAAACTTTGCAAAGAAAAACTAAATAACAGTGGTCAATGAGAAGCCCAGGCATACACAGAATATCCATACCAAACACCATCCCAATGTCATTTACTTATTTGGAAGAGAAAATTTTCAGCCTGCTGCTACCAGGAAGTTTGAAAAGAAGAGGCAACTGGGAATAAG
Organism: Podarcis filfolensis; assembly: GCF_964270895.1. NCBI lineage: Eukaryota > Metazoa > Chordata > Lepidosauria > Squamata > Lacertidae > Podarcis > Podarcis filfolensis. The sequence continues at coordinate 35,532,749 of NC_139603.1, read as the reverse complement.
ATATTGTTCCAAGTGATCTAATCCTGCCCTCAGTACTACCATTTCAACATAGCTTCTAAGTTTAAATGTCTGCAAATGTTTACTCAAAATTGTTACCACTATGTTCAGTGGCATATATTACAAAATAACTGAGCACAGTATTGCAGACCTAAGCCATCTCAACTAGACCATAGGATACAGGTGGTTACTAGAACTGGACAGAAAACAGTGTTGCCAACCATCCATTATTTTACTGGAAACACCAACAAACTGAATTTTTCAGAAGTTACGTGTACTACGGATCTGAGAATCCAGATCCATAATTTTGTTTAGTTTTGCTATGTACAGTATTCCATGCTGTGAATCAGTAGTGGGCACACTGTGACTCTCCCATGTATGTGGGGGTTTTTTTACTTAATTTCCCATCATCACTGACCATCATCAGATGGAGCTGATGAAAAGTGGAGTCCTCCAACATCTGGAGAACCATAAATTGTCTACCTCTGGTTTATCCCAACCAGGCTCTGCATGACCCACCAAGCTTTACCCAGGATAACAGTGATAATGCTGATTTAGTAGATTTCTTTTTCAATCTTCACTATAAAATTCCATAAAAGGTTGCAACCATGTAATAAAAATGTAACATTAAAATCAGTTTAAACTATTTACAGTGCACCAGTCTCACCCGGGGTCTACCTCTGGCTTTCCCTTTTTCTCTGAGCTGCCAGGTTACAGTCTGCTTCCACCTCCTGACCCTGCCCAGTGGGCAAGCATTTATGAGATCAAAGCTTGGCAGCCCACATCAACTTGGACAGAGTAGGAAAAACGAACGGTTTGGGGATTTAAACCTTCCTTCACATTAATAACTAAATTGCAGATTAACTGAAAGGCAGGTAATCTGCCCACGTAATCTGCTGGCCCCAGAAACTGTAACTGAGCCCTAACTTATGTTGACATGGCACTTTGAAAAGAAAAGCACACCATTTGCATTTAACTACAGTGCTGTACGGGATGTCAGATTCATGTTCAGTGTCCTGAACATTTGCAAGAGGGAAAAAACATTCAGAGAATAAGCCATGTGTATCCCCAGTATATACTTAGACAGATTAGTATTTGTCTGAGTCTGTATATATAACAGACTCTTGAGAAAACTAATAAGAACACCTAATACATTTGTTTGCTTTTAAATGTTTCAGGCTCTCTCTTCCCCCCAGGCCAATACTATTTTCCCACAAACCACTGTCTGGCTGCTCACTTTGCTCCCCTGACGCCCTAATTCCAACCCTGTGTCACTCATGGCAGTCAATCAGTAGTGTTGCAAGGTCAGCTGAGACATGGATTTCTAATAAGATTAAAGCTCATGAGTATGGTTTTAGCCCTTTTCTTTTCTGAGGCAGAGGAGCCGTATTACTGGTGTGATCAAGATATTCGCTTCTTACATGTACTAACCTGCTTGCATTCCACAATGACCCCACTGCTCTTAAGGAATCCATTCTCTCCTCTCCAGTAGCAAATTGAACCAGTTTAATTAATACAAAAGACCAACAATACTGTGGCTGTGTGGAGCTGATTTCCACATGGTATAATTGTAAGCACTGTCAAATTGCGTGCTAGGTTTGCATGTTCTGTGGTTCCCAAAATCAGACTGCCAGAATTTTACTTTCAAATATTTCTTTTTAGCTTTGGGTGCTGTGATATGTCGAGAAACCAACTAGCACCAGTTCAACTCAGTATTTATCAATACTATTCGTGTGTTTGTGGCTTAATAAAACATAACAGTGTTGTGAGTTTCCATGGTATTAGTGATCTTATCCTTAGTTCCACCATATTGTTTTATCTGGTCACATGAAGCTCCCTGTCATGGATCTGTAGTGGGCTGTCTATTCTCTATTCACCACCTGCTGTTCTAGAATAAACAGCATATATGCAAATAAGTAGCTACCCAGTATGTTTATACACATATTTGCAAAAATCATTGCCTGCTTGTAGACATGTCTAGTTCATTTCCAGTGGTGATGTAGCTAGGTAATCTTAGACCCTGGACTTAATTGTCTTATTGTGGGAGGTAGGCTTTAGATGGCCATGTGCATGACTTCAGTTGCATAGCACATAATTGCATAGCACATAATTAAAAATTAACTGCAACCATAAAGGCCCCTTTCCTGGTCACCATCTGCCTGACTTCAGTATGGTATATACCATTGTTCCTCAGCATTTGAAGAGCCAGAAGATGCCATACAACTTGGGGGGGGGACATGCAGCCCCCTAGTCTCTTTGGACCCATATAGCTCCTTCACACAAGGAATATGTGAAGAGGAATTGGCCCTTTCCTGGTTCCCAAATTGTATTCATAATCAGAGTGATGACTTGTTTGCACATATTTTTGTGAAGGCAGCAAGGCCTCTTGTTGAATTAATAGGGACACCACCCAGATTGTGATTTCTAAAAAAAATCCCACAAATCAATTGTGGCAAGCGGTGATATTTGGCAACTGGCATTTTATTCCACTTTGTGTTTTTGACAGAACTGAAATATGTATTTCAGCCAGTAGCACTGCATCAAAGCCACATCACCACAGATGGCCTAAGGTTCTTCCCTTCACTTGTCTTAAGCACAAAAACGGCTTGATCCTAGTGGAGAAAACTGTATCACAGAGAACACGGAAAATGTGGGAAGAAAATGTTCAAAGGAAGATTCCAAAAATATGAAGGAAGCAACAGTACCACGGCCACCAGCAGCATTTTCACAACCTTACAACCAATACAGAAATCCCTGCTTTTCCCATTGTAAGGAAAGGGGTACTGTAAACAAGGCAATCACTGGTATATGTATTGAGCAGTAAAAACCAGAAAATGTAATATATACACAGACATACACACACACATGATATATAACTATCTATTTTTAAAGCCCTGAAGAAGTACATATAGCTGCCTATGTGAGGGATAGCAAAAAACAAATCTGTAGGCCAGCAACTCATACATTACTGTTCCTGCCTATTCATTCATAATTGTAGCCCACATCTCAAGAAATAGATCTGTTTCTCTTTTTCATATCTATCTGCCTGGCCTGTCAAAGCTGTACTAGATTACTTTTCCCCCCTCACTGTACTAAACTGTGGTTTTCCAAATAAATTATTACACCACTCTTGGCTTGCAGCAATACCATGGCAGAATGGATAAACAATTCACATGGCTCAGCCATCACTCTAAATCTTCATCAGACACTGTTTCTGTGGCTGAGCCCCTTTATCTTGAATGTGTCATTCCTAATTTTCCGTTTCAGGTTCTTTCCACATTATTTCATATTGGCTTGAATTGCAGTACATATGTCCATGAAAAACTGGCAGCACACAAAACTAACTGCACTAGCTCTCTCACAGAGATGTGGGTCTGGAAGACAGGGAGTGGGGAATCCCAGTCATTTGACCACACAGTTAGGGCAAATGATAACTCCCATACAGAAATTGCTGATAATGTTTTCGTGTGTGGATGGGGTCATAGGGTTCCAGATGTTGGTCTGTTTATTGAGCATCCACCTTGATTTGTTTACACAAAGCTTATGTGGAGGTTTGACTATGTCTGCCCATTACTGAGAATTCATCCTAATTCATTCATGGGGCATTCATCCTGATTTCCTGAGTTGCTCCAGCCCCCTGAACATTGTCGTCTTCTTTTTTTCCCCCTTTCCTGACAAAGGCTTGCCCTTATTTATCACAGAACCTTTGCCACTGCCTTTCCCCATATCAACCAGCCTTTTACAAATTTGCTGCCCCTTATCTTGGCAAAGTCTCTCTTTGCTTCTTTGGTCTGTCTTCCACTGCCCAGCTGACTTGGAATGAACCGAGTCTGTCAGGGATAAAAACTTTCCTCCTATTCTGGGATTCCCTCCCAATGCAAATGGCAGCTTCAGAGAATAGATTTTCCTCAGCACCTCAACAGGAGAGGAATGGGTTAATCCCTGCCTCCCCACCTGCTGCGATCCCAATAATTATCATAAAAAGTAAAGATGCATTTCTGCTTTGGGCCTCAGAGAGTTGTGCATAAGTTAATTATAAAGGTCTGGTTTAAACACGATGCTACAGAGTTCCAGTGGAAAAGCTTCTCATGGCCAGTGTGAGATTCAAAAGGCACAGACACATGCGGCATGCCCACCTGGTCTCCAGAAGATGGACTTGCTATTCCTCCACATATATATGGGCTGGTGAATGGGGCAGGGAGCTTCTAAACATGACACTGACTCTGTATTCAGATGTTTGGGGCTAATGTGCATGGGCTGAAAATGGTGAGGGGAATTCCTGTTCTCAACATCCTTGCATGAATAAGCTCCGCTTAAGTCCTGCCAACCTAGCAGTTCGAAAGCACGTCAAAGTGCAAGTAGATAAATAGGTACCACTCCGGTAGGAAGGTAAATGGTGTTTCCATGCTCTGCTCTGGTTCGCCAGAAGCAGCTTAGTCATGCTGGCCACATGACCCGGAAGCTGTACGCCAGCTCCCTCGGCCAGTAAAGCGAGATGAGCGCCGCAACCCCAGAGTCGGCCGCGACTCGATCTAATGGTCAGGGGTCCCTTTACCTTTACCTAAGACCTTCCACATCCCTGGGAAACTGCCAAGCAGGGCCACTGAGTGGCCAGCTGCCTACCCTTCTCCCACCCCCAAAGCTGGTGGGGAGGTCACCATTTTCTTTTCCTCACAATTCACGGCTGTTGCATCAGTCCAGTACATTTTGAGAAAGACAAAATGGTAGCTAGAAGGAAGCTTTCCCTCTCCTCGCACTTGTTTTTTGTTTTTGTTTTTTTAAAAAAAGCTCACCACTTTACTGTGTGTGTTACAAGGTGCCACACCACACACACAAACAAACAAATCTTAAGAGGCCCACCCACAGCGGAAGTAAAACAGCCATGGCATTTTGCTCAGACCTAAAGCCAGCCCCAATCAAAGCCCCACAGTCACAGAGATCAGTGGGTACATATTTTATTCTGTTCCTCTACAATACATTATGCAATTGGTTTGGTAAATAGTTGTGCCATAAGTACGTACTCCATAAATTACAGAGGGTTGGCGTTTGTTTTTTTAAGCCGAACATCAGGAGAAAGTACGCTAAAAGGATTTTCGTATTTTACTATGAATTATGATATTATCCATCATACTAACTACACTTTAAGAAAGCTTTCCTTTCTTCTCTACATAATATTATCCATAACCCTCCCCTTTCTAACTGCATGCAGGTGCATGTTTTCAACCACTCTCCACAGTATCTTAACAATCATTGCAAATCCCACTTATCCAAACTAGTGATTAAAAACCTTTAAGGAGACGCTGCTTAATTAAAAGCAAAGTAGACATTTATTATGCATTTAGTATGCCAGTTTGGCTATGACCTAAGCACGATTCTCTAATTACTTTTTTTTTTATTCTTTCACATATTACAGCAAACAATATGATAATGTGAAAGCAACATAATAGCTTATTCAAAACACTTGTGCTCAGTTTTGAAGTATTATTAGTACAGTTGTATTGGGAAAAGAGAACCTAATCCAACAGCCAGGATTAGAAATACCGGTAAGTGTAAATGGAGACAGAAACATTGCTTTTTTGGTAAAAATGAAGACCCAGTACTCATACCTTGATAAAGGTGTCGTTGGTACCAGTGCATAAATGAGAGGAGAAGGAGGAGGAGTTTGGATTTGATATCCCACTTTATCACTACCCGAAGGAGCCTCGGCTAAGATTCTCCTTTCCCTTCCTCCCCCACAACAAACACTCTGTGAGGTGAGTGGGGCTGAGAGACTTCAAAGAAGTGTGACTAGCCCAAGGTCACCCATCAGCTGCATGTGGAGGAGTGGAGACGCGAACCCGGTTCACCAGATTACGAGTCTACCACTCTTAACCACTACACTTCAGAAAGAACCAACCTTGGGAGAAAACGAGCTGCCTTTGGCTTAAGCTGTGATGTAAACCCCACTAGCACAAATCAGAAGTGATATTGTAGGGTGAGTTCTAGAATAACATAAAGTTCTCACCTCTGTGGTGCAAGTTGATTCAGTACACTGGAAAGGACATGCTGTTTGCTCATCCCCCATGGCTCATTCTGGGACAACCTGTTAAGATGGAGAGTATAAGACACCTGGTGTAATTAGTTTTAAACTATTTACATAATGTTTGCTTAATGTTTGACTACATTATTTACCCTGCATATGCACTGAATGTTTCTTGAGGTGTGGAGGTAGAATCATAGAATCGTAGAATTGTAGAGATGGAAGTGACCCTGAGGGTCATCTAGTCCAACCCCCTGCAATGCAGGAATATCAACTAAACCATCCATGGCAGATGGCGATCCAACCTCTGCTTACAAACCTCCATGGAAGGAGAGCCCACCACCTTCTGAGGGAGTCCGTTCCACTGTTGAACAGCTCTCACCAACAGAAAGTTCTTCCTCATGTTTAGTTGGAATCTCCTTTCTTGTAATTTGGATCCACTGGTTCGGGTTCTAACCTCTGGAGCAAGAGAAAACAAACTTGCTCCAACTTCCACATGACAGCCCTTTAGATACCATATCTCCTCTCTATGGGGATTGTTTGTTATATGTACGTATTTTAGACCCTGAAAAATAAAGTTAAGGATTATCAGTGCTTTTTTCTGGGGGGACGCAGCAGTAAGCATACCCCTAAACATTTTGTGAATCTAAGTTTGGCCTCATTGAGGGGCAGTATTTCAATATGAGTAGGAAAATTAGAGTACACCTAAACATTTTTATTAGAAAAAAAGCACGGAGGATAATAATAATAACAATAATAACAATAACAATAATAAACATTAGGTTCTCAGGAAAGCACTCTATGACAGATTTCAAAAGTGCGTTGAGTCAACTTTTCATGGAGCTGTATCGAGGAACAAATTTCTAGGATTCTCCTCAGAATAAGTGAATGTCCCTTTTGAAGAGAATGTTTGAGCTGATCTTCTGTTTCTGAACTGTCCCATGTCAGACTAGATTGACTCTTCCTCTAGAACATGGACTACAGTTGTGCTGCCTATGTTTGATGGGAATTGTAGTCCAAAATGCATTGTCACCACCAAGTTGGAGATGTGAGGAAGAAGAGTTCTAACCTGATTTAGTCCCTTAAAATGCTAGTTTACTATGGGTTGTTGTTGTTCAGTCGTTTAGTCGTGTCCAACTCTTCATGACCCCATGGACCAGAGCACGCCAGGCACTTCTGTCTTCCACTGCCTCCCACAGTTTAGTCAAACTCATGCTGGTAGCTTTGAGAACACTATCCAACCATCTCATCCTCTGCCGTCCCCTTCTCCTTGTGTCCTCAATCTTTCCCAGCATCAGGGTCTTTTCCAGGCAGTCTTCAGGATCTGTCCTTCCAGTGAGCACTCAGGGCTGATTTCCTTAAGAATGGAGAGGTTTGATCTTCTTGCTGTCCATGGGACTCTCAAGAGTCTCCTCCAGCACCATATGGAGTAGGGCTATTTATTTGTTTGTTTTGCATAGTGTCATGTGATTCCCCTATCTGCAATGGGACAATTTAGAAGCAGGATTATCACTGATTTGTTGCTTACTAGAATTACACCAAAGAATTACACCAAAGTCCGCAGGGAAAATTAGTTGCAACTAACGGCAGTCCCTTTGTTTTCGATGGACATATGCATGACGGGCAGCTTATCTGGATGTTGGCTTATCTGGACAACCACACAGCGTAGCTGTTCAGTGTGTAAGTGCTCTTTGAATTAGTTCTAAAAGTGATCTCATATCCAGCAAACTTCATGCTAGGACCAGCTGTTTGTACTGAAATGGGATTCTCCTTACCAGTAATTTACCTTATCAAAATTCAACAAGCAGTCCAGTTATCAGGCATGTGACGTTGTGACATTCCTCCAAGGAATTCAGTACTGGTTCAAGATTCAGCTCTACAGCTGCAAATAAAACGTTCTAAATGTGTTGTAAAGTGCAATATACAAATGTGACACTAGATGGCGAATGTGAGCTATGGCAAATTCAATGTATTTTTCAAAACGTTTTTTAAAAAAGCATTTTCACAGCGTTTTTTTAAATATGTGTGTAGATTCCATCCCAGTGGGCTTCATGGCTGAGTGGGGATTTGAACCCAGGTCTCTCCTGTCCTTGTCCAGCACTCTAACCACTACAGCACAGTCAATACAAATTGGGATACAGAAGATCCCCGTTCAGATCCCTGCTTATCTAGGAAGTTCAGGGTACAAAATTAGATGATGCAGACTATCTGTGATTAGAATCTTCCTATGGGAAAACAGGGCAGACCCGTTTGTGAAATGCTGCCTGATGAGGTGTACTTGACTCCTTACTATTAACATCCAGGAAGAATTTTTAAAACTTTCCTGTTCATTTCTGTTTCATGGCTTTAAAATACTGCTCCTATCTGTGAGAATATGTGGCTGTTTTAAAAATGTTTAAAGATGTTCTCAGCATTTTCATTTATTTTATTTTTAATCATATTCTTTTGCTGCTTGGTTGTTTGCCGTCCTGGGCTTCTTTTGGGAGGTGTAGAAATTTAAGTAACAAATAAATTGTCTCTGTGAAAATAAAAATACAGCTGCTGGGCGACCAGTCCAAATAAGGATCGTAATCCACATTTAAATGCATGCTTTTCCCAATTAAAATTCCTCCCCCAGTTACTATTGGGACATAGGAAACTGCCTTATACCAAGTCAGACTATTGGTCCTTCTGCCTCAGCAATGTTTACACTGACTAGCAGTAGCTGAGGAACTTCCTAGCCCTGGCAGGAGATGCTGAGGTTTGACCCTGGGACCTTACGAATGCAGCGCAGGTGCTCTTCCATTGACCTACTCACAGAGTTGGGGACCACAGATGCACTTACAATACAATTAAGGGTCCCCCTATGAGGCATATAGCATGAGAATTGTAACTGAGGGAACATTTAATTTTTATTATTTTGAATTTTGAATTTATATACTGCTCTATACCCGGAGGTCTCAGGGCAGTTCAAAGAACAAAATCAAAATATAAAACCACAAAATATATAATCAAAATAAAAAGGGCACATTTTAAAAGGCCATAGGATGTCAATCAAATCAACCAAAGGCCTGGTTAAAATGGAACGTTTTTGCCTGGCGCCTAAAGGTGTATAATGAAGGCACCAGGTGAACTTCCCTGTGGAGAGCATCCCACAGGCGGGGAGCCACTGCAGAGAAGGCCTGTTCTCGTGCTGCCACCCTCCAGACCTCTTGAGGAGGAGGCACACGAAGGAGAAAAGTCTCTGAGGGAACATGAGGAAGAAAAGTCTCTGGGGAAACATGAGGGAGATATGATAGATAGATGATAGATAGATAGATGGCCCCAGCATCACAGTCCCAATGTGAACCACCACTTTGGCTCTCGTATGGCTATAGACCAGTCATTGCTATTAAGTAGTGGGTTGACAAAGCAGATGACACAGAGATTTCTCCCAGTAGTTCTTTATAAGTAAGCTGGAACTGAACTGAACAGCAAACAGCTCAGCTGGCCTGCTTTTATAGGCAGCCGGCTGTCAACATTGTAACAACAACAACCCAGGGTTTCCCGCCTAAATTAACTGACGTGGACCTGAGTGAAAACTATATACACAATACCCCTGGTGGCCAGGGTGAGAACTTCAATACATAACAATTACCTCTTGGCGTAAACTTCCTTATAAGACTGTCAAATGATGTGAAGAAATCTTGAAAACTGCCCTGAGTCCTTGAGGGACTCAAAAAGTAAGTGGGTGCCTTGTGTTCACCCCAAAACATCCTGCACTCTTCCTGTAATAAATTAATAGTGGGGGGGTGTTGGGGGCTCACCACTATAAAAATGTGAGCATGACAGTGCTAAGGAAGCAGCAAACCCAGCTGCTCACGTGAGAATGCACCTTTGTTGTTCTGTTTGTTAATCGTTATTGCTTTTAACAGCGACATTTGACCTCTTTAGCTGCCTGTGTGTAGCGAAGTGTTCCTAGCTCACACCTGGTGTTGGTAATAAAGCACAGCATGCATAAATAATGAAGATATGTTTGTGAAACTTCACTAACTGGCAACTGCCTGTGACAGAGATCTTCCGAGATGGTGTTAATGGAGACAGCTCACGACAGAATGTCCAATTAAAGTGTTGTTGTTGTTTTTCAAATGAGACTGGACCATAAAAGGAAAGAAATGAAGAAATGACTACAGCATGTTGATAATATACTGTAACGATGTATTTCTTCAGTGGAATGATACTCCCTCTTGGAAAAATATAAGCTGTATGTCATAAAATATTGCCCTCTCTGCTCCATGAGGTGCTTTTCTTTAATACTTCTGCAAGGCATATGGTGAGTGGATCTCCTGGCACCACGTGAATGACAAACCTTGAAAATCAAGGTGGATGAGCTTGTGGGAGGGATAAGGAAGTTGGAGGAAGACTGTTACCTGGAGGTGACTGTTAAAATCACCTCATGAACAGTGGAATGGTGGTAAATTTTGATGTGCAGGAGCAAATCAAAGAGTCACAGAGAGTCCAAAAATGCAGGCAGCTGTGTTGATTTATCATACTTTCTCTCTTTCTCTTTCTCTTTCTCTTTCTCTTTCTCTTTCTCTTTCTCTTTCTCTTTCTCTTTCTCTTTCTCTCCACACACATCCCCCAAATAACAGCTGTGCACACCCAATTTATCAACAGTCCCAGAATAGTATAGTAATAACTGAGGACAGCTGATGAGGCACTTCTAGTTGTGTCATAGCAAAGTGCAGAGGTTAACACTGCAAGGACTCAAACAGGTCAATGTCACAGGAAGCTGCTTTATACTGGGTCAAACCACTGATCCATCTAGCTCCATATTGTCTACACCAGGCTTCCTCAACCTTGGCCCACCAGGTGTTTTGAGCCTACAACTTCCATGATCCCTAGCTAGCAGGACCAGTGGTCAGGGATGTTGGGAATTGTAGTCTCAAAACATCTGGAGGGCCGAGGTTGAGGAAGCCTGGTCTACACCGACTGGCAGGGTTTCAGACACAATGACAGAAGCTTCCATCAAGTACATTGAGCAACACCCAGACAAGCACTGCAATGTCAATGTGCATATCATCCCATATGCTGCATCCCTTCTGCATCTGTGTGAAACACACCAGCTTTGTGTACAAATTGAGCTCGACTTACAACATTGGCATTCAAGCAAAATTGAAAGCATTGCCAGAAAGTACAGAACTCCTCCGACAGCATTAATGTGCAAACACAATTTTCCTCACAATAATTAGTTCCTTTGCATCGTACTTGTTTGGCACCACAACATATTCACTCAGTGCGATTTACGTGTGAAGCTTTAATTTGTTTCAATAGAAATACAGAGGAGAAATGTGCAAAGCTATACTTGTGGTCAAAATAAAAATCATCCTAGTTTCAGAACGAGAATAATTATTGATCATTTTGAGTTAAATAATTTCCAAAGAGAAACAGACTAATTATATTTGTGTCAATTACCTAAACTACACTCTTTCCATACCAAAAAAAAAAAGTTATTTTCCTTATCACTGACTTTCTCAAACTACAGCCTGGCTTATATTAAGACAATCAAAGGGGGCATTCTTGTCGTGCTCTAAGAATGAGCATATGGCCACTCGGACAGACATCAAAAATAAAGAGCTTGCGCTAATGTAATAATCTTGACTAAACCCAAATAAGGAGCTGAGCCACACATCAACCTTCCTTCCTTCAGAGCTAATATAAAGTCTGTTACTTGAAGGGTTTTTAAGAAAACAAAAAAACCTTCAGCCTCGTCACACCTTTCTTTGAAGGAATACATTAAACCCCTCAGTCTTCTTTCATAACTAAAATGAAGTCTACAAACACGTAAGTCCATTTCTGACATTCAACTCTTGTAGTTTTGCAGAGCAGTGAAGGAACAAATTGTTCAATTCATTATATAATATAGAATAATAATTCATTGCATCTCTTGTTATTTCTCACTCGCTTCCAACATTAGATTGCTTTCTCCTTTGCTGTGTGTATTAGTTTTCAAGAATAAGTGAATATCTCATAGTTTAGGCAGAGAAATATTATTCCGGGTGGATTGGTCCTACAGGCGAGTAAGTGCTCCACAAGTGGTATTGGTACACATAATTCAAAACAGCCCAGCGTCTAATAAAGTCCTGAACACAGACTAGAGGAGTGAGGGAGAAAAATGACTAGGCAGGTTCTTATAGCAATGCTTCCATTCAATTTGAATGGATCTAAGGGAGCTGTGGTCTGGGGGGCCACATGCAGTCCTCTGGATTTCCCTATCTGGACCTCAATATTTTCCATAGGCCACGCCTCCTCGCTAAGCCACACCCTTCACATCTTCATCCAGGTTTATTTTTTACCTGGATGAACAGACTGTATGAATGCCTCTTGACTGTACAAAGTCACATCTCTTGCTCCACCCACTTTGGGCATGTGGCCCTCAGAAGGTTGCCTGCTTGGCATGTGGCCCTTAGATTGAAAAGAGTTTTCCATGTTGTCTCTAAACCACTTTGTACGTTTTCTTTACAATCAAGCTGTATATAAATTTATGAAATAAAGATAAAATAAATTTGAAAGTATGGTCCCCTTTTTTCAGTATCTGTAACAAACATTGAGAAAAGGGAAGTCCAAGGGTTCAAGACCTAATCTACTAAAGTGTGACACAGCAATTTATATGTCTTCGTTGCTTTTTTGCCTATGGGTTTATGCTCCTCCCAACTGCATTGTAAATCACTTCATACATTTCAAAAGGAATTGAAAGCTATAATCACTTTCTGGTATACTTCAGACAATTTACTTGAAACTGTTATCTAATTATTTGTTATGAGTTTTCTCTGAAGGCACTATAATTTTTTTTAATAATTCTGGGAATTATTTTTTTTTGCACCATCATTACAAACTCTATCCTCAGCCATGCATTATCTGAGTTTAGTTTTATGTGAGATGAGTTCATATTAAATTATTGTTGCTAAACTGTTATTCATCCCACTTTGCCGTTCACAGTTGCTGCTTACAAGAATTCTGATTCATCATAGCAATTTCTAAAACTTTTACTATTGTCATTATCATTGCAAGCACTGTTCATGAATAAATATCCAAATACTAATCAGGAATGCAAATGACATTATACAACAGGAAAGACAAATGATATGATAATAGTGTATATTTCCCCTGTGTCACTGAAACAGGACAAGAGACTGGGCCACCCCTTTATAAAAGATATATAGTGAAATGCATTCATGTGAATCCAATTAATCTTACCACTTCCCAGTCTGATCAAAGAGGCAGATGATACCAAGCATTTGGCCATTCACAGAGCCAGCCATGTCATTAGGCAGAGTGAGGTAGTCTCCTCAGGTTGCCACTTTTGGGTGTCCTGAAAGGTCAACAAATAATAATTTATTATTTGGTGTGTGCCAGGGAACAGCAGAGGCGTTTGTAGACTTTTCTGCCTCAGCTACCAAAATAACTTGACTGGCCTCAAGTGCTATGGTTCTTGACTTGGGCACGTATGTTGTTTGCTGCTCAACCTCAGGCAGCAAAACATCTTGGTTCAGCCCTGGCCACTCCTGATATGGGTTACTCTGCCATGGGTCAAGGTGAACAACAATATTCTCAAGCTAAGCTTATATCACTCCTCCACACTGATTGAGCTGTGGATGTTGAAGATGGCTTCTTCTCAGAGGTCTTGCCCAGCCAGTTAAAATATATTTCAGCTGCTCTGAGTCTGTGTGAAAACATCATCCTAGAAGAATTGCTTTGGTGTGCTTACCTTCCTGAAATCTCTTTCCTCCATATCCATGCTGGCTTGCTCCAAAGTTGTGTCAGTCAACTGATTAAAAAAAAATCACTTTGACCCACTGTGGATTTCTATTAACTTGGCCCATGAAGAAGGCCATATGATGTAGACCAAACACACACTACCCCAAGATAATCAACAATTGTGTGTGGGAAAAGTCTAGCTGTGACCCTAAACACCCATCTGCCTATTCTGTCTTGTTGGGAGAATCAGAGATAGATGGATTTCGGCACCAAAATGCTACAGCTTTCTTGCCATATAGCTCTGTGTCTAAACACAAGGAGATGGAAGTAGCTTGTGGGCCTCCTATGCAACTTCCAGCTTTAAGCCTTCCTCTATACTTCCTCCAGGAGCACAGCATCTGTCTGTACATGCAGCAGGCGCCGGGGAGAATAGTTTTTACAACAAAAGATGTGTATAGATGATGGAAGAGGAACCCTGCTTCACCATACCTCACTACTTTAGGCACTTTTCTCCACTGCTTTGCCAGCATTGTTCACTAGACAAGGGAAAGTTTGCCTGAAGCAACAGAGAAGAGAGGGCAGTGGGGTTCAGCTCCCAACCTCTACATAATTCGTTATGGTAACAGTTACATCTATGCATAAATGGGGCTGACCCAATGCAGCTGGCCCTATCCCATTTAGTTTGGCCCTCAAGCTCTTAGTTCCACAATCTTGCTCTAGCCCATTATGACCATCTGATCTGAGATAATGCTGGCCAGCAAAAGCCGTGTAATTCCAAGAATTTTTGGAAACCTTTCCATCTTAACAGTTTTAGCCACCATTCTGAGACTTGTTTTTAATTGAATTCTGTGGGAAACACAAACACCTAAGGTTGCTCTTGGGCTTAATTACTCTCAGAGTTTGTGCTTTCTCTGTACTATGAATTTGTCTGGCAACAGATTTCTGTCTGCTGCATCCTATTATGCCTTTGTGTGCCACATTAAAGAACCATCTCGCCTCCAGAGCCTCCTCCCATGAAGAGCATTTATTATTTCATAGCGCAGGTCCTACTTCCAACATGGAGATGTTCATTTCACGCAATGAAACTTGATTCACAAACAGCACTCCTGCAAAATAATAATAAGTGATCCTTATGTCTTACAAGACTGATTAATAATAATAAAATAAATAAATACAGCGTGCCATATTAACTCTGAGTTGGGTGACATTTAAGGTCACGAGAGGCAATCTTAGTGGTACTGAAATCTTTTAATCTTATTTGCAGATTATTTCATCAGTGAGTTCCCTAGAGCTGAGAAAGGATTTTATTCCCATATCTTTATTATTTCATTTACTGTTGGAAGTGCAATGCGCCATAAGTTTATATTAATTCTAAAACAACATTTGCTCACTGGGGGAGCTCAGTATCTGCGGAGATATGTAAATAAGATTAATACATCTTTTGAAATAGATTATCCTTGTTAAGTGTTAGCAAGAATTGCTCCAGTCCTTTTCAACAACATAAATATCTCTAAGCGGCAAACAACCTAAACCTTAGCTTTCATATTAGCACATTTGCCTTTGATGCCAATGCAACAACACAGTGGGGGGGGTTGCGTTGCAGTGATGTAATTGTTACTGCACTCCAGCTGATGTACTGGCGCAGGATGTTTTAGAATGAGGACTAAAGGTCTTTTAGTCTCGGACATTATAGGATACAATAAAAATGCTGGGGGTGACTGGGAGGTGGTGGCAAGATGTTGGAGGACAATGCTGGGTGTGCCATGTGACCTGCTCTGCACCCACTAAAGCAAGCCTGCTGCCCTCAGGCACATTATAGGGTGTTTTCCCATCAACAGAGTTGAAGTGCCAGCATCATCTTGTCCTTTGCCTCAGGCAGCAAAACGTACTGGCAGACTAACCCTCAGTTTCACTAGACACATGCAAACAGGTGGCAATACACATCCAATGCCCATTTAATATGTGGGGGGTGGCTTATTGTTTCCAAGCACAATTCAAAGTGTTGGTGCTGACCTTTAAAGCCCTAAACGGCCTCGGACCAATATACCTGAAGGAGCATCTCCATCCCCCTCATCCAGCCCAGACACTGAGGTCCAGCGCCGAGGGCTGTCTGGCGGTTCCCTCGCTGAGAGAAGTGAGGTTACAGGCAGAGGGCCTTCTCGGTAGTGGCACCTGCCCTGTGGAACGCCCTCACATCAGATGTCAAGGCAATAAACAACTATTTTACTTCTAAAAGACAACTGAAGGCCGTCCTGTTTAGGGAAGTTTTTAATGTCTGATGCTGTATTGTTTTTAATATTCAGTTGGAAGCCGCCCAGAGTAGGAAACCCAGCCAGATGGGCGGGGTATAAATAATAAATTATTATTATTATTATTATTATTATTATTATTATTATTATGCTGTTGTTGTTGTTCTTGTTGTTTTTACAGTGGTACCTCAGGTTACATACGCTTCAGGTTACAGACTCCGCTAACCCAGAAATATTATCTCGGGTTAAGTACTTTGCTTCAGGATGAGAACAGAAATCGTGCTCCGGTGGCGAGACAGCAGCAGGAGGAGGCCCCATTAGCTAAAGTGGTGCTTCAGGTTAAGAACAGTTTCAGGTTAAGTACGGACCTCCAGAACGAATTAAGTACTTAACCTGAGGTACCACTGTATTTTGATTATGTATTTTGTGGTTTTATATTTTGAAATAATAATGATAATAATAATAATAATAAGCAATAATAACTGGCAGTTAGCTCCAGAATCAGGTGGGGTGAAAGCAGGATGTGGGACTATATCATTTCATATCAAGCACAATATCTCCTAGATCCTGCTCCAAGGAGAAGAAGACAACTTTCTTCTACTTGAACACAGTTCAGAATGTGTGTCCTGCTTCTCAGCACATAGTATGGATAATGCTTAAAGGATAAGCACTCTGCCCTGGTGCCATGTACTCTTATGACACTGTTGCTTGTGTGCAGATCTGATGTTTCCTTAGCAAGGATTTACTAGGAAGTAAAGAATCCTGGCTAGCTGATGAGCTGATTCTCCAGAGGGTTCAGATGCACACTCAGATGCTCTGCATTGTTGTGTAATGGGTCTGGATTCAATAGCTACTCTTTCACACGGAGGTCCATTATCTGCTAATCTACAGATGTTCCTACTCTTGGAATGTGCAGTTTTCTTGATGCTACTTCATCCATCTGAGTGCAGTGTGGGACTCAGCAAGGATCACAACCTTTCATGGCTCACATTAATGTGTGTGTGTGCATGCGTGCGTGGTTAGCGTTGTTCTTGTTTTGAAAAAAAAATTCAGTAGTTTTGAAAAAAAATAAATTCAGTCATTTTAAACCTTGTATACTCAAATCATAAAAGTCTTTGTATGAATACCTTTTTAAAAGCAAAAATAAAACAAGAAACTAATTCCACACCAGATAATATAAAGAAAGACAGGGCTCAGTTTGTTTTCTCTTCCATTTTCTCTGCAAGGAGAGGAAAACAGACAGGATGATTGACTGATCAATTGATTTTGATCTCAATAATGGCGAAGATTTTGCTATAATAGCCAAGCCCACAATATGAGAGTATTATTGCACAATTTAAGTAAATGTTCACAATCCAAAGGTGATACTTTATCAATTTTGTCCAGGAGAAGGGGGAAAAACCCACAGCATTTTATACATTTCACTGACAGAAAAACAGAAAGTCAATACTTTTTCTGCCATGTTGCCTTACCTTGAATGAAAGTGTTGTCAGGTGACATTAGCAAAAGCACAGAATACACATACACTCAGCAAAGTGCACGATTGTGTAGTTGTATCATGAACACTTCAAATTTTGTTTAAAAAATTCATTTTGACTCTCTGTCAGCTAGTGAGGGCCTTAAAAAGCAGAAGTGGGTGTTTCAGATGGATTTTTTTTTTTACCCCTCCCTTCTTTGATATTTATTTCAGCAGTACAAATGGCCTGAAGCACTTGCAACCTGTTTATGAACAGCTAAATAAATGGTTTTGAGCAGCTCTCGCCCAACTTTGGATTGTTCTATCATTTTGTGTGGGGGGGCATTAAAAATTGTTAAAATTATAAATACTCCCCTCTGTAGTAGGAAAAGAACTTTGGTCACCGCTAACTAAATCCTACACTGTCCTTTTTATCCCACATTCCTTATGCTGTCCAAATCCAAATCCACTGTCTGAAAAGCATAATCTTCTCATTTTCAGTCCTTGTTCCTTTTCTATTTCTACCCAAGTAAGGGCAGGTCTTCACTCCAGTTCACCACAACAGCTTTCTGAATAGATGGAATCTGTCTTTTGCTGTTCTTCTGCATGTGCAGTGCTTTCAAATATTTATCTCATGTACCTAGTCTCTCTGCCCGAAAATGGTACCTACCTTCTACCCCAAACTAGGGCAAGATATGAAGATCATATTCTGATGAACCCATTCTTGAACCTTGAATTCTTGAACCCATCCTGTTTTGGGTTCCTGTGCTGGAACGGGCCCGTTCCAGCAGCACATCACCCAGCCTGCAACCCTACACAGACACCATGCTCTTCTCTCAGCTTGCCACTTTCTTTCTGCGTGTGTGTGTGTGACTTGTCCTTTGCTTCAGGTCCTTTGACTCTGCAGCCCACACATCCAAGTTTTAAAGGGCTGGTGTTAACATTCAGAAGCATCACATGGAACTTCACCTAACACTGAACCATTTCATGCTCCGGTGGTGGTGGCAGATCACATAAATGAAACTCTCTCCCACCCCACCCCCATAGAAAACTCACATGGGGCCATTTCTCAGGTGGGAGCTGGGAACAGGTGACTGATTAATGTGGGCAAGAGCTCGGTTCCTCTCCCATAGACAATAGCTCTATGCAAATGAATGTTTGGGCGAATGATGTAAGGTTTTGATTGGGATCGGTGGAGTCCTAGATTAAATTTGGTTTTAGCCACATCCTCTTAGGCTGCCAGTGTCGTTATACGGTCTTTTTGTATAAGTAGCCAGGGGATTGGTGGGGCCCCTTAATTGTTAAGAGTGAAGGAGGGTGTGTTTTACAAATATGAGTGCATGTATGCAGGTGTAGGGTGACAGAGGGATGGGAGTGTTTCTGGGTGCAGAATTTATGTGAGTATTGGGTGAGTTGAAGTGTACAGAATGAGTATAATCCCATTTTATGGATTTTGATGCTTTATCTGATTGGTTGGTTGATTTGATTTACATCCCACCTTTTCCCCAAAGTGCATGGTTTTTCCCCTGCCCATTTTATCCTCACAACAACTCTGTGAGGTAGGTTAGGCTAAGAGGCAGCGACTAGCCCAAGGTCCCCCCATGCGCTTAATGGCTGAGTGGGAATATAAACCCTGACCTCCCAGGTTCTAGTCCAGCACTCTAACCACTACACTGCACTACTCCATTAAATTTTGTTGTTCGGTTTCCAGGTTATTATAGCACTTTGAGATGTTTCATAGGACGGAATTCATAAACAAAATGAAACAAAAAAAACTGCTTTGTGATCTTCACTGACTCCCTAATACTCTCAGTTGGGATGGGCTACGTTTTCTTTTCTTGAGGGCCACGTTCCTTCGGCATTAACCCCTTCATCATTAATTAGACTTAAGCATGTTGGTTATATGAGGCTAGTTATCCCACAGACCCCTTCTCAGGCAACTACAACAACTGCATGCACAATTAATGAATGAAGGGGTTAATATCATAGAGTAAGCTGTCCTGCCAGGCTTAGCTATGTTGCTTCCCCTTATCTTGGGAGGAAATGAGTAATCAAGTCTATTGTTCAACTTCTAGCCTACTTGAAAAGCTCAGTATGTAAAGAGGCTTGAGTCTGGTTGCTCAGACTGCATGGCTCTCACAAGCCCCTCTTGAGTTCCTATACTAATAACTTAGGAACTTTCACCACTTTGTAACTAAGCCAAGTTTTACTGCCTGGGCAACTTTTGTCTGAATGCTGTATGGGAAAGCACATGAATCTGACCTTTGGAGAGTTTGTAAGTAAACCATTTTTAACTCACCAAATATGTGGTCTTTTCCTATGCTAGAGAAATAGGGGAACTTTGGAACTCACTTTAAAGGGCATATATTTTAAAGGTCTAGCAGCCTATATTTCCATGCATTACTTTGCTGCACATTTTGTGATTTTTAAAAATCTCTGTTGGGGGGGGGGGTTCTCTCATCAAAGAGTATGCCCCAAACTTGGATCTTGGCATCCAGGAACTCTTTCTATAACAGTTATGTTTTCCTTATACCACCACATCCAACTAACACTAACACCACTCATAACAATATTATTAGACAAGTTGAACCTGCAACAAAATGTTGCAGTGACAAGCGTTTCTGTTCAGGATTTTGGGCAGCCAGCCATGGTCGTTTCCAGAATACTCCATTCTTATTTCCCTCCCTCACTTCATTTTCCATTTCCTGCTTCAACAGTCAGCATTCTGTACCCCTGAGCATGTTTAGTCTTTGTTGAACTGCTTTGTGTGGTAGATCCCCCCCCAAAAAAGGACTTCCTGCCAAATTTGGGGTTTCCTCAAGCCTGCTGACTTCTTCCTCTTTATGCATGGATGTTGCTGTTTTAGCTACAATAAGAATCACCACTTGGATAATAAGTATAGAATACAATGGTTTCTATCATGCATGTGCTTCAGAAAAAGTAGTCATAAGATCATCTTATTTGTTTTACATTTTATTCTATTTTTATTCAGATTTGACAGCAGATAAATACACTGTCACATAAGAATATAATACAGCCAGGGCACATTTGGTACAAATGTTAAACTCCTAAAAATTAGAAGTTCTGTCTTAACAGCCAGGCAGGATAGAAGATACGAAAAAGGAAAGGAAAAAGAACCTAAGTGTTTACTAATCAAGGTGCTGCCTGTAAGTAAACAGAGTAATCTAATTTGCAAGTAGGTGACCTATATGTCTGGACATAGCTGATTATTTATTTAACTAATCAAATTATATTGTGTCATTTGATGAGAGGATGTTCGCACCGCTGACACAATGTTGTTACTTTTTTTACCAGATAAGGTGAATTGATTCTAATCTATATTACCTTTGTTAGTCATCAACTCTTACACCTTAGCTCTGCCCAAGGGAAGCATGGATGTATTTTGCAAAATTCAATAGCACACAGCATTAGGTCATAGTAGAGAGAAAACGCACTGTTGAACAAAAACGGCACCACTTGATCAGCTTTGTCGACATACCAGCATTTCAAGGGCCAGTGGAATTTTCAGTCTCCACTCACAGATAAACAGCGCAAGAGGCACTTACAGAATTCTGTATATGTGCCTGCCCATGCGCCTATGTGCGCAGTCACATTAAAATTGAATGTGCATCCTTATCTAGAAAAGGACGACACAAAGAATCGGCTTAGAATCCATCTATTCTTCCTGCATCCAAAAACTTGAAATTTGTCAAATGTGTGTGCGTGCATGCATGTTTTTCATTCAATGTACTTTCTCTGTGCATAGTATTATGAATTTGACATCCCAGTGACCTACAGTACAGAACATGCAGTAAAGTTTTATTCTATTTCACTGCGAACCTTGAACAAATCTTGGGGCAGCATCAACAAGCAAAAACTTGGAAGGGTAAATTCCACTCAAGTGAGTATGGGAGAAAGAGACAGATCTGTATATATAATGAGCTGATGGCATATGCGTGGAAAAAAAGGAATAGAATTTGGCCTCTAGGTGTGCTGCTTGCAGGTGACTGAATGACAAGAAACTCTGTGCGTGGAAAAGAGGCTTGTATACATGAGTGATCCAACCAGCCCTGTAAGCGTTTGACAGACTGACAGATCTGGACTGAAACACTAAGGCATACTCACTAAGAAGTTCCAGTAAATAAACTCGGTGGGACTTAGATGTAAACATTGTTTGGGATGTTTTGTTTAGAGAGAAAGAGACTGACAAAACTACCCAGTAATGTTATTCAAGGATTAATGGGAGTTGGAAAGAAGGTTTGGGTTTGTAGCACAGAGCTGGAAGATAGCCTTCCTCCCTAGACCCCCAACCACGGAATACTGTTTTCGGGCCCTCTCCATCTTGAAACACGTTTACACGATATATAAGGTGATGAGATAGGCTCGGAGCTAAATCTCCTGCGCCTCTGTGAATCATTCGCAATCGCTGGGATCCTTCATTCTACCCACTTACCTGGGAAGAACCTCCCGCCCCCAATTCTATGGGGCTTACTTCTGCCTATGAAGTAACCAACAGCCACTACCCCTTAGCGTTATATAGAAGCGTCTTTACTAAATAAATAAATAAATCCTGGGGGCCCGATCCTGTCTTTCCTCCCTTTTCTGCCCCCTGATCTCCGGGGAGATGGGGGGGGGCCTCGCCAAATGGGGGTCGTCCGATCTTCGTGGGTCTCCGCAGGCCGCAGACAGCCAGGCAGCTCTGCGAAGTTGGCCAGGAAGTTGGTGGCGAGGAGGAGGAGCGGGCCGGCCGGCTGGGTCGCCGAGTAGCCGGAGGGGAGGGCGCGCTTCCCGCGGCTGCAGAGGCAAAGGCAACGTCGGGCGGGGACGGAGGCAGAGGCAGACGAGGGAGCGAGCGCTTGGAGAGGAAAGGGAGCCGGGGGAGAGAGAGAGACGCAGGCAGGCAGGCAGGCAGGAGGGACGCAGCAGGACAAGGCGGCTGCTTGCCAGAGGAGCGCTTCCTTGGCGGGCGAGAAGGGAAGGCGGCGGAGTGGCGGAAGGGGATAGATAGATAGATAGATAGATAGATAGATAGATAGATAGATAGATAGATAGATAGATAGAGATAGATAGAGATAGATAGATAGATAGATAGATAGATAGATAGAGATAGATAGATAGATAGATAGATAGATAGATAGATAGATGATAGATAGATAGATAGATCCGGTGTTTAGAAGCGCCGCAGGCCGATCCAAGTCTCTCTCTCTCTCCCTCCCCACCTCGCCCCTCTTCTTCATAGGGTTCCCGTGTCCGCGCCCTCCTTCCCAGTCTCAGGTTTTCAGTCGCGTCCTTTCACGCTTCCAGGTCGGAAGCAATATCGCGGCGGCTGTGTGGGCGCGTAACCTGCCGTGACTCGCTCGCCTGCTTCCGGGTCTTAATTCCGCAACAGACCAAGACCATTCCGAGGGAACGGCCTCCTCACCACCGCCTTGCCATTTCTGGAGGGCAAGATCTGACCTCGTGGGGGGGGGGGTGGAAGGCACGATCACTTCTATTCGTATTTGTTTAAAGGTGGGGGAGGACTAGTTTGGAAGAAGTTGTTTTGGTGTCCAGCTTTCTCATCTTTCCCTAGAAATGTAGCTGGCCGAAAAGGAAGGGGACGTCTTGGCTCGCCCGCCCCCACCCTCCCGTCCCGCGCCAGGCAGCCCCCCCCCTCCAACTCCTGTCTGGCCTGCAAGTGGCTGCTCAGCTTTAAGGCGAGCCTAACTAGCCCATTAACGACGAGCCACGTCCACTTTGCACGGAATGAAACCATTCCCACTCCCGATTGCTCTAAGAGGCATGACGTCCAACTTCCTATTTCTCTCTCTCCTCTCCAGCGGCCCATTTTCTCTCGCATGCACACGAACGCAGAGACTGCGAACTGTCCGAATGCAGCAAAGGAACGGAAGGAAACGCCGGCGAGTTCCTGGGGAGTGAGGATGGTGGGGTCAGGGTGGAACCCACACGTGGCTTGGGCTCCCGGGCTCGCCTCTGCACGGTTGTCCATCCCCATTGACAACATCCCATAAGCTGCGGTCTTGACGTGACCCCCTCCGCCTCCCGAGCTGCATACCTGTCACCTAAAAGAGATTATTGATGGCTTTATAGAAATGAAGCCTGTCTGGAAAGGGAACCGAGAGGCTCATTGGGAAGAACAGCAGGGCGACCACAGGGTTGCTTTCTCCTGAAGAAGCAACCGCCAACAAACTTAGCATTGTTAATAAGAATTGTCGCGCCTTTTGTTTTGCCCCTAACATGCAGAACTTTCTGCGTCTGACTGGGCCGGAAAGAGGGGATGCTATCCTGGATAGGAACTTTCGAAACCTACTCCCTGTGGCATCCTTTAGTGGGGGGGTGCTTTTATCTATCCCCACTCCCCGCTTAATTTTCCTTTGCAAATAAAAAATAAAAAATAAATTAAAGCGCTTTTCCTTTGCCTAATTTCTCCGCCTCCCACTGGTTCAGACGACACACAACCTCTTCCTCCCTGCACCACCCCCCTTTTTCCTTTTCATCATCAGCAAATAAAGATTAGGAGGGCAGATTATAGAAAGCATTTTCCGTCCTCGGCTGATCTTTATTCCAGAGCTTTTGTGATGATATTGATGATGATGATGGCCAAGTGGACACTTTGATTTTTGTGTTTGGAGCTAGTTATAAAGAATCAATATTATATCAAGGGGCAACTTTCGTGATAAAGGACTTTAACCACTCTGGCTATTCATCATAAGTCTGTAGCAAGCAGATAGGTCAAAAGAAATTATATTGCACTAAAGAGTGTGTCTTCTTATCTCTCCCATACCAGGGGAATAAGGGACAAGCCGATCGATACAGTAGCTGCCGTATACTTCTTGCAATTATCAATAGCTGATTTCGTCTTTTGAGGCCTGTGCATCTATTAATACCAGCTAATAATAATCTTAAAGAAAAACCGTATCTGGAACTGAGAGGAAGCAAAGTTTCTTTCCTCATTTTTTTACGCACGGGAGGGAGCGGGTTACACTCATAATCTGCTGAAATATAAATTGTACCTTACAAATAGATGTGTATAATCGTGCGTGTTTGGAGAGAGAGGAAGGGTGAAATTTGCGTGTGCGTGCGTGCTTGGGAGGGTGTGAGAGTGCGTGAAAATAAATAGTTGGATTATGCGTCTATATAGATAACACATCTCCATGGTCATTTCGCTGGTGCCAGTTTTGCACATGTGTGGCCGGGTAGGTACACAACTACATAACAACATATACCAGACAGATAACGATGGACGCGCGGGCGCGCGCACACATCTACTGTACACGCTCGTTTTAGATGTTATTTGCACATGTAAAGCTGAGATCCTGAGCACAAATAAGGCAGCCCCATTGAAAGCAGTGGGGTTTTTTAGTTTCATGTAAATTCGCTTCGTGGGGATTCTGGGCTAAATATGCCTTGTGGGGGCCATCATAGTTAGGCACCTCTCTCCTTCCTATCCTCGCCTCTACTTGATCTGGGTGTTTTGTTGGGTTGTGTGTTTTTTTAATGTGATGTGGAAATAAAGCATATCTCAGGACTGCCTGTTTTCTCACTGATCCTTTTACTAATCCCTTGGTTAATTGGGAGAAAGACCTAGGAACTGTGTCCAGTTGCTGTCTTAAGAGCACGGTCGGTTTCAGTCTGAGGACATCCTTGGGCAATATTCTAATGGTCAGGAGTCCCTTTACCTAAGCGCCGGGCAGGCTCTATAAATCCGTCAGGCAGAGATAGTTGCTCTCTACCTCCCTCGTCCTTTCCTCTTCCACCAGCACCCTTCCAAAAAAAAAATTGTAACAGAAAAGAAACATCTTTATAATTGACATTTGACATGCTGTTTGGATTAGGCTGTGGTAGACCAAGCACAGATTTCCCTCTGATGGAAACATTTATCATCCTGATTGCTCTGGAGTGGCAGGTGGTGTTATCAATTACCTCTTCTTACCAATAATAATATTAATCTAGCAATATCTGCGCTCAAGTGCCGGCGGATTTCCCAGCCGTTCTTTAAAGAGCGTCGGAGACGCGCGCGCGCGGGCGCGTGTCTTTTTTGGGGGGGGTGAAGGGTGGGGAGCAAATTGAAACTTCCAAGTTTTCCAAAGGAAAACTAGGGGAGGGGAGATGGGGATTCAGGGTGGGCTGGAGGAATGGCTCGAGCTGGAGGCTGAGGTTGCGATCCTCTTACATCCTTTACCCGGGAGTAAATCCCATTGAGCTCAATGGGGTGTGCTTCTGAGCAGACGTGAATTAGAGGATTCTGTTAGAGGGGAACGAAAAGATAATGAACATTAAACTCCGTATAATGGACGCCCACACACACACACACAAACCTGCAATCAGGAAATTTATTCTCTCTCTTTTTAGCATGTACCCGGAAAGTGTGAGCTCCACCTTCTCTGCACGTGAGTCTCTCTTTGAAGGTTTTCTCGGATTTGCGAGCCCCTGTCCGGAGTTATATAGATATGCATATACACACGGGAGATTAAACTCTTTACCCTTTTCCCTCTTGAGAAATCAATCTTGCAGATCAGATTCCTCTGCCACCCCTTCCCCACCAACCACCCAACCACCCCACTTCTCAAGGATACGAGTGAAAGGAAGCCTGCATAATTGTGTATCCCATTAATGTTATAACAAAATACAGTACTAATTGGAAAAATATTATTATCAAGCAGACAAAATGATTGCGTGCCTTCCTTTCAGATGAAAACACCATTGCGGAGGGAAGGGCAATTAACAAATTAGATTTAATTACAGGGGGAGGGGGGAAAGCAAGTTGGTGTTTGATTATGCCCCCCCTCCACGCACCACCCACTATTATGTATTAAAATATTATAAGGTTTCTGTACTACCAGTAGGGCGAGGAGTAAAATGGCTGGAATTGTATCCACACATTCTTGATTTTTGGATTTATAGGTTATTATTCTTTTAATATCTCGACGCTTGTGCTGTAATCCACATATAGATCAGTTAACCTGCTATCTAAAGTGCCTCTGTATATCGCCCCACGTTTTACTTCCTTTATTTCGGCTTGAAGGTTTTAGGATAGGGCTACAGAAAACTTTCTTACGCGACAGAGAGAGAAAGTGTTTGTAGGGAGAGTAGAATTGGTGCGGTTTCGATTCTTCACATCCTGATTGTTTCTCCCTTAAACTACAGCCCTCAGGGAGAAAGCGGAACCTCCAAAATTGGGAGCCACCGGATTTGACAAACGTCGGTCCTCTCTCCGCCGGATCAGGGGAAAGATTTTGGGGTGGGGGTAGCAGCGCGCAAGCAGGTGTGAAGTAAAGAGGATGAGCGACCCTTCCATTAAAGGCTTTCCTCTGGTGACCCGCTTCCACACAGGCAGAGGAGGCAGTGGGAAAATGTTGGTATTCTTTTGCCTTTAAAGCAAGAACTTTCAGAAGTCCTTCGACTCCCAGAATACACACACACACACACACACACACACGCCCCTACCTATCTCCCCCGGCCCGCATTAAATAACCACCACCAACAACTTGTGTGTGTTTAAAACAAAACCGGAAAAGATGTGAGATGCAGTGCTATGCAAATACCGGAGATACAAATCTGGTAACGATGCCTTCTTAAGGCCGGCTGGTCATTAAACATCCCTAAGTGGCTCTTTCCCCCCCTTTTCGTTTCCCCCTTGGAGATCCTTTCCCATCCCACAAAATCTCTCGTAGTGTATTTGTTGGGGATTTTTAAGAAGCGAAAGTAAGCTTTTAGACAACTCTCATTCATTATGTTTTTTAGAAGAATATTTTATTTGAATCCACGTACAAAAACAATGGTTTGGGGTGGTGGGCAAGCTTCCGAGAAATTGCTTCGCAGGTGACGACCGGATTGAAACTGAAATTATATTTCTATAGGCAGATATAGCTATCTAAATCTGATCGGGTGAAGATGCTTTAGGTACATTTTCTTGGAAGGCACAGAAGATCCCTAGGCAGGCGCGAACTGGAAACCGAGCTCCCTCGGATCCAGTGGGCGTTTACTTTCAAGTAAATGTGCTTAGGATCCCAGCCAAACTAAATAACTGGCCTTTTGCACTTCGGAAGAAATGCCAACACGCCAAAAAGAAAAGGGAGATCTCGGACCCGCCTGGGTTTTAATTCCCGGCCGGAAGGTTTCTATAGCAGCAGTCGCTGCCGGTCCCCTGGACCTATTCCTTTCTGCCCCACTTTTGCACATACGCAGGGGGTCCTGAAAAGGAGTCTACTTGTGGGGAAAACGTTCACACAACCCCCAGCAAACTCCGATTCTCGCCGAGCTGCACCTCACGTCCTTTCTCGTCTCCCCCTCCCCTCCCCAGTTCTCTGCTGGCAGAGGACCCAGCCGAGCCGGCAAAACTTCCCAGCTGCTTTGAACCACTCCAAGTCTTCCTGGAGAGAAGTCAGAAAGGCAAACGAGGGAGAGAAGGAGGAGGAAGGCAAGGGAGAAAATAAATAAAAAAGAGAAACTCAAAACAAATAGCAAGAAAAAGTAAATAAAAGTCTCACGTTCACAGCATGTATGCATCGCATTCGAAACACTTGGAATATGGGGAGAAATAGCAGAAAATGCTCTCTGGGTTTGCTTTCGTGGTGTATAAAGTCTCGATCCAGGTGGAGGGTTGTTTTGGGGAAATCTATTCGTTTAGCCCTTTCCGGGTTTTGTTTTGTTTTTAGTTCAAAAACTTCGACTATTAAAAACGATGCGAAAAGGCGTAGTTTTAGTGTTTTAGAGGGGGAGAGAATGAGAAAAAATTCAGATTGCTGGAAGAGATTGAGAAAAGAAATTAAATCAGTTTGCCGGGATTGTCAAAACTTTTTTTGTTTTGTTTTGTTTCGCAACAAACGGAACAGAAAGGGAAGGGAAGC
The DNA here is from genome assembly GCF_964270895.1 of Podarcis filfolensis. Lineage (NCBI taxonomy): Eukaryota > Metazoa > Chordata > Lepidosauria > Squamata > Lacertidae > Podarcis > Podarcis filfolensis. The sequence goes on along the minus strand of NC_139603.1, from coordinate 35,504,462 downwards.
CGGCGCAACGGAGGAGAAGCGCTCGGTAGGAACGGCGCTGGTTCCGCTGAACGCAGCGTGGAAAAGTTTCACTAACAAGCGCCGTTTCCCCAAGAGAAGCCGAGCTGTGGGTGTCCTTAAAGGCTGAGGATGAAGGGATTACGTGAAAGGAGGGGGCCTAATGCAAGAGAGAGGGGGGAGGAAGTGGAGGAAAGCCCTTTCCCCCAAATCCCCCGCGCCTCTCCTTTCCCCCGTTTCCGCAAGGTGGGCGCCTGCGAGCCCGAGACCAAAGACTTTGCCGGAGGTGATACGGAGCCCGAAAGCAGCAGCAGCGAAATCTAGCTCGGATGGCAAAACTGGGGGGAGAGAGAGTCGGTGGGGGGAAATGGAGAAGAAAACAAAAAGAAAGGATGGCAGGAGGTTGATGCAAAGGTTGGAGGAGGCGAGTAGGTCCGTGGGACATCCTAGCGGTGGGCGCCGTCGTGGGAAGTCTTTCGTGCCCAACTTGTGGCTGAGTTTCACACTTCGGGGTGGATCCGGAGCGGAGCGCCCAGCCCCACGCCCCCCCCCACCCCCGGTGGCGAAGCAGGACTGGAATTGAGAAACTGGGAGGAAATCCCAGGAGAGAATCGAGGGGGGGGGAGAGGGGATTCCTCTCTCTTGGGGAAAACAAAAGAGAGGGAGAGAGGGAGTCTGGCGGGGGGGGGGGGGAGAAGCCACCGGTGTGGACAAGTGTTTGCTGCGGAGAGGCGCCCTCGGTGGCGTCCGGGAGCTGCTCGTCCGGCGTCGGCGGCGAGGGGGCAGCAGCAGGAAGGAGGAGGAGGCGGAGCCCCGTCGCCGCCGTTGCCGCTGCCCAACTTGAAAGTTTCTCTCCGCCGCAACCCGCGACGCCCTGGCGGCGCGCAGTCCTCCTTCTCCCGCGCAGGGGGAGGCATCGATTGGCGAGCGCCGGGTGCCAAGGCAGGCTGCCGCCCAATCGAGGAAAGTGCGAGGAGGAGGAGGAGGAGGAAGAGGCGGGGGAGGCGGCCAGGGAATACCCACCTCCCCCGCGGCAGCCCAACCCTCGCTCCCCCTCCCAAGCCTCGCTGGGGGTCGCCGGTGGTGGGTTTTCCCCACCTTCCCCCCACCACACCCCCCCCCCTTGCCGGCGACCAAGGATTTTGTCTCTCTCTCTCTCTCTCTCTTTGCAAACAAAACCGAGATCCTTTGGCACCGAGGGCGCAGCGACTCGGGAGAAGGGAGACGGGAGCAAGTGGGGAGGAGGAGGAGGAGCGGCGGCGGCGGCGGCGCCCCCAAAGAGCGGGGAAGTCACACCGCAACCTGTGCCGGAGCCGGAGAGAACAGAAAACTTCCGAGCACCGGACAACAGGAAGTGGCCACCGGCGGCGATCTTCCAGCAAAGGAGGCACCGGCCGAGCGGCTCTTGTTGGTCGGCGCGAGAGAAGAAGAGAGAAGCTGCAAGACAAAGAAGGAGGGGGAGAGAAGGCGAGAGGTGAAAGACAAAACTCCCCAGCCCCGAGTTTGGCTGCTCGACCCCCTCCCCGATCTCCAAACAACGCCTCCCTCCCCAGAGAAGCCGAAGTCAGCGCAGGCGGGCAGCGATCGCAGGAGCGAAGGAGACGCAGGGCGAGGCAGCGAAGAGCAGAAAACAAACGCAGGCAAAAGTTGCTCGCTCGCTCTGTTTTGTTTCCTCCTCTTTTCTTTTTTACTAAAAAGAATCTCTCGACAAAAAGACGTTAGCCAGGCGCCGCAGCAGGAAGAAGAAAGAAACTTAAGGGCGATGCAGACTAACTTCTGGGTAAAGAGGAACCTGGAAAAAAGACACAGAGTGATGTAATTTTGTTTGAAAGGAAGGGGCGGAAAAGCCGCGAGAGAACATGCCCTCCCCGCAGCCGGGAAGCCGGGGCACCTATGTGGTGTAAAGTGAATGCACACGCCGAGAGAGAGAGAGCCCCGTGCGGGGTGCGCGCTGCGCTGCTGCTGCTGCCGCTGCCGCCCGTGTCCCCGCTTGCCGCCGCCGCCGCCGCCGCTACCTCTGCAGTCGGTGCCTCTCGCAGGAGGCGCTGCTGGTGCCGGGCAGACGCATCCTTGGGCGGACTGAGGCGGCTAATTGCTGAGCGCCCTCCCTCATTTACATATGCAGCCCGAGCCCGCTGGAGCCGGGCCAATCCGCGCTCGCCCCCGGCATCATTAATCGCCATGCATTATTCACAATCATAATTACTGAGCCCCGTGCGCGAGGCGCGCAGCCGGCCGCGCACCCAGCACAGACCCGCGGAGCCCCCGCCCGGCTCAGCCGCCGCCGCCGCTACTTGCTCGGGCGCTTCGCGAGTTTGTCGCCGGGAAGGGGGGAGTTGCTGCTGCTGCTCTTAATTGATCGGCGCCGAAATCCGGAGGAAGGGGTGGCCCGCCCGACGCCGACGCCAACTCGACTTTCCCCTCGCCACCAAGTCCTCCTCCTCCTCCTCCTCCTCCCCCCACCTATCTAATCGCCCCTCCACCACCCCCTCCCCCCCAACCACCACCCCAGCGCTCCACCTCTCGCCGATGTCTCTGCAAAAAGCAGGCACCAGAAGACGCCTCAGTTAGCAGCATGTCTCGGCGAAAGCAAGCCAAGCCCCAGCATCTCAGATCGGACGAGGAGCTGCAAGCCGAGGTGCTTTCGGAGCAGGGTAAGCCAGAGGGCGCAGCAGCCCCGGGGCTAGGGAGGGCTGGGCGCTTCCCGATCCTAGGCTTTCTTCTGGGAGAGCTCAGCGGAGAAACGATCCTGCCCGCCCCCCTCCTTGGGAAGCGTGAGGCGGCAGAAAGCGCAGCCGGCGTCGGGCAGGAAAGTTCAGCCGCTCGGCCCAAGTTTCTTCCGGCTTCCCTCCCTCCCTCCGCCTCCACCTTGCCGAGCTTCCCTCCCTTCCCGCGAAGCCCTGGCTGGCCCTGTTGCGTGCGCCCGGCCGCTTGAATTATGGCTGGGCTTCGGAGGGAGACACTTCGACGGGGGGGGGGCGAGCAGGCAGTGTGGGAGACGGACGCCCCTCACGCCCAGCCCAGGCTCGCCTTCTCGCCGCCTCTCCCCATCGGGGTTCACGATGAGGAGTTTGGGACGGAAGAAACCCAGCCGCTTTCTCCAAAGCGAAAAGTTAACAAGATCTTTTTTCACCCCGTTTTGACCGAGCCGCCGAGGCTGCAAACTACAGATTTTGGGCTCCGCTGGTGTAACTGCCCGGAAGCGGCCCTGACGGCGGCAGCTGTCGCGTCCCCCTTGGCAACAAATAAACCCCACGAGGCCTCTGTGTGTGGATGGAGGGGGAGGGGGGAACCCCATATCTCTCCCCCCCCCCGTCCTAACGGTGTTTTACTCTGAAGTAAGCCCCTCAGTTTTCCCCCCTGGCCCTTGGGAACTCGAGGGCGAGAGGGGGCTTCGTCGAGGCCCCCGAGGCTCCTCCCTCCGACGCCCAGAGAAGGTGGCCAGGCCGAGGGCTTGGGAGAAGATCGCTATCTGCGCCTATGACTTCCTGCGGCTTCCTTCAAAGGAACAGGCCGAGGCGAGAGGGGCGGGTGGTGTTGGTGGTTCCTTTCTGGAGAGGGTCAAAGGGAGAAGATGCCTCTCCTGGGCGTGAGGGAGGCAGGCCTGAGGTGGATAAGTTGCCTGCCCTCAGGGCCAGAGCTTAGGTCTCTACTCCCGCCTTCCCTTCCCTTGCCATCTCTATTGCCATGAAGATGTCCATGGCGTCGAGGTTGGAGTAGGAATTGCCATCTTCTTTTCCCCCTCCTCACAAGGTTGAAAAGGGGGTTTCTTTGGGCCCCCGCGTGCCAAAGAGCGCACTCAGCCTTGCCCAAAGTGCTAGTGAAACAAGTAGCCCCCGATTTCCAAATCTCTGTGGTTTGCAGCTGGTCAAACTTATTTTCTTGAGCTGTCATTTCTGAATGTGTTAGGATCACTTTGTGACTATATTCACCGTGTGGCACTTAAAAAATTTGCCACTTTTTTTTTCTGGAGGGGAAGACAAAATCCACTAGGAAGTTTTTCAATCCTTTCCCTCATAAAGTTATCGCCTGCATTTCCAGCGTAATCAGGAAAAATCGTGGTTGGAAATAAATTTCTTCCCCTCCCTGCTGATCCATAATTACTTCATCCAGCCTTCTTCCTTTTTATTTTGCCCAAGAAAAAAACACATCTTGGGAAAGGAGTTTGTTCTGAGGGGGAAGAAGAAGTTGGCAACAAAGGATTTTTCACTATTTTAAATAAACTTTGCAGCCTTGAAGCTTAGGGCAGTGTGGCTTGGTTTCGTAAGCATATGCTAGATTGCCAAATGCTCAGGGCTCCCATTGCTATCATCTCCTTTTCCTAAAAGGACTCCAAAAACAGAAGTGGAAGGGGTTGGCTGCTGCAGCTAGTAATGTGAAAAGCTTCTTGGGTAATGGCAATAATGGAGAGGCAGCGAAACAAGTTCCCTGGGTCACAGCAGAAGTATAAAATTACACATTTCTTGTTTTGTTATTAACACTTCCTTTGGTTTCAAAATACTTCACTGTAGGCAAATCAGCATTTCTTTAATAAAGATACAGCATTGTTATTTAAATCTGTAGTGGTTTGGGAGGGTCCTTGGTTTAAGAATTTAGACAACACTGAATATTTTAAAAAGTTAACGAGGGGAAAAAAGTGCCTCATTATGGTACTTCTGGTGAGTTAATAAATTGAAGAAAATTGTTCAGCTTGGAGGGTTTTTCTTTTGGGGGGGGTGTTGCTTAGCATCTCTTATCTATGTAGCCATGTCACCCAAGATTAGAACAGGAGATATGCTAAAAAGAAACGCTTGCATATGGTGTGTAGATTAAGAACAAAGAATCTTTTTGTCATGGAAATGTTTTTTTCTCTTTTTTTCTTTTTTGGGGTTTTGTTTTGTTTACTTCATCACATAGAATTTCTCACACTTGGTTTGTTTTGTATTGCCCTCAATGACTACATGATCAAATGAATGGATTTATTTCTGCCGAATGAGAAAGACAGTCTTTCCATCAAAAGGACTACATTGCATCCCAGTGAGGAATTTTAAAAGCGTTATTATTGTGGTCCTTGAATAGCTCAAAATCGGCTTTCACAGCAGCCCTTAAAATGCAACAATGTAAATACTTCTCTGCTTTAGAATGTTGTAATCAGAATGTTCTATGTCCCTTTTTAATATATCTTAATTCATAGAGTAAAACATTATTGTAAGGGATTATTAAGGAGCTGAAGTAGTCCTGCTTGCATGTTGCACTTTCATTTTCAGAAACATGAATATAGGGAGGTATATAAACTGCTGTATGTTTAGGAACATGAGTTTGGTGCTCATCATTTACACATTTTTTACAATTAAGTATTTTTTCCTCTCTAAAGGCTCATAAGAGTTCAAACGTATCTTATAAAGTCAGCTCTCATCATTGTAGTTTACAGTTAAAGTCAAGGCATTGCCACAGTTCCTGGCTCTTGTTTTGCAACAGGCCAAAAACTAGCTCTCACCATTTATAGCACGCAAAAAGAACACTTGCAGCATTCCCCCCCCCCACAAAAAAATACTCTATAATCTAAATATATTTCAACCTTCATTTTCATTAGTATTTTTAACTACTTAGTCTTTTATATAACATAACTGCTTAATCTGCTGCTAAGCTTGCCTGAATCATATATGTGTATGTGTGTATACACACACACACACACACACACACACACACACACACATAGAATCACATTTAATGTTGCATTTGAAGACTACTTTCATTAAGGAAAGCTATTAAGGGTTAATGCTCCTTTTTCTGGCAGATATTATGTTACACAGTAGCAAAAAGAAACCTGACAGTTTGACAGAGTGGAAGATAAACATTAGGCCATATTTAAAGTTATACGAAGGCCAGTCAATTTAGGTGGCAGTGTTACAATAGGAAGTTTTAGCAATACAATAAATAATTGTTGAAGTCAGCTTGAACTACAGTGCAGTGCAACTTTATTTCACGAAGCAGAGCCTTCTCAGAAGTATGAAAACCACTCAGAATATCGCAAAGTGATATTTTGAAACGTTTGTTGTGGGAAAGATAGTTTTGGCAATTTGGAGAACGAATGCTTGCATGCAGCGATTAATTAGAATCTGTATAGCGGTTTATGCTGACAAGTAGTGAATGAAAGGTATTTATGCACTAAACGTTTTAAAGGGTGCCATATTGAAAGAAATGGTCATTATAAAGAGTAGCACAATAACTGAAGGAGTTGTTATAAAACCCAATATGGTGAATTTGCTGTTCTCTATGCTGAATGAGTTTAATCTCAAATATCAGGAGACTTTACATCCCCAGTTAAATGATTATCTCTAAATCAACAGATTACTGTACTAGCATTACAGAACAGTCTTGTTTTGTTGCAGCAAATGGGAATGTTGCACACACTTTAACCCAAATGCAGTGACAATGTTGAAGAGGGGGGAACCCTAAGCGTATTCTAGTGGATGATAACTGATCAGAGATGGCCTTAAAAATAATTATTAGAAGAAATTTCGAGAATGTATTTTGTACCTTTTAAGGTAACAGTAATTATTGCTTAGCTTACGTTTATTAGGAACCAACTCTTACAGTAATGTTACATGGCTAACAAAAATACATTTGTATTGTGCTTTTTATATATATTTGTCATACATTGATATTATTGCTCTTGAAATTCTGCTCATAATTTTGATACATTTGAAATAGATACAGTAATATATCTGTCCAGACAGACAGATATAGGCTTACCTTTAGTAATATAAATATTTTGGCTCACTTCAGTACTGTATTAGACATTTAGGGTTGTTGTTTTTTCCTCCCCTCAGTTCATTGTAATATAGCCAGTTATTTTGTAGATGTGGGTCTGTAGCATACTTGCTAATGTCCATTAAAATTATGTAGATAAAGAAGTGTGGGTATTACGTTATACTGTTCTGTAACATGTAATACTCTTAAGAGCATTAGAAGTAACAGTAAGCCCTGAATTAAATATGAAATTGTGTGACTTTTTCCAAGCTTTCTACTTCAAATAATAATTAGGTCATTGGTTTGTTTGTTTTCCAGTTTAAAAATAAGCCTTTACAAGATTTGCTGATTAACTGTTGGCATGAGGAAAGACAATTAACTTATTTTGCTTGTACTTGTAGTCTTATAGATGGCTACATTATAATAATTTCATTCCTATTTTATATCTATTCAAAGACCCCTCGTAAAGCATGGTTTAATAGCAGAAATTAATTTTACTAGTTTATTATTTTAGTATGCAAATGATAAAGCAGACTAAAAAGTCTCAAATTCTTTTGTGTTATTAATCCCAGATATGGCTCCTTAAGGAGGCAGTGAAACATATGCCTTTCATGAATAAGAAACATTTAATTTTATTTGAAAAATCATTACAATCAGCTCTGTGCAATTAATATAAGCTGGATGTTCATATTTGAAAGCTGATCACTTTTCTAGCCAAAATGTTGGTTTTTTAAGGATCATATATATTCTTAAAGCAGCTACTTATAGTTTCTTAACATACTAATATTCTGAAATTCGACTCAGCCTAAATAAAATTGTGCGCGTCTTCCATTTAAACATAGGATTATAAGATTTGGTTTGTTAACTGAATGCCAAAACCACACTAGCATGTCTAGTAAGCATTTTTTTAAAAATAAAATAAGGGCAGGATCCATTCAGCTTTGGATAATAAAATAGATGTGCTAGGATGTTGAATAGTTTCTGTCATATTTTGAACTATATATAATAGGAGGTGAAAAATTGAAAACACTGAAATGATACATTTTAGGTGCAAAATAACACAGCATGCTTTTACAAATAGTGAAGGTTCAGTTAAAAATAGCTTCAAGAGTAAGCAATAGATAGATTCAAAATTATTCTCATCTAATAGTGCAAAATGTCTGTTGCAGTTACATTTTTATATGAATCATTTCACTTCTTTTACTTTACTTTAAATATTTGTATTCAATAAGTAGTTTGGATGGAGTTTTTGAGAGTGCTTTCTAGGAAAATGAACTTAAGCAGTGGAAAGGAAATGAGCTGTGCATACATAGTCTCCTCCTAAACTTGTTTGAGAGTAGACCAGTTGAGATCCATGGGGGTTTTTTTAATCATAGAGCTGGATAGTTGCCAAAGGCAGTGACAAGTCATGTCACACAAGTACCGTAGAAAATATAAAATATCAGTGGTTCTTTCTGTAAAATAAAAATACTTCATCATCAAAGAGTACCATACTGTGGGTGATTCTTTTGTCTAATCATGAATGAATATGGCAGCAATACCTAAGCAGAACTCAAAAGCAGTTCTTATAAAAAAGTTTTGACTGCTGAGCTAAGGATAGAACAATATGCACCGATGAAAGACAATAAGAGGTCTGCATATTTTGCAAAGGAATGCTTTCCTCCTTCTTGTGTTGAAGATGTAGATATGTTATGTTTAGCATTCGAGACCACCCCCATTTTCTGTTTTCCGTGCTTTGGTGCCGAGTGTATTACGGAGTCTTTTTTTGTTTGTTGTCGGTGAAAAGGTGGGATTGCGTGGAGTGCCAGCAAGCTTTCCGATGGACTCTCCCTGAGGGTGGGTAGTTAGAAGTGCTTTGACAAGGTTTGCTGATTTAACCTTTGCCTGCTTTGCCCTGCCAGGGGTGGCCACTAGATGTCAAGCTCATAATACAATTAGTACATCTGTGCAGTTGACCTTGGCAGCGCGGCTTACCACTTGTTCTGTTAAGTGTTAACACCGACTCTGAGTGTTAACTAGAGATCCGTCTGAGTTTTTGCTACATTCTGTGCAGCTTATCAAATGCCCCATCTAGTTCGACACAAGTGTTTACAGTTCTAAAGAAGTGGGGGGGGGGGTGAGCCTTGTTTTATGTAGCTTTGAATTCCTTAATTAACCTTGCCAGAGCTGATGCAGTTTTATTTTGCTTAATCGAAGCGACTTTGTTGGTCATCCATCTCACTTTCTATGCATATTAATGTTTCACAAGGATGATGGCAACTGACCCAATTGGTTTGTTAGTGGTTATATTACTTTATTTATATAGAATAGTTATCTGTGGAGAGCTAGATCGGTGAGATACCGTTATATTTCAAGGCTGGAGTTCAGGCCTGATACTGCAACCATGCACTTATGCAAATAGCTACGATGCTGTCAGCGTGGCAGGAGTAGATATGTTTCTACAGAAGGTTCTATGTTATCAAACTGGTATTCCGTTTCTCATGCTCTCAAACTTGTAAGCGTCAAAATGGGTTAGATGTTAGCTTTTGTTTTGTGAACAGTATCTGAAGCCAGAAAGTCGCATTAAAAAGTGATCTCTTACATTTTTTAGACTCCTGTTATGCAGTATTTAATAATTCGTCACTTGATACACATCAGCAATTAAACCTTAATGTTGTATTAGCTCTTAATAAAAGTTTGTGTCACCTGTGTTTGGGTACTGGAAACACGAGCCAGCTCGCAACGAATTACAAATCCTGGTAAAACTGAATACGTGCAGTATTTAAACTTCGCCAGATCATTGTGCATCATTGCTTTCCTCCTGCTTCTAAAAATACACTGCTAACATTTTAATATATGATACTTACAGTTTTGCAGTTAGTCAAAACAAAATGTAAAGTGCTTGCTGTTTTCTTTATATGTGCAAAGAAATGCCCTAGCCTAGTGGCTGGCTGGATGTTGCATTTGTTTTAAGCAGAAAGCAGTTAGTGACTATGCCACAGGTGGCTGTTAAATAGTGAAATTTAGGCCACTGAATAGATCAAAATAAGTATACCAGGTCAACACAATGTTTTGCATAGCAAGAGTGCCCTCCACTGTTCACATTCATATTATCAGTTTATGTGGCCTGTGGAAAAGGGTAGAAATTTTTCTATTGAGTGTGGAATTTCTTCTACGTTGTTAAACACAGTAGGGGTCTCTATTTGTCTCCTCCTGTTTCACAGCTTGGGATCAGTATGTGATAATTCATCTTTCTTTATGGGATTCAAAGCTATCATAAAAAGAGTTAAAAAGAATTAATTTGAGAGAAAATAAAAGTTATTTTTTAATGTGATGTTTATTTTAAGAGATAACATAGCTAAAGCGAAAGAGTAGTATTAATTATCTATAGTGAATGAATGATATTAGATGTTGATAGCTGTTCAGTTAAGGAACATGCACATTAAAAGATAGCTGAACATTTATACTGACACAAAATAGATTTTGATAAGTAAAGTTATGTTTGAAAACACTGCGGAAAAATACTTTGTCATTCCGACAATCTGAATGGGTACAACCTGCCGATCTTTATTTGAGTAGCCATTGAGAATCAGAAAGTTTAATTAGTAGGAAAACTGGCTAATGTCCATAGTTTAAGGTATATTATACTTGCATGAGCCTGTTTTCCGTTTTAAAGCTTTTATTTTCATTGTATCTTCAAGTTTGCTAGTAAGGATTTTTTCCTTTGGGGAAAAATGAGTATTTCAAAATTAGTGTAAGATTTTTCGTCATTTGTATGCTGAATGGATTCACTTTGTTACAATTCATTTATCACTTTGAATAGTGTAGAAATAATGCATAGTGAATTGAACTTAAATTATCCTCTTGAGTAGACTCACTGAGATCGGTGGGTTTTAAGTTAGTCATGACCAACTTAAGTCTCATTGATTGTGAAGCATCTCCTCCATGCATTACCATTTTTGAATCCACCCCAATGTTTCTGTAGTTCCTTGGTTTACAACCAACAGCAGCTGAATAAGTCATGTAAAGCATATTAATGACAACAGTAAAAATATTTATCATACTACAAAAACAAATTACCCTGTTGATAACCAATGCCCATTGTGAAATTGGCATAAAAGTTTAAGATGCCGTGGGAAGCAAAATTAGCATTAAGAACAGGATTTCCTCAGAGAATACTATTTTAAATTGTACGTAAATTGTCATGGTCTGTGTAAATGATAATTGTAAAGGGTCTTGTTTGCAAAATTAGAATACGGAGACAAAGCTTACTCAGAGTAGAATAGTTTTCTGTGCCATTTATTTTAGGAAATACAGGAACATAAGCCAGACGGCCTTTCATGCCTGTACACATAAAAATATTTGAGAGCAGGTAGGGGAATAAGAAAAAAGCAAAGTTGGCTCTTGAGGGTTAGAGAGCGTTGTCCTCAAAATTCAAACACTGCATGGCCAGCAGCGGCAAGTAAAAGCGGGTGTGACATTTGTTTCAGTACTACCCCTTGCAAATAGTGCATATTTTAGGTTTTTGGTTCTTCTTTATTCTTAACATGTAGGATTATTCCTTAATAATGGGAAAGTGTACAGTCCCTGTTGCATTTCTGTTAGGCCCTTCTGATTCTAATGGAGAACTTGTACTGCTTGCAAACTGCACCAATACAGCTTGCTCTAGTAGATGCTGGGACATGGTGTGCTAAACCTCTTTGTACGCAGGGGGAAATATGCCAAAATTGGGGGCACATTGGCTCCCTCCTTTGCTCCATCTCTCATCTCCCTCTCTGCAGAGATGTATATGTTTCATATAGGAATGAATTGCTTTCTACCTAAACGTTTGACCCTTAAAAGCAATTTGGTAGCTACTTATAGTAGTATTGCTCCATGCAGGTAACTGGAATTACTGGAGTACCAGTTTTCACTGACATTCCCTGTCTAGAACCCAGTCCACAATCCAGGCACACCTTAGATTCTCATTGGCTTTAATCCAAATATTTTGACTGAACTATGGCTGTGGATTTGGCTGTGTATGACATGAATACAGATATATTCTCTCCACATCAACTCGTTGAATCTCTCACATAGACCGAACCCAAACTAGTTTACAATCAGAATGTAAGAAACTTTCTCAGAATAAGCTAATCAAAAATTTGAGATGAAATAGTGCACTGTAAATTAACAGGTAATTTCAAAAGTATATTCCTGTTAATAGAAATAGACATCTTTTTGGCTTTTTTTAAATAAAAAGATAGGGTTGTGAGTACTGAATATGAGCAGATTTTAAACTTGTCCCAGAGAGACATGTATAAGCAGCATTTGAATGTTTAAGGCAAAAAATGTTGTTATGGGCTATTTCCATCAAAGACATGAGCAAATTCTTTTTAAAATTGATGGGAAAGGCTGGCTCCATGGGGATTTTGATTTGAATAATCAAAAAGCAGGAGAAAAAACTAATTACAAACTGCATCACTGTGTAATACATTATTGCATTCTTTTATTTCTTGTTATAAATTTTCAGAACCCTCAATATGCCCTGTTCTTTTCTTTTGTACAAATTTTTTTGCAGATGATTGTTTCAGTATAAAACAGTATTTATAGGTACGTCTCAATGGATTGACTAAAGATACGTACTTTTAGATGATCGTGAAATTCATTAGAATGTGCAGAGTAAACTGCACATTATGATTCTAAACCTTTAATGAAAGTGAATTCTGTTAACCTTTTGTGGAACGTAAGTAGGGAATCCTTAGAATCATCTAATTTCTATAAACTGTCTGTGCTCCAAAATCGATGCACCTTTCCTGTTAGTGAGTTATTATGAATCACAAGAAACATTTCCAGTATTAAGAGCTTACTTCAGATGAAACTTTAATAAAAATCTTTTGAAAATTATGATGATTTTAAGAAGTATTGTAAAAAGCAGTTTAAAAAAATCAGTTTCATTATCTCTCATTTTAAATAGGTTTGAAGAAGCATCTCTCATTTTGGTGCCAGTAGACTAGAAATTAAAAGGTAAATTCAGTCTCAGTAATAAGAGCACAACATGGAATTTAGTTTTCCATTCATTTCCTATTACCTAAGTGATTGGGTCAAAGGTAATCTGGAGAAATAATTGTAAAGTATCAGAATATGGATTTTAATTTTGGAAAGAGAAATAATTCTTTCTCAGACTTCCGAAAATATTATTTCATCGCATTGGTAAAATACTATTTTATCACATTGATATACTATTCCTCCACAAAGCTTAAGGATGTGTGCCTACAGCTCTTCCAATTTACTCTCAACAACCCTGTGAGTTAAGTTAGACTGAGGGAGAAAGAGTGACTTGTTGAAAGCTACCTTCTGTTCAGCTTTATGGCGGAGCAGAATTTATGTTTACACCTCTCTCATCCAACTCCGGTACTCTAAACCACTCTGGCTCTTTAAAAAATGGCCATATGAATTAGTTGCAAAATTCTCCTTTAAACACTATCTGTACTTCAACCCTAAACACATATACTGGGAACTTACTCCAATATGCATATGTCTAACATAATATAGAATTATGGTGACAATATGCTTCAGTTTAGACATTGGACCAAACCTTGGTTTGTGCCTGTAGTTGAGAACCATACAGTGGTGTGGAGCTGTTGCCTACTTTAATTTGCTCATCACTCCAGCCTCTAAGAGTAGTGACCTCTAGAGGTGGTTTTTCAATCCAGACATCACACCAAACCATAGCTAAGGCAAATCATGAAGCCCTATTTCAGCTCAAAAGTTTCATATTCTTGTTTGTAGGCTATTCTCAAGCTGTGGTTTGCCAATTGCAACATAGCAGCAGCCATGATTGAGCTTTCTTAACTATGTATCCGGGGTGGCAGGGGCTGAATCTTTTACCTTGTTCTCCAAACCTAATACGTGTGGACTTATTGAACTGCCTTGGCCATATATATGGATATCAACTGTCGCATATATTTGGCTAAGAGTGGTCTGAGAAAGAATTGGCCACTTGCAATATAAAGGATTCAAGCTTTTTCTGATGTATGACTGTGGAGTAAGTAACTTAGGGAACAAAATGCTGGTTTAAATTGCTAGTAATCACTATCCCCAAATGTCCATTTGTTGAGTGGCCCAGAAAACTAAACAGCGAAGTGTGCAGTTATTTTCTCTGGCCTCCATAGTCTCATTACTTTAGAAAAATGAAAAATATGTATGAAGCATAGACACTAGTACAGTAATTGTAAAAAAGTTAATATGAAAAGTAAATATGTATTAGAATTGTAAGCTGAAGTAGATCAGCCTCTGAGTACTAATGCATTCTCCTTTTCTTAAGCTTTATAGTTAATACTGTTTTTAAGCTTTTATTATCATAGAAAGGATAGTTTTCTGAGGCTTAAATCTAAAAGTTCAGTGAATAGGATAAGGCTTGCATGAACCTTTGCGACTTTACTATTCTATTGTGCACTGTTATCTTGTTTTATACTGATGCCATTAATAGCAAAGGGCAGAATCCAGTTTCACTTCATACGTACAAATTTGGTAAATTAGTGTTATAAATAAGGCAGAGATAGTGCTTAGGTTTTAAACAAATAAATTGTTTTACTTTTTAGTTCTATGACAATTTTACAATATACTGTACAGCTAGTAAACAACTTCGTAACTATCACTGGTTCATATTCTATACTTCTGTGAAGGCTCATTTGTATAGATTCCGATTTATAATGATGTTTGCCTAGTCAGTTTAGAGAAAATCAGCCCCCTCTCATTTCTAAGAGAAAAGTAATAGCAATAGTATCTGTTCCACAATGAA
>NC_139603.1:35394974-35484974 GCF_964270895.1 Podarcis filfolensis | reverse complement strand
ATGCTATGGACTCGGAGCTTTCCTTTGATGAAAAGAATGCAGAAACGCTGAGCAACTATGATGATGACATTGATGAAAATTCCATGGAAGAGGACCCAGAGTTAAAAGACAACACAAGTGACTCCTCCAAACCACTCCTACCTTATTCCACTTCATGCCCACCTTCCCCCCCATCTGTAATTTCTAGCATTACTGCTCTGGAAAATCAAATGAAAATGATTGATTCTGTCATGAACTGTCAACAGTTGACCAATCTGAAATCATTAGAAAATGGGTCAGGGGAAAGTGACCATTTAAGCAACGATTCCTCGTCCGCTGTTGGAGATCTGGAGAGCCAGAGTGCAGGGAGCCCTGCAATGTCTGAATCTTCTTCATCCATGCAGGCGCTGTCTCCTGAAAACAGCATCAGTGAAAGTTTCAGATCAAAATCCCCAGGTTTTAGCAACCAGGAAGAACACCAAGAAATACAATTAAAGACAGAAAAACCTGACAGTCCACCACCACCTACTGTTGAAAATGGAGGTGCACTGGATTTGACAGCCACCAACCCGGGAAGGCCACTCATCAAAGAAGAAGCTCCTTTTAGCCTGCTGTTCCTGAACAGAGAACGTGGTAAGTTTAAAAGTACTGTTTGTAATATCTGTGGCAAGCCTTTTGCTTGTAAGAGTGCATTGGAAATTCACTACCGCAGCCATACTAAAGAGCGTCCATTTGTATGTACAGTCTGCAATCGTGGGTGTTCCACTATGGGTAATTTAAAACAGCACTTACTGACACACAAATTAAAAGAGCTGCCTTCTCAGTTATTTGAACCCAACTTTACTCTAGGTCCCAGCCAAAGCACTCCTAGCCTGGTCACCAGCACTGCGCCTACTCTGATCAAAATGGAAGTGAACGGTCACAGCAAGCCGATCTCATTGGGCGAGGTCCCGTCGCTTCCAGCTGGAATCCAGGTTCCTGCTGCACCACAGTCAGTGATGAGCCCGGGCATCACTCCTATGCTGGCACCACCGCCACGCCGGACTCCCAAACAGCACAACTGTCAGTCATGTGGGAAGACCTTCTCCTCAGCAAGTGCACTGCAGATACACGAGCGCACCCATACTGGTGAAAAGCCATTTGGTTGCACAATCTGTGGTAGAGCTTTTACCACAAAAGGGAATCTTAAGGTAAGAAGGGAATCTTTAATGTCAGAACTTAAATTGTAAGAATGTGAGAGTTTAACAATGTGCCAAACCTCATGTGTTTACTCAAATCAAGGGATGAGGATAGTATGGTTATATTGTGACATCCTTACATTATATATTATGAACCCAATGTAAGAACTAAAATTTTGTGGGTGCATACAAATTATTCCATTTTTTTAAAAAAAAAGTGTGTTTCAGACATGCATTTTCCCCTTTATTGATGGCTCCTGAATTCTTAGATTGTGGTAGAATACTTTGGTATTTTAAAAATGATTAAAAAACAAACAAACTCCGGCTCCATGAAGTTAACTCCGCAACTATAAACAAATATTATATTGATCCTGTTTTTCTTGAAAATCTGAGGTTATAGATTCCCAGCACACTTGTGTGCTGCAGAAGCATGAGTTGTATTCAACTGAGTTTTACTCAGCATAGACCCACTGAAATTAATGTATTTAATTTCAGGGGTAACCCTATGGCAAGATCTGCTGGGATGAGCTCCTTAGGATGCAGTGGATCTCCAGCTCAGCTGGTTTTAAGTCCCCAACCCTGGCTCAGTTTAAGATTCATCAGTGTAATTTGCTTGTTCCAGCTGAGCCAAAGCTGGTTGAGCTGAGGCCAGTTTATCAGTCCCCCAAAAGGGGCACTTTGGAGGTGAGACCCAGGAAGCAGGGAGGGGGGCTTAGGCTGGCTCCTAAGCCCGTTCAGCTCAGTCACATGACCTGGCAACTCAGGATAGAACACTATTTTAAATACTTGCTTTCCCTCTTCCAGGCTTAGAGCAGGAGCAGCAGTCCTGCTGTTGGACAGGGTTTGGATCTGGTCTAAATTGACACTGGTTTGCTTTATGCTAGCTTCTTATCCATAGGACTGCTCCCTTAGTCATGTTCATTAATTTCAATGGGTCCGCTTTAAATAAAACTTTGAGTAAAACCTGACTACCCATGAGATTTATGACCGTAGTAATCTTTTTTTTAAAAAATCTAGTCACATCAGATTATATTTGAACCTTTCTGCCAATCATGCCAATTTAACATATTAAGAGTCTGTCAGTCGGGGTTACCAAATGCTCTGCGGGAAGCCCCTGTTGCAAATTGTGGCTTCTAACTTGCTTACAATGCTCAAGGATGTGGCAGGTTTTTGATATGTCACAAAAGCAACATTTTAAAAGTAGAACTGTGGCACCATCTTTTATCCCTACGTAGTTCAGGTAAACATAAGAAGGTGAGATGCAATTGCAGGGTTTGCATGAGATAGGAAGGAGCCTGAAAAAAGCCTTGGACTTGCACACTCTTCACTCTCCTCCTTCTGCATGGCCTAGTTCACCAGCATTTGCTCCCAGTTTCTTACGTTTTGTTGGCCTCCTTGCTGTGCAAGACTCAGGGATCATGGCTGATCACAAACTACGGTTAAACAAGCTAGCTTCATCATCTATAGCTTGAAGTTGCCTTGTTTAGAAACTTAGCAGAATTTTTGATCAACCACAATTTCTGACTCATGCGCAACAAGTCCAGATTAGAGGAAAGTAATGGTGATGTCCTTTCCTAGGTGCATAAGACAAGGTGATGAGAGCAGGGAAGGCTGGGGCTTTGGTCAAGTTCATTCTGGCTCATGCATGCAGTGCTAAATCATGGCTTAGTGCAGGCATAGGCAAACTCCTATGTTTGGGACTGCAATTCCCATCCCCAGCTAACAGGACCAGTGGTCAAGGATGATGGGAATTGTAGTCCCAAACATCTGGAAGGCCGGAGTTTGCCCTATGCCTGACTTAATGGGACGAGTGAAGGAGAGACATTTTAACTGACAATCCAGTTAAACCCAATCCAGTTAAAATCAGTTGTGAATAAGCTCCACATAAAGCCAAATGACTTAAGTTAGTTTTGACCAATATTTTCTATTAGTTTCTATGGTACTCAGTCCCAACTAATATTAGATGGATTGGGGCCATTTAAGAAATGAGGTTTGGATCCAAATATCCCATTACAGTGGTACCTCGGTTTACGAACTTAATCCATTCCGGAAGTCCGTTCTTAAACCGAGGCACGCTTTCCCTAATGAGGCCTCCCGCCGCCAGTGCCCTTCCACCATTCGGCTTCCGTTCTTAGACCGAGGTAAAGTTCTGAAACCAGGACACTATTTCCGGTTTTGCAGAGTTTGTAAACCGAATTGTTCTTAAACCGGACTGTTCTTAAACCGAGGTACCACTGTATATGACTAAACATATTTTTACTTATTCAACAAGTACCATCTTGTCAACAGCCTCCAATTTCCCCAAAATGCCACTTGGGAGGGTCTCCATCCTTCTAAAACTACTTTTCAGAGGGCATGAAGGGCTTCATACTGAGGTGAATCAGCAATCTTTCTCCTCATATAGTGGAATGTTTGCATCCAGGTCATTAAGCATAAGCGGGTGGGGCGGGGGGGATAATTGAGGGAGAGATTCAACTAAACAGTTGCAGTAATGGGAGCCAGCGCAATTGGACTGAAATCAACCTGGGGGGAGGGGGGAACCCCAGGACAGTGCACAGGAAGAGAAGGAAAATCATTCCATCTGCCAAGCTGAAATGCTTGTGCTGATGGAACAATTGTAATACTCACTTTCTTGGGAGTAAGCTCATTTGAACTGAATGGGTCTTACTTTTGAGTAGACATGTATAGGCTTGTAAATGGCTCTTGGAGACTCGATCAAAATGGAGACTTGTTTGTTTTATATTTTTCATTTTTAAAATAAACCTTTCTGTGGGCCTTAGTGGTTGGTTGGCTAAATCTGACAACCTGTGCATATTTGCATTACAGTAAACTATGGAACTTGCATGAATCCAAATATGTTAATTTAAAATACAAGTTTGAGAAAGGAGGGATGAAATCCAGTGCTCCATTTCAATTTATGGAATAGTTATTGAACGCACAGAAGCATCTATTTACAAAAGGAGGAAGTGTGTTTTTGCTGATTCCCATTGCAACCCCCCCAAATCTATTCCAGAGAGTTGGGTCACCCTCCAGAACAGGGTGGAAGGTGGAATTTCATGGGAAATGGGGATCAGCAAAAAAGGCCCTCCATTCTCTGATGGGAGCAGACGCCTCTGCAGAATCAAAAGCTGTTCTGCAAGGCCAAATAGCAGCGCTGGAGTTCAGGGCTTTAGAAGCAGAGCCGTCTTTCCTGTTGGGCTTACTGGCGCGTTGCGCTAGGGCGCTGGCCTCTCAGGGGTGCCCCAGCGAGTGGGGGAGCTACGCGGCTTTGCCGGTGGCCTCCCATTTCCCTGCACACCCACCAGCTGTGCCCCGTCAACCATATGGCTGACGGGTGTGCAGCTTGCCTCCCAAGCCTACGCGAGAGGAGAGCGATCCCCACAGAGGCTTGGGAAAAGGTCGACAACTCTGGGAAACACAGGGGGGCGTGCGGAGGGATCTTTTCACCACGGCGCCAGATATGCTTAAGACGGCCCTGTTTAGAAGTTTGAGGTGATAAAAAGATTCTAGTCTTTCAAATAGCATGTGGACCTAGTAACCCTTTTTCGTGTTGTTCTTTTGTATAAAGGTATTTCCCAGCTTCTTTTTAAACTTTGTTTAGCATGTTAAAACACACATTAGTTTTGCACTTCCTTTTGTTATAAATGCGTGTGATTTATAATAGCAACGTTGTTGAAATGATTATAGCTTGCTTTTATGTGAAAACTAAAATTGGCTTTTAAAACTAGCCTCTTCGTGGGCCGTGTAGCTCATTTTGAATTTTGCTTATTTTGCCAATCTTTTGTTTGTTTTGTTCTTTCTCTAAAGGTTCACATGGGAACTCATATGTGGAATAACGCTCCTGCACGACGTGGCCGTCGACTCTCTGTGGAAAACCCCATGGCTTTGTTAGGTGGTGATGCTCTGAAGTTTTCTGAAATGTTCCAAAAGGATTTGGCAGCTCGGGCCATGAATGTTGACCCAAATTTTTGGAATCAGTACGCTGCAGCTATTACTAATGGACTTGCAATGAAGAACAATGAAATTTCTGTCATACAGAATGGAGGCATTCCCCAGCTCCCAGTAAGTTTAGGCGGAAGTGCCATTCCGTCTTTAAGTAACATTACCAGTGGCATGGACAAAGCTCGCACCGGCAGTAGCCCTCCCATCATTGGCTTGGACAAAGCGAGTTCTGAAACTGGAGCCAACCGTCCATTCACAAGGTTTATTGAGGATAATAAAGAGATTGGCATAAATTAAAAGCATTCAAGTAACAAGTAACTGTTGGACCACTACTCAACACAACATTTGTTCTTTCATGTACAGTTTTGGGAGTTAAGCATTAGTTTCGTGACCTAATTGCCTAGGTTCCCTTTAAGATTTTTCCCCCCATAGCAGAAATACATAACTTCGTGTCCGCTGAAAAGTTGTCTTGCAAGATTTGCATGGCACTGCTTTCAACAGTGAGCTGACTGTTAGCGAGAACTGCAGAACTCTTTAAATTTAAGTAAAATGATAAATCATTGGATAAACTGCATTAGGGACTGAAGGAAGCTAAATTGTTTCAATTTTTGTTCTTTAACAAAACAAAACGACGCCAATTGAGTAAAAGGGGGCTTCTCAATGGCATTTTCAGTCCAGCTCTTCCTTTGCTGGTTTTGTTCCACTTAGCTAGAAACTTGAACTATGTTTTTAGAAATCCTCTAACACTCAATAAGTGATTTAGTACCCTAATGCTGTGTATGATTACAGTATTCTTGTCTGTAGTATTTATAATGTAAAGATAATGCGGGTAACAGACAATATACTAGCCCCATCCTTAAATGAAGCTTTTGTACTGCAAAATACACCTGGCTATGTGATTTTCTTTCTTTTTTTAAGCAAGTTTTGTTTCCCTATAAATAAGTGGTTTATTTCAATGCAGGCAAAATTGTGAAGTTTTATTGGGAAAGATAGCATGCTTTTCATGTGCAAGTACCTGTCAGTAACAAACCATTTTAATTTAAATATTTGTAGCTGCTATGTGGACAGTTGTTCTATTAAATGAAAAAAAATGTAGTGTGGACTTCAGTTCATGGTTGGAAAACAAGTTACAGACAAACCTTATCACCATATATTATTCACAACATTATAAGCAGTTGTGAATAAAACATTTCATGTTATCAAAGGCAGTACAATAAAAAGGCAGTGTTTGTATAATGTGTTGCAAACTCTTAATTTATACTATTGCACTTTTAGTATTTTATATTTAGGGAGGTTTGTCTATAATTTGAATCTGAACAAAGATGTAAACTATTTTATAAATAGTACTTTGGCTTGAGGAAAAATGGGGGGGGGGGATATTTTGTTGTGTTTGTCTTTTAAGGTCAAACAGTAGGAGAGATCTGTGCTCCTTTAAACAGGAAAGCCACTAAGAACTGTCAAGATTCTTGGGTAGAATGGGGCCTGCCATTTCTTAAACCGAAATGATTCATTTAACTTTTCTATAAGCCCACCCTCCAACAGACCTTTGATATGTTAATCTTAGGGCTGTGATATCAGAGCAAGCCTAGGAGAGGCTAAAGAAAACATTGTGTAGGCTTAATTTTGCTGTAATCTGTTCTGTCTCTTTCACTCCCACCCACAAAGCAGGATGCTGACTGCTTAATAGCACTGGTATGTAAAAGCAAAACAGAAAACAAAAATATTAAGTATCAGTCGTAACTTGAACGTAAATTCCCAACTCTTACTGATATCTTTTTTTAAAAAAAATAATTCCGATATTTACTACAAAGCACAATGTATTCTGAATATTCAAATATAATTTTCAGTTGTTTTAAAAGCATTGTTTAAAATTGTGACAAAAGGGAATGTTTCCACTCTTACGCTAGGGTGTTGGCGAGGCTGGGGGCGTAAATCAAAACTTGAACAGTAAATGTTTTGTGTACTACCTCATTTTTGTGCATTACAAGCATGGTGGAGTCTGACACTATGAACTTCCGTCCAACAAAATTGTTCAAGGGACATTATGGGTAGCTGGGAAACAGCACAAGACATTTTATGCCCCTGAAGAAAGAATCAGACAGTGAGGTCTTCTCAGTTGAGATGGAAAAAAATAAAATAGGACAATCGCTTTCTTGTGCAACAACAAAAAAAACATTACTGTAAGAGGATGGACTGTTTCTGCCATCGTGTCATTGAATGAAAAGTTTAAAAGACTTATTAGCAGTTTGTTTCTGTTTTGAAATGAACAATGAACTATTACAGCTCTGTTTTCTACAGCAGTGATACACAGAATATATATGTGCATATATACATGCATATATCAAATATATATGTAGGTATGTATGTGTGTATATATATACATATAGATATATATATAGAATATATATAGAAAATAAACATCCTTATATTATAACACCAACCATCGGTGACCACCATTTGTGTTTGGGGTGTTTCAAAATTGGGAAACAAAGAAAACTGAGGTGGCTTAATGTTGCTGTTTTTCAGCAAATGAATGTTTTTATTTATCTGTGTCCATTTCTGGTGTGAAATAATTTTTTTTTGTTTTTGTTTAGTATTTGGTACCATGTAGTGTTATCTCTTCTCCCTAAAGGATGTGCATAACTTAAAAAGAGATGTAAAGTGTTGTAAATAAGATGGCTGATGAAGGTACAGTAAGACTGACCCCATTTTGTATTCAGGGTTAGGTCATTCCTCTCTGCATGGTGAAGAGAGACACTATTTTTATACTGCGATACCATGTAGGGCTAGGAGCCTCCCTGAACCACCTGGGAATTGTTACCTAGATCCAATATTTTTTATTATTAAATCTTGTTGGCTTGACACATCTACTGATTGAAATGGATGTCTTAGTCTAGGTTCCTATTTTTGTCATATGGAATTGAATAAAATGCAGGATGTAATATTATTTACGAATTGTGTTCCATGATTATTCTAATAGCAGAGTGAGATGTGGGAGATGGATGTTCATGGCTTTTAACTGTCAGGTACGAAATATAAATATGGCTGGAATCTTGGATTCACACAATTTGAACAGAGTCCAAAGAACTAGCATTGGGAAACCACTTTTTGCAGTTAAAAATGAAATGAAATCACAGAGTTCTACAGATAAATACTACATCAGCAGTGGAATAAAAGCTGGATCAAAACAACGGTGCTCTGCCGCAGTCCTCTTCTGCTTGTCTCCCTTGGGTGCAATTGTGCCTTTTTCAATTTACACAAATTTAAATGTGATTTACACAAACTACACTGCATATTTATTCTCAATGACTGTGAAACAAGAGATGCAACGATGCACACACTATAGGTAATGCACATCCAGGTCTCCCCTCCCCTACCCCCCTTTTTATTTCTGTTTTCATTCATGCTGAAGCGAAGT
The DNA here is from genome assembly GCF_964270895.1 of Podarcis filfolensis. NCBI lineage: Eukaryota > Metazoa > Chordata > Lepidosauria > Squamata > Lacertidae > Podarcis > Podarcis filfolensis. The sequence continues at coordinate 35,476,457 of NC_139603.1, read as the reverse complement.
TGCTGCTGAAGTTAAAATTGCAGGAAAAGCCTAAAGGGGGTTGCACAGATCATGAATACATGAGTTTGTGGATCCCAGTGAATAACTGGAAGACATGCCATGCCCCTTGCTTTATTATCAGCAGAGAATTTTCTATAGAGCGAGCCATTTGTGCATATGTACCTTGCGAGATTGAAATAATGCTATTGGCTGCTAATGTGTAGCAGTGAGATAAGTGAATCGTAGCTCTCGCAGTAAATGTTCTTGCAGCAATAGAGCAGTTTTAACCATCGCAGCCTATCTTTTTGAACTTGGACTTAAACCGTTCGCAAGAAGTCTGAGGAAGGTTCTTTTTGGTCTCTACAAATTGTAACAGGACGCCAAGGTCTTTTATTTCACGGAGTTTTATGAGAATTTTGCCACTGTGCTTTTGATACAGAAACGCCCGGGGTTGGCTTTACAGTTGCAATGTTAAAGTGCAAGCTTTGATGACATTAGCTACATATCACTCCTCAGAAGCTGCTGAAAAGTAGAAATGAAAACTTAACCAGAGTGTGTTAAAGACCATTGGAGACGAGAACATGACAAGGACTGCAGGTGCCTCTGGCTTGTTGGAGGGCGGGGGCAGAAATCCTCAAAAAAAAATAGTTTTTGCCTGCCATAGATTAATATGGGTGGAAAGTCATGTTGGAATTCCACAACTATATGAAAGGCAGCCTGTAACTCACTAAACACTTACAAATATGTTAGAGAAACAGGAGTGGATCATTAAAATGGTTCACTTATAAATTTCCCATTTATGTAATACGAATATTTCTCTCTAGTCCCCTAAATTATACTGTTAATGTCTTCTCTTTCCACTTTGTTATCTATGTTCCACTAAATAGTATAGCAAAATTAACACAAGTATGGATGCTCAGGCAAACTAGTAATCCCCCCCCCCTTTTCTTCAGTGACAGTGATGTTCTGTTCACCAGTTCCTGTAATTAAAACAGGTCGCAACCCTTTGCTTTTTTACAAGTATAAATAAGGATGCCATTTTCTTTTGCTGTGGTTCCTGAACCCCTTCTGAATAACATGCTTCTGTGTCTCTGCCAAGGTCGTGCAGATGTAAGGTTTTCCATCTTTCTTAATAAATTCATCAGGACATAGAAAAACCAAATGCATTTTGTAATTATTATTATTAATACTAAGCATATCGCTTACAAAGTGCAATGTGCTTTATAATGCTTAATTTAACATAGGTGAGTTCCCCTGTAGCAAGCGTTTCCTGGCTGTTCGATGCTCATACCAGCTTTATACCACACCAAATAGCTGCAAGACCTTTGAGAAAGACAGTGGGTGCATTAGTGCAGAAATTGCCACTTAGAAAGGGGCTCCCTTTTTAAATTTATTTAAGCAATACATTCTTTCAAAATACCTACAACAAAAAATGCCACTAAAAAGGAAATGTATGAAACAGAAATAAACTATGAATAGTAAAAAATTATGTTTATGGAGTGCTTAATATTTCAGAATTTTTGTCCCGATTCAGGAGAAAACTGGTTACAGACAGAGTTTGTTCTTTTTAACAAATAAAAAATAAAGGAGCAATTGTGTTTTCAAACCAAAACAACTTTATTTAGTCCCGACTTCTGTTTCAAAATTATATTGGGAAAAGCAGATATGCTTTCCGAAACTCCCAGCCTCATAGCAGGAAATTGTTCCTGTAGAAATATAGGGCATATTATTACTATTTTACCCACAAGTAATGCTTCAGTTTCTCGGTAGAGAAACAAGGGGTATAATAAACAGACGTTCAAAATCAGTTTTCTGATTCTGTACTTACTAAATAAAATAATAATGATGTGAAAAGATGTTGTTGTTGTTGTTTAGTCGTTTAGTCGTGTCCGACTCTTCGTGACCCCATGGACCAGAGCACACCAGGCACTTCTGTCTTCCACTGCATCCCGCAGTTTGGTCAGAGATGTGAAAAGATACCTGCTTTCAAAGCTGTCGTACTTGCACTGCACTGGTGAAGCAAAGGACCAAGATCACCATACAGTGGTATCTCAGGTTGCATACGCTTCAGGTTACAGACTCCACTAACCCAGAAATAGTACCTTGGGTTAAGAACTTTGCTTCAGGATGAGAACAGAAATCGTGTGTTGGCGGAGGCGCAGCAGGAGGCCCCATTAGCTAAAGTGGTGCTTCAGGTTAAGAACAGTTTCAGGTTAAGAACGGACCTCCAGAACGAATTAAGTACATAACCAGAGGTACCACTGTAATTTGTCAGGTTAAACAGATTAAAACATTAAAAAGCAACAACCAACAAGCCTTTCACTAACAATGAAATGGCATTGTCTTATGAAGCCTTTTCCCTCAAAGAACAGTGCAAGGCCAAGGTTGCAATCCTAATGAAATTTAAGTAGAAATAAATTTCATTTCAAATATTGTATTTCATTGCAAATAATAGATTTCAAATGGATTAGGATTTTTACAAATCTTTTTTTTTTATTTAAAGTTGGCAATTTGAAACGTACATTTAGACTTTCAGCAGAAACCCTAAAATATCTATTCCAAAATGGCAGGTAAGGAAGTGAAATTACCATGTGCCCAATACTTCGTTTGCGTTTTGTTTTTAGGATTTTTAATTAAAAGAACCTGAATATTTTACCCCATCCTATTAAGAGTAGTCTGTTCTAAAGCAGGGTGGTCCAACCTCTCAGACCAAGTGGGCCACAAGAGCACTTTGACACAGAACCCAGGAGCCACACACTGAATTAAATCTCCATACCGTAAATTAAAGTGTTTGCAATACAGTTGATATTATTTAATATACGAGATTAATATATTTAGTTATATATATATAATTACAGTTAAGTGATTTAATATATTTCTTTATTAAACAGAGCTGCTCTTTTTTTAAAAAAAATTAAAAGGCCACCAAGTGTGAGTGGAGCTGCTGGATGCAGACAGGACTCCAGGCAGAAAAGAGAAGGGAGAGGGAGAAAGTAAGTCTTACCAGGTCTCAGTGGGGCAGCTGGGGGGGGGGGGGGTGAGAGCATGCAAATGAGCAAGCTGCAGCCTGGGCAGATTAGCAAAGTCCTGCTTTGCTTTTTTGCCCTTTCCCCCTTCTCTCCGCCTTTGCTGCTCCCGCTTCCAGCGCCGCTACCAAAACATGCAACATGCACACCCAGGCAGCACTCTGCTTTTTCTTCTTTTTTGCCATTTCACCCCTTCTCTTCTCCTTTGCCCCTTCCAGAAACACACACACATTCTTTCTTTCTTTCTTTCTTTCTTTCTTACACCCACCCACCCACAGTCGCCCTCTCTAGCCCAAGTTAGGGATCCTCTCCAAATGCCCACTCCGGCTCCTACAAGGTTGGCTTGGCTGGAGAAACTGCATATTGCTCCTTTCCTTTCCTTTTTGTTCGCCCTCCACTTTTTGTTGGAACTGGCCGCCTGCTGTGGTCCAGGGCAAGGCTTTCAGGTCGTCACTTCCGGTTCCCTGCAGCTTCAGTACTTAGCAAGAGCCACCCAAAAAAGGCCCTGAGGCCTGCATGTGGCCTGGTCCAAAGGTAACTCAGGTGCATCGTTAAACACTGCACGTAATACAGCACACATTGGCTCCCTGCTCCCAAGTTATTGATCAGGCATAGGCAAACTCAGCCCTCCAGATGTTTTGGAACTACAACTCCCATCATCCCTAGCTAACAGGACCAGTGGTCAGGGATGATGGGAGCTGTAGTCCCAAAACATCTGGAGGGCCGAGTTTGCCTATGCCTGTTATTGATAGGTTGGCTACACTTATTATTTTGGTGTAAAAGCTGGCAAGAGACACTTAAGGAAAGATCTGAGAGAACTAATATGCTGATTATTAATACAAACTTCAGCAGCAGGACAGAAGAATCTGGTTGCTGACTTACTAAATAACTGCTAAGTGGAGAGGAATGTAACTGTACATACAGTATCATAAAGTTTTGAATTTCTCTTTGGAAATTACTTTGGTCAGAAATCCTCTAAGCATTTTCAGGTCCAATGGGGTGATAATTTTGAGAATCTTCATTGTTCAAATCCTATGGAGAAGTTATACCCCCCCCCAAAAAAATCTCTTGATACAATGGCAAATACATGATTAACATGTCATTGGACCTTCAGAAAATTCCATGGCAAATCTGCTCCTCAGACAGTAGCAGCCAACCCTATGAACTCAGCTAGACAGGTGAACAAGCGATGTATATGTGTTGTATGTACGATATAACACTGTGCCACCAGATGGCAACATGGAGTACTGTTTTTCGCTACCTGTTTTCCCTGTTTAAATTTACAACGTTTTGAACTGAAACGCTTATTTGATGTGTCTAGTTCCAGCCTAAGATTCGTGTTCCTGTGTTTTCAAGTGGCCATATGTCACATGAACACTCTAAAGTTTTGGTATACCCTAATATGCAGGAAGATGCCTTTGTTACCTGGCTAAGACGCTAAAATGTCCCAATACTAAAGGTTATTCTTTTAGATTCTTCCTAGTGGTGCAGGAATAAAACTGCTGGCATATTTGCAAAGCTAAGGAAGGTCCACATTGGTTTCAAATTGGATGGGAGACCATGTGTTGAAGTTCCTGCATTTCAGAGGGTTGAACTAGATGACCCTTGGGGTACCTTCCAATTTTGCAATTCTATGATTCTAAGCTGGGATAATTTTATATAGAACACTTCTATAATTGTGAAGTATGTGATTTTTATCCTCCATACTCCCCAGCGGCTGCCACCAGGGTGCAATGGGGATCTCTGTGGGGGGTGCCTTGTTTACACACGCACACACACACACACCCTGATTGCACATGACGTCAATAGGACACCGCACCTCAGTGTGGGGGGCAAGTCGGCGCCCCTGATCCAGGAAGGCTCTAATTTCTTATGAGTTTAATGGACACTTAGCTGTAACCTAACTGTAATTTAAACCAAACACATCCAGAGCATTGTTAGGCTCCTGTAGGGAAAATAAAAGATTCCACAAGCACTAGGTTTGACATCCAAGAATTGTTACACGCAAGCATGCTTTAGATTTAACCAGAAGGGTAGAGGTTGCTTCAACTCAAAAAATAGCTGCAGAGGGACAGAGCCTCTAAGGTTGCTTTCATATTATGTGTCTCACAACTTAGCTCCATTTGAGAGTTTTCCCGCTGGAATTCAGAAGACCAAAGGAGCGAGAAAGAAATGGATGGGGAAAAGGATGCAAATGCCCTATTCCCTGTCCAACTGAAGTCCTTTCCAAGAGACCTCGCACACAAGAGGTAAATATGCCTGCTGATTTTCAAAAAGCTAAGGTTCCACACTGGCCATGTGACCATGCAGCTGACCACCAGCACCACAAAACTAAACAATTTATACAACTATCCTGCAGAGTTCCAAAATGGTATGAAGAAGACAGAGCAGATAATAAATTCAGCAGCTTTTTCTCTGCTAACATCTTAGGACTTGGGAGACAGAGTAGTGTATCCTATTTTAATGGCTATTGAAACCATCCATATTTCTACTTTATTCTAATTCCCAATAATAGAACAATTGCTAGGTACTATCTGATGATCTCTGAAACGGCAGTTGCAGGTGTGGATGTTTTCATTAATTTGTCTTTCTGCAATATAAAAGATCAAGGCACATGTAAGAAGGTGACTTTGGGCACAGGCTGACTTTTAGATACCAGACTTCAGACACTTTCAGGAAACCTGTAACTTGATGGGTCCTGCGGATTTATGAATTAATTAAATGGATTTATGGTTGTTCAGCATATTTGATGATGAGAAACAAGGGATCTCAAGTCATGATTCCAAAACGTATTGTCAACAAAATGGATGCAGATTACTTGCCATTTATAAGACTTGTACCATCTGTTGACAACATGCCCTTTGCATTCCCATTCAGTGGCTGCAGTCCTGGGCCTGCTTGCTCTTAAACAACTGTATGATCAATGCATTGCAGCATACATGGATTTTGATTTCTTATATTATAGCACTAGAAATGCAACACAGTATCAGTGGCGTGTCAGGATGCTCTGTAACTGCTGCTCTCAGATTCAGTACAACACAGAACTTAAAATACACCTTGTCCCATTCAGACATGTGGTGGAATACTTTAAACGAGCCTGGAAGATAATCAATTAAAATGGCTCAATAGATTTCAAGCCACGATTTTACAGCATTAAGGAGGACATGATTCAACAGCACTGGTATGCCCTTTTTATTATTATTATTTATTAAATTTGTATACCACCCTTCCTCCGAAAATAACAGGGTGGTTCACAACATAAAAATACAAAATGCGTACATACATAACAAAAGAAAAGCAAACCAAACCAATAACTGACCTCCCATCCCATTTAGAAGGCCATAGAATATTCAGTCAGTCTAAGGCCTGCTTATGGATAAACAGTTTCACCTGTCATCTAAAGATATGCAATGAAGGCACTAGGTGAGCCTCCCTAGGGAGAGCATTCCACAAATGGGGAGCCACCACAGAAAAGGCCTGTTATTATGTTGCCACCCTCCAGGTTTCTCACAGAGGGCGCTCATGAGAGCGTCTCAGATGATGATTGCAGTATCGAGGTATGTTATATAACGGGGGTTCCCAAACTGTGGCCACAGACCACTAGTAGCCTGCAAGGTTCATTCAGGTAGTCTGCAGCATGCCTGTGGATTTGTGGTTGAAACGAGATGGCAAATCCATTGCATTAAATATCCTCAGCAATTTTCAGCTGGATCCCTAGGGAGAGCCAGGTTTCAGAACCACAGTCCTGCGACATTAGCTTTTAGACGAAACACAGAATTTAAAGGAAATCTTAGCTCATTCATATCTATAGTGCTGAAGTAAGCAGGTCTGATGAGCATCAGTTCACATTAAGGTCTGTATCACACCCAGTAAAATGCACACTTTCAACTGTTATGGAAATGTCCATATGCAAAGGAATCCAAAGTAGAGATTAGGTTTCTTTGAAATGAAACCAAAATGAAAGCTTAAATGAAAGGAGGAAGTTTGGATGTCTTCAGACACTTTTAGAAAAATGAACACATACATGGAGCATATACAGAACTTGGGAGTGGAAGACCCTCCTCTAACTGAACTGCTTTCTCCCACAAATTGGAAGAAAAAGCATATTTGAAAATATGCTGTCTTTATGCACATACAACAGTTGCCATACCAATTAGCTAAATGTAAGTGGCAGGCACCTGTATATTCTTACCTGAAAGATGCCTTGCTAAATTGCTTGGACAGCTAGGGTGTCACTATGTTAGCAGGGATACCCATTACAGGAAATGAAGGCCAAGTCAAAGACAAATATGAATCTACCTGAGGTTCCTTATAAGACTATATAAGGAAATAATCAAAGCGTGGATGGAAAAACATGTTTAAAGTTACACGGAATACACCTGGGATTTCCAAGGCAAATATGGAACTGTCTATCTAAATGTACTGAAGACTTAAGATGGAAAAGGATGGTGGGTCTCTCCCCCCCCATCTCCCTCCACCCCCCAATCTGGTAGGAAGTTATTGATTCAAGACAATTTAGCTGCCCCAGTTGTTGTAGCATCTGCCAGGAGGTTTCTTGCTAAATAAACTTCAACTTCTGCTTTTGTGTGTACTGTGCTGGTGGGTTGTGTAATTATTTTTTTTGTAATAAAAGAGGCTCCTTAAAACATCAAGAATTACTTCTAATCTGAATTACCCAAACTCCACTCTGGGAATATATATCCAGATTACCCTATGTTACTTTTGAAGAGGAGACAGATGTTCATGACTGTGAAACAGATATTTCAAGTTATTGGGTTGTGTTTTTTCCCTCTCATTCTGCCGCTCTCTGCTCAGCCAGACTTTGGATACCCAGCGGTAGGCATATGGACAGTTTTTGTTTTTTTTAACTCCTGATGAACTTAATGTTTGCACATCCTCCGTGGCACGATGACTGTTTATACTGACAGGAGCACTGTACCTACTGCAATAGTTTCCAATTCAGATGCCAGTTATAGAACGATAGCTATCTCTTGCCATAGTCATTTGAGCAAAATGCATGGAGGTTAGTTTCTGTTCCTTTCAGGCTTTAAAATATCAGCAGACAAAATGAGACTGTGCTGAACATGTCATAAAGAAATACCTTGCCATGGTGGGTGGTAGAGGAAATTCCGTTGCTGATCATCTGCTTTTGGAAAACATTGTCCCCTTTAATAGCCTGGCATACAGATGCTATCGTATTTCCAAAATTGCATTTTATCGATTAATACTCCACTTTTTAGAAAGTCTTTTTACAAGACTGCTTACACCGAAAATACCATCCAAAATAGCAGTTCCTCTTTCAAAGCATGCTGAAATGCAAAGAGAGGTGGTCTGTCTTGCTTCCCGAGAGCAGGAGAATTCTGTAATACAGATTCCACTGTGGAAAAGGCCCTGTCACTGGTACTTACCAAATAAGTCTGATTTAAAGGGAGATCAGAGGCTGAAATGATTCTTTTAAATGTCAGGTAGGCTGGTGATCCTTTGGCTTAGGGATGGAGAACCTGTGGAACCCGCCAGGTGTTGTTAGACTACAATTCCCATCATCCCTGACCATTGGCCAGCATAGCTGGTGATAGCCTCGATGAATCCTGATAAGATGGAAGTACTGTGGATGGTCTGGCAAATTGGACATCCTGTTACATACGATTGGCTAGAATAGAGCAGGCAAGTGGCTGGTGGCAAGGAATGCCTAATTCCATCTACAGCCCAGCTATTATCATTCTGGACCAGGGTTATCCGCCATCAGTGGCCCATGCTGTAGAGACCTCATCTTTGGATTAGTGCAATGCACTTTACTTGGGGCTGAATTTGAAAATGGTCCAGAATCTATAGCCAGTGCAGAATGTAGCTGCCATGTTATTAACTGGGACAAGAAAGACAGGATCGTGGAACAGCTATCCTAAATCCTCTGCACTGGCTGCATGTGTGCTACTGGATTTGACTTAAGGCATTATGGTTTACAAATTCCTAAACGGTTCAGGGTCAAAATCCCCTTCCAATACTAGTTAATTCAGTCCTCAAGATTTGGCGGGGGCAGGGGCAGGGTTTGCTCACAGTCCCTGCCATAATTCTGCATGAGGGGATGTTTAGACTGAGGGACTTACCTTCTCAGTGGTGGGCCCCTTACTGTTGAACACTATCCCCTTAGTGGTATGCCTGTTTCCCATATTGTTGGGTTTCAGAGGCCATTTGATAACATTTTTATTTGGCTAGGCTGACAAATGGGAGGTGTATTCCTCATTGGCAATATATGGGCTTTAGTTTTTAATGATTTGTTCATAACTCTTTAGTGTATATATATATATATGCTTCGAGCTCTATGTGCTGGATTTTGTTTGATGAGCATGGATCTGCGCACTTTCTGAAGAATAGCTTTTTTAAAATAAAAAAAAACAGTAAATAAATAATAGCAGCAGCAATATCCCGAGGACCACATATTTCTCATACCTGCTTCCGATAATGGGGGCCCAGGCCGCTTAGGGCATTAAAGGCAAACGACGACAGCCTAGCAACCTTAAGTTGATTCTGGAAATAAATTGGCAAGCCGTGTAAATGGTGTACGAAGCAGGCTGCAATATGATCCAGTCAATTCTTCTGCTTCTACCAGCATCCTGGTGGAGGCATTTGGAATTCACTGGTGTTTTTGAACTGCCTTAAACACAACCAACATAGAGGGCGCTGCTGCATCCAAACTGAACGTAACAAGCAGTGGAAGCCAGGTCTGCCTTCATTAGGTGGGGCCACAGCTGGCAAATATATATTTACAAGGAAGCAAGCCCAGCTGAAGAGAGAAGCTGCCCTCCAGATAAGTAATATGTAGCACAATCCTATGCATATTTCTTCAGAGGTAGGCTTCACTGTGTTATATGAAATTCACTCCTTAGTAAGTCGGCACAGGATAGCATGCTCCCTTTCCTGGTAATAAGCCCCATCAAAGGACGTGGAACTTATTTCTGATCATGCATAGGATTGTGCTATTAGAATCACAGCCTTATAACCTAATCCTAAACATGTATTTGCAGAAGAAAATTCCACTGAGTTTTCTGGGATTTCTCCCCCCCCCCAAAAAAACCCCCTGATTTGGACCAGGCTGTAAGTACTGTATATTGAGGGTCATTTCTCATATTAATCCCCCTCTGCCCTGCCAAATGGAAATATTCCAATCTAGAGAAATACATGTACAAATAATGCAGGATCACAAGTATACATGCCCAGTATATCCCATTGTTCAGAAGAATGAACTTTTACGCTTGAGGGACGCTAGTTTTCTGTGAAATTCATACAGCATATGTGTGCCAGACATTTTAAAGCAGCTCCAACAAACCTTTAAAGCACCTGACTTTTCCAAGGAATCCTGGGAACTGTAGAGTATTAAGGATGATGGGGGATGTAATTGTGAGGGAGGAACTACAGTTCCCAGGATTCTTTGAGGGAAGTCATGTGATCTAAATGCGCTTTGGAAAACAGCAAAGCTCACTAATAACTGGTGATAATAGCAATGAAAACTAGCATTTTCTAAATTTGGAAAGTGTGATGGGTATGGATAACCCAGTACACAGTGAAGCAGAAACATTCCATGTGACACAGCCACAATAGGATAATAATCTAAGAATGTAATTTTTTATCCCACCCATACATGAGGAACAGACAACATCTGGAATAAGTAAACATTATGTCTAGTCTCATGAAATATTTCAAAGACTGCATACAGAGACTTTGAGTATTAAAAATAACGAAAGCTAGTGGAAACATTTGTGTTATGACAGGAATGAAAATTTGTTAATGCGTTTATTCATGCAACTATTATTACCAAATCGTAAAGCAAACCTTCAAAATATTCACAATAGGATATACCGTATATATCACAAATAGCAAATGCTGAATGAAGAATGCATTATATCCAACAGAAAATATTGCTCAGAGAGAGTCAAAGATCCACGCAAAGAGAATAACTTGAAACGTTTTCATAACACTTCGCTAAAATAGGATTACTTAATAAATTAAAGAATGCAGAAGGACAAATGTATGGATGGAAATAAGCCGTTCTAGATATTGTCATGATTTGTAAAAGTCTCATTATTATTAAAAAAAAAGTAATAATATGTGGCTTCTAGAGTCAGAATAGGAGTCCTGTAGCTTCGGACGATACCACGTACCTTACATGGACATGCCATTTCCCCATGGATATTACCAGCCAATCAATCTACCAGACATAGTTGTTGTGAGGATAAAATGGGGAGAAGAACCATGTATGCCACTTTGAGCTGCTTAGAGAAAATGAGGGATATAAATGCAATAATAAAGTAAGCAAAGAAGGAAAAACACAGAGACTGCAAGTGTATTGGCTCAGCAGCTCATTGCTTAATTTTTTTATTATTATTAAAAATTAATTGGATAGCAGATTGTTGCTGTTGTTTTTAAAGAATGTGTTTCACCTTAGAAGAGGCCATTTCCCCATAAAACTGGGCGAAGCCCTCTCCTAAGCAGGTGTCTGCTGCATGATCTAAAAGCAACCACACCAATAAAAAATTTAAAAATCCCCTCCTTTGGTGTAATATTTATTATAGGCCAACTTATGCAGATCTAACCGAGTAATCAATTTCAGCTTACACAATTAAGATTTCTTTGATCTCAGATGACATCCCTTTCCCTTAAACACACACACATTTCAGTTCAGAGGGACAAAGGCTTACATTCCTATTATCTAGATAAAACAAGATCTTTCATCTAAGAACTGCACAAAGCATCCATTATTAAACGATAGACTAAGCCGTCGATGCTGAAAGATATCAGTTCAGCTCCTATTGTAGTTCTGTTGATGACTACATAAACCCAAGATGGAAAGTATAGATTGTGCTGCAGACATTGCAGCTGAATCCACGCCCAAAGGTTAATAGGTTTCACTTCCTACGTATTTGCTTCATTTTGGTGTTTTTGATACTCGTTGCCACAACATTTACTACAGCAGAATGGGCTGCTGTGGTCCAACTAGCTTGATTTGAGATTTCACTTACTATATTCTTCAGAACTGCAAGTTCTCAGGTTGGGTTCTAAGTCGTCGTCCCCCCCTAAAAAAAAGCACCTGAACGGCCCATGGGTAAGACAGCTTGAACTAAAATTTGGGAAATAGAATTATTATTTGTTCATGGTGAATACAAGAGCTGGAAAAGTACAGTGGTACCTCGGGTTAAGTACTTAATTCGTTCCGGAGGTCCGTTCTTAACCTGAAACTGTTCTTAACCTGAAGCACTACTTTAGCTAATGGGGCCTCCTGCTGCTGCTGCTGCGCCACCGCCGCACGATTTCTGTTCTCATCCTGAAGGAAAGTTCTTAACCCGAGGTACTATTGCTGGGTTAGCGGAGTCTGTAACCTGAAGTGTATGTAACCCAAGGTACCACTGTAGTGGGACAATTAATCCTTTGGGACTTTTTCCTGCCCATAGACAAAAGTCACTGGACAGCTATCTACTGTTCTGCCTGTCTCTGATTATTATTATTATTATTATTATTATTATTATTAGCTTTATCAAATTTGAGCCCAGTGTGGTTTACAAAGTTCCATCGGTGCAAACATTTATGCTTGTCAAATGGGGCTTGTGTCCCTCTCATCCCTCCACCTGCACATCCCGTATCCTGCCCAAATCTGCTCCAGAGGATTGGGGAGAACAGATTTAGTGGTACATGGGGGGGGTGCGTGATCTGCACAAGCAGAACTCCTTACTTAGCACTACACTGAGTACAGGCTAAGCTGAATAAAAAGGGTTGTTTGTGTTGAATAGAAAGCAGTGTTGACTCCTGGAGGCTATCCTCACATGTAATCATAGTCAGGGTGGTACAAAATATCCTCCTTTAATTGCTACCACCTTCACTTTGGGCTGGAAAGGGACACAGGGAAGGGAGGACATTGGCAGATAACCTAAGAGCATGGGCAGGTTGTGAAGAGGAGAGGCAGGGCGTTTTTTCAGCCACAACTCACAAGGACTCAGTTCCCACAGCTCTCAGGTGGGCGCCATTACCATTCTAAGAGAGCAAGGTGAGTTCCGGCACCTTCCCCCCCCCCCCGGAAAAATAGCACTGAGAATAGGCATTATAAATAACATTTTAACTAGTACACGGGATTATAAAACCTAAAGTGCTAGTTACAGTCACTGCACGACAGTCTGAGCCAGCTCTTTAGCTAAAGCCAGAGATGTGTTGCTGCTTTTCAAAATCAAGAAGGGTAGATTATTCCTTCCCAAATTGGTTGCCACACGTCTCCCCACCCCCAACACTTCCATACTGTTATAACGCTTACATTAAGTAAGAACAGGGCTTTTTTTTCAGTCGGAACTCACTGGAACTCAGTTCCAGCTCCTCTCAGGTGGGCGCCATTGTCATTCCAAGAGAATGAGGCATTCACAGCGAGTTCCAGCGCCCCTTTTTCTAGAAAAATAGCACTGAGTAAGAATGATTTCTAGTTAAGGACAAACTGCCTCTTACTGCCAGTTTAACTCTGGCGAAGATGACTCCATTCTAATCTAGGGGATAGTAGTTATGAGAAGAGTAGGGTTGTTGGCCTGGATTTGCCAGAAATGAAAGTGTGTCTTCAGAATTTTGGGGGTTCTTTTTGTGCATTTTCTAAACTGGTTCCGGGATTGGAGCCGATGTTGAGGGGTGAGCTGATGAGAATGTGCGGCGGAGGGACAGAGAAGGGTTTAGGCCATCAGCCTGCCCTTTCCAACTTAGCTACCTCAGGCTGTAGTTGAGAGGCAGTACATTTAACACTATTAAGGGAACAGCACATTTTTAATCAACTCAAGGGCGCCATTGATACTGCGCCGATGAAGAGCAGTGGATTCTGTTGTGGAACACAAACATACAACTCACCAGCACCTTCGAACACCAGCTAAACAATCTGAAGCATGAGGGCAAAAAGAAAACACCATAACTTATCCAATTGGAACTACAGGGGAGATTAGGTAGACAGAGTAATTACCTGAATTGGAATTTAGCCAGGACACCAGGGCCAAGCGCACATATTCTTGTGCAGAGTAACACAGGGTGTTTAATGACTGCATGTGACCAAGATCTGAATTTAGCATCTGCTACCACAAGATGTCATTTCTTTTCAGCCTTGTCTTAATTTAAGAATTATATATTACAGCCAAATCATAGACATGCACTAGCAACATTTCATAGACTCTTCTTCGGGGTAATCAATGTAAGTAATTTACTAGATAAAAGAATGTTAATAGCAAGGACTGTATAATTTGTGTGACTACAAATTGCACCTGTCTTTCAAGGGAAGAAAGGGCTACCGCTGTGCAGAGAGAGTGGATGGAGTGCAAGGTCAAGTGCAAGCACTTCTGTTTAACATGCAGCGTCTAGAAACATCCATTGGCGCTTTCAGAGAGAAGCGGAAATTATAGCTAGCAAAGTTATTATAAATAATTGTTGTGCCTTCTCTTCCGAGTGGACTTGATAAGGCAGTCATAATTGAAACGTAGAAAATATTAATTGGAAGGTGTCTAAAATGAGTCTTTCGCAAGTGTACAAGTTACACTTCTGCTTTGAGACTTTGAGAATAGAGAGGGAGCATAAAGCAAGGGTGGGGGCTGGCTAAGTGACTCGCCTTGAAATGCTATATTAATATGTGTAATATGGTGGCGTGGAAGTATCTTGCTACATTGCAGTGAAAATATCAGAGATAAGAGACTTGGGTCATCTTTTTGGATTTCCCAGACATTACTTGGACTTCAAAGGTGGAAGTGACGTCTGGGGTGGTAGTGGAGGGATTAACTGAAGCTTGTAACTTTGCTGGTGTCTGGATTTTTACTTCTTGAAATATGGCAACCCTACTGTAAGGGGCAAAAACTGCTGCTCCTCTCCCTTCATCTGTGAATTCTCTCTTAGGGATAGGGTGGAGCTCCTGTTTTGTGACCCTTCATGGTTTGGGGACCAGACTACCTGAATAATCGATGCTTTCCACATATACTTAACTGGATCTTGAGATGTTCTCTGGAGATGTTCTCTGTAAGACTTTTGGTGGCAGCAGGAGAAACTTTACAGTGGTGGCACCCTGGCTGGCAGATACCCCAAAAGAGGATCACCTGGTGTCTACTTTGTTGTAATTGTGTCCTTTCCCATGTCTTTTATTTTGTCTTAGCTCTGACTGTTTTTCTGCTGTTATACCTTTCTTGTTGTTTTGCTATAGCATATAAATAATACACATAAATAAATAAGGTATTCTGCAACCTAAAGGAAACCAATACTGTTGGGTACACATGTATGGATGTGAGCAGACAGTGTTCTTTGGCCCTATTGAACTCTGTGACTCTTCTTTCTGAGAAGGTTGTGCTAAGAACTGAGCTTGATGGGACTTACTTCCCAGCTAAGTTTAAATCAATTGCATTGCCCCTCAAATGTCTCATTGCTTGGGGCTGCTCATACCACTGGTATTAAAAGTGGGTCTGCATGCCTCAGAGTGTGAGCAGCGAGTGAGCCAAGATGTAGCGCATAGTAGCACACATGAAATAAAAGCAGCCTAGCAGGAAAAAGAAACATCACAGCAGCAGAAGTTTATCAATAAACTGGAAATTTCATGGTAGTATTTTAACAGGGACATTGTGGCCTGCTACATATATGACAAACAAAACTGGGTAGTAGAACATTGTGCTGCAAAGGAGGAGAGCTTTCTATTTAAATGTTTCCCTTTTTACAAACATTGAGCTATATTTGCTATATGTTACAAAGTTTTTTTTTAAAATGTAACATTGAAAAGTAAAAACTCCCTCTAAAGTTGTACACTCCATTCTACCACCATGTGATGACTTTTGATTAATGTAAAGAAACTGGATATTGAAATACAGACTTGTCTTGGAGGAAAATACCCTGTAAATTTTACCTCTGGTATTCTTACTGGTCACCAGAGACAAATGTTCCAAGCTGCTTCTCCCTTCTCCTTTCAGTATAGCAGACAGGTCCTTCCCTTGTCTCTTCAGCCTAAGCCAAGTGATTCGGCAACAACAACAACTTTATTATCTGTACTGCGCCCATCAGACTGCCCCACTCTGAGCAAGCTATTCCACCTGCCTCTCAGGTCTTCCTTCTTATCCCTAAACCATCTTCCTCTGCTGTCTTCTTTTTCTGGCTAGCTGTACCACCACCAAGCACCAACAACTCCAACTTACTCAAACCTCAACTCCAACTAACTCCTCTGATGCCCAGCACCCACTTTTATATAGGCTTCTTCTGGCCCTTCTAGTCCACTGCCAGTCAATCACGCTGTCCACCCCAAATGCTAAACCTGCACCCACCAATCAAAACACGTGTATTTTATATCCTTCTTTTGCATACTGAGAAGCACTAACCCTTCCTCACAGCTGTTAGTTAAAGCCCTTTCTGACAATTAAACTAACCTACTGGATCAGAGAGAAAACTTCCCACATAAAATACATTACAGTATACATTACTATGCAAAGGTCAGAATACATGACACAATATCTATTAAGACTTAATTCAAATAAACAGGATTTTATTCACAAAGAGGAAAGGATTAAATCTGTTCTCCCACGTTATAATCCCCATCTTTATTGCAGTGTCCTGTGGCTTTTTGTTACAAAAGAGACATGCCTTGCCCTATTTAAACACCACTAATTGAATATGTAGTTTAGCCATATATCAGAAGTGTCTTACCAGCATCACCCTCTTAAAACACAGCCTGATTTTTCCTTTTCTCACAGCTTATAGGCTACTCAGTGACAATGTAAAACTGTTGAAACGAGACAACTGAAGTATCTGAGAGCAAAGAAGCCCAAGGCAAATATAACCTTTGAGGAAACTGAAGGAGTACTCTTGTGCTCAGTTTGTTTGCAGGTTTCCCACAGGCATCTGAGTGGGTACTGCGAGAACAAAATGCTGAGCAAGATGGGCCATTACCTGATCCAGCGGGATCCCGTTATGTTCATATGTGCTCCCAGGAAGTTCTGGGCTGGTGGGGGAATGCATTGGCACTCTTTCATTAGGTTGGGTGTGTGACTTGTGCCAACCCAAAGCTGGGGTAGCTCCGTTGGTAGCACATGTGACTCTTAATCTCAGTGAGTTTGGATCCCATGCTGGGCAAAAGATTCCTGAAAAGCAGGGGGTTGGACTAGATGGCCCTCATGGTCCCTTCTAAAGTCCTATGAAAGCATCTTTTGTTTGGGGCAACCGGAGCTACTTAAAAAGTACTTTGGCTATTGTTAGTGTGTGGCGCTGTGGGTTAAACCACAGAGCCTAGGACTTGCCAATCAGAAGGTCGGCGGTTCGAATCCCTGGGACGGGGTGAGCTCCCGTTGCTCGGTCCCTGCTCCTGCCAACCTAGCAGTTCGAAAGCTCCTGCGGGAAGGTAAATGGCGTTTCCGTGCGCTGCTCTGGTTTGCCAGAAGCGGCTTAGTCATGCTGGCCACACGACCCGGAAGCTGTACGCCGGCTCCCTCGGCCAATAAAGCAAGATGAGCACCGCAACCCCAGTCGGTCATGACTGGACCTAATGGTCAGGGGTCCCTTTACCTTTATACAGTGGTACCTTGGGTTACATACGCTTCAGGTTACACACGCTTCAGGTTACAGACTCCGCTAACCCAGAAATAGTACCTCGGGTTAAGAATTTTGCTTCAGAATGAGAACAGAAATTGTGCTCCGGCGGCAGCAGGAGGCCCCATTACCTAAAGTGGTGCTTCAGGTTAAGAACATTTCAGGTTAAGTACGGACCTCACGGACCTCCGGAACAAATTAAGTACTTAACCCGAGGTACCACTGTAGTACCTTACCTAGTGTGCCTACGTATCATTGTACCATGCGAGATCGATCGGCAACTCGTAATCTTAACTGAGTAGGTAACTTTATTGCAGCAATCAAAGGCGCGGGGAGTAAGTTGGGGTATTGCAACATTTATTTTGGAGTTAGCTTGACTTTGGAGTTCTGGAAATTGAACTTCTTGCCGTTGGGACTTTCCGAGCCAATGAGGAAACGGAACCGACCGTCTCTGCATGCAGGGATGGCGATGCCGACCAAACACAGCGGCGTGCCGTGAGCCGCTCTACTATCGTCAACGTCGCCACCAAGGGAGATTTCGTGCAGCCCGATTCTACCCATGTTTCTCGGGAAGGAACTCCCGCAAGGAAACGGCGAGAAGCTGCCATCTTCTCCTCCCTCCAGCTCTCCAACGCTCAATGCAGCAGCGCTCAGCGGGAAGAGGCATCCGGGCTTGAATCCTGCGATCTCTGCGGCTCCACACAGACGCCGGAGACGCGGGTCCGCGCCTGCCTTTCGCCGCCACGACCCCGCTGGGCTTTCGCTTTCCCTTCCCCGCTCCGCTTCAGCCCCTTCGCGCTTCGCCCATCCGGCGCGCTCTCTTCTAGCTGGGGGAGGAGCGCGAGCGCTTCTCGGAAGCTGATTGGACGCGGCGCTCTGCCTGGCTCGGCTTCCCTCACGCCCCTCGCTTCCTCTTTCGCTTGCTCTCTTGAAAAACTAAGCCTTCGCTTCCCGCCCGCTTACGTCACCGACGCACTGCGCGCGGGCCGCGTGACGTCAGCTGGCGTCGGCGGTGACGGCGCCGCCCGTCCGTTAAGCTGAGGGAGGGGGAAATCCGGGGCAGAGGGAGGGAGGGGAGTAGGGGAAGCGGCCAGCCGGCGGGCGGGGGGAGGGGAAGGGAAGGGGGTGGGCGGAGAAAGATGGCGGACCAAATCCCTCTGCACCCGGTGCCGCGCAGCACCCAGCGAAGGGCGGCGTATTACACCAACGCCTCCGCCGCGCAGAGGCACAGCAGGTACTGGCCGGGAGGGAAGTGGCGGGGGGGGGGGCGCGCGTGAGGGGTGCTGGTGTGTGAGGTGCCTGGTGGGGGATGGGCTCCATCCTGCGCAGCCCCCGACTTGGCTGGCAGTTTGGGGCCCTCACTCGACGGACAGGACAGGGCGCCTGCGGCTCTCTGGGCCTTTGGGTGGGGGGTCAGGCTGTCAGCTTTCTTAGGCTGGAGGTGGGGGGGGGGAGGCTGTCCCTTCTGGGAAGGTGCTCAGGGGTTGGCGCTGCAGTGATGCTGCTTTGACAGGCTCCCTTTGCCCCGATTTTGGAGGGGGGTGGTGTGATGTCTCGGCCCTGGGACCGGTGCTTCCAAGTCCAGAGCCCTGCTTTGGCAATGCCCTAGAGCTCCTCCCTGGAACATAGAAAGTGATAATGGATGAATACTCTGAGCATGTGCAGAGTGTGTCCTTGTTGCCACTGAGGGGGTCGACCTCTGGGATCAGAAGGAAGGGTTGGTAGAGCAGTGTGCCACTTCTAGGAAGCAGGGAGGGCCCCACTGACACTTGGCTCTTACCATAGGCAACTGGAGGAATGGGCAATGTTGAGAACAATGATGAGAACACCTCTGTGGTTAAGGGTCTCTTGCCTAAGTCCTTCTCAAGCTTGGAGCAAATCATATGTGGTGGATGGTCTGCATTACCCTTCCTGGTGTTTGTTTACATATGTTGAGTTTCAACAGAACCACTTAATTCTTATCCAGGATGAGTTCAGTGGCAGAACTGGAATCCATCCCCCCAGTTTTCCAAACTTCTAGACTGGGCTGTAGATGTTGGCTACTGAATCTTGATTCTACTTGGAGGAAAATGATTGTTGATTTTAATGGCCTTCTCTACTAACCAAAGCTCTTGAGGTGACTTGCAATATGTTGGAAATACTGGCATAAGATGTTTAGGGAGGAAATTAGAGTCCCCTCACAAGGCAGAACTTTCTCATTCAGGCTGCTGCAGATGTCTCTAGAGGCTTTTGATTTTTAGAAACAACTGCAAAGGCACTGGCAAGGATTCCCATGTGTTTGGGAATCCTATGGGTTCTTCATTCCATGGGTGCCTGTGTGCATGCATGGTGCCCTTCTTGCGCATTCTTCTGAGTCTGTGTGAGCCAGGGGCATGATTAATGGGCAAAGGCCTACTCTCCCCTCATACATGTCGGGAGAGCACCTGAACAGGTCTCTAGGTTCAATTCATTATTGTTTCTCTAGAGCAGGGGTAGTCAACCTTTTTATACCTACCACCCACTAATGCATCTTTCTTGATGGTAAAATTTCCTTACCGCCCACCAGTGCTCGATGGAAGGAGGATTCAGCTTGTGCCATAGAACCCCCTACCGCCCACCTAGAATCCTGAAATGCCCACTAGTGGGAGGTAGGGACCAGGTTGACAACCCCTGCTGTAGAGGAACAAATTTGTTACTGTGTTCTATTTAAAAATGGAATCTGGTGACCACATTAACATAGTTGTTTCATGCCGTTGGGTTCAACTGATTACGGATGCCTTAGGAATTCATTTGATTACAAAGGTTTTGAGTTAGGCTGGTATGCCATTTCCTACATGGCAATGGGGAGTTTGGTCCTACTCCTAAGGAGGTGTCTGAACTCCCTTCCAATAACAGCTTGGAGTTTATCCAGTACTTTGGGATTTGTGGAGGCAGCCTCTGATAGAAAGAAGCTGCAAACTGAAACTGGAAATACTGGTGCATATGTATAAGCACTTGGGATTTCACTCTGGAATCCGATTTCCAGGCACAGAAAGTTTAGGTTTTGTAAAGGTATCTTTTATTTGGAGAAACATATGAAAAATTAAGGACTCATAGAAAAGATGGAACAGATAACATGTTTTCCTCCTTTTAAAATCAACACATTTGGGAACATTGTAAATACAAGAAAAGACAGATTGAGCCCGGTGGTACTTCAGAGACTAACTTTTATTGTCTTTAAAGTATAAGCTTTATAGCCTATAGGTTACTTGAACAGATTTATAAAGTTGAAATTTATGATAAGGCAATGATTTGACAGCTGTTGGTGTATACATTACATTCACTATCCATCTTCCTTACTACATCAAACTATACAGTATCTCACATGCATCACCTCAGATACAAGACCCTCTTCAAGAGAGGAGTCTTCAATAGTGTGGAGTATAACTGGGCTATGAAAAGGTATGATGGAGTAATGTGAATCACATTTCATTATGAAATAGAGGTGTGCAAATATTCCTTAAGGCCTTGTAAATGTGGGAAGGAACTTTTAGGCTACATTCTTCCCTGGCAGTAAGCCCTATTTAAAGCACTGAAACTAAGCACTTAGTAGATATGCACAGAATTCTGCTGTAAGTCTTAAGCACTCTATCACAAAATCACGCTGTATTTTTAGAGTCCTGTTCTTCTCACGCTCCCAACTGGGTTGTATCCAACTAAGTCATTGTACAAGTAGAATGACTTAGGCTCATGCAGCGGAACTTCCACTACCTTGTCTTGGTCCTTACCCCAAGCACCAAGCCCAGACCTGCTGTGGAGAATTAAGAGCAGAGAGGATGAGTGGAGAGGGTTCAGGGAGAGGAGTAGGAGGGGAAGTTCTGTTGTGTTAGCAGAAGTCAGAATGTATATAATCCTTTGCACATTGTTGACGCTGATATCAAGGTATTTGTGGAGGTGCAGATATAGTAATCTCAGACACAGTTACTTTCATTTCACCTTGTAAATATGTTAATGAAAGGGCATAAGGGTATAATGCCTTAACTAAGGACTTGGCACCTTACTCTTCAACTCATAACGTAGGGGTTTAGGTATATCACTATAATTTATTAAAGGACTTTCAGCTTGGTAGCTGTAGGAAATGACCAAACGGGTTTTGTTAAGTTTAGCATTTTATTTATTTAATTAAATTTATATACTTCTTACTCAACGGAAGCCCTCCAAGCAGTTTACAAAGAACAATCTAAAATGTTCCTTAAAAATATTGTGTTGTTGGATTTGTTCTCGGTGTGTACATCTAAATTATTTAGCTACCAACTTAGGTTAGTATTGGGGATTTAAGGTAACATATTTTTAGTTTTCTTAAATATGTAAGTCATGGGGTTGAAGAGGATGGAGTAAACTTACTGAGCCTGTCTGTAGGTTATGGATTTCAGTACATCTTCAGGATAATAGCAGATAAGGTAAACAGGACTTCCAAAAGGCTACCGTGTTGTATATACAAGTTGATTTACTAACAATGCATTCATATACACTACATATCTTTGCAGATGTAAATATAATTTATTTGTTAAAAAAAATGATATCCCAATTTTTATCATTAGCTCTCAAAGCAGCATACAATGATACAAATATAAAATATACAAAATTTAAAACAGAAGTATTTAAATTCAATTCCTGAATAAACAAGGGTTGTGGTTTTCAGACTTCGTTAGTTTAAGGCGCTCTTTTCACATGACTGGTCTGCCATGATACCCTGTGTACTGGATACAATGAATATAGGATACACAATCTGTTTTCATGGTGTGCTGGCCAGGCCATAATTGCCCCACATGAAAAGACTGTACAGTGGAGCCTTGGGTTACATACGCTTCAGGTTACATACGCTTCAGGTTACAGACTCCGCTAACCCAGAAATAGTACCTTGGGTTAAGAATTTTGCTTCAGAAATAAGAACAGAAATTGTGCTCCGGCAGCAGCAGGAGGCCCCATTAGCTAAAGTGGTGCTTCAGGTTAAGAACAGTTTCAGGTTACGAACGGACCTCCGGAATGAATTAAGTACTTACCCTGAGGTACCACTGTACTTCAGAACACCACCCAATATTCCTGTGTGACTATGTAGGAAATAATGTTTGCTATTATAAGCTTCCAAGTTTTCCCAGAACATGATTGGAAAATGGTGGTAAACTGGGTAATGGTGCTTAAGTAAACATTGCCTCTCTGAGATAAGAACTTTAGTATTCTAGATACATAATTATTTACGTAAGTAAATCCTTGATACATTTTCAAATGTATTGTTGGATCAGATCATGTATACAATCTTGTTTTTGGCAAACTTGTTAACACTAGATAATCTGGGTAGCAGGTTTTGCACCGTAAAATGTGTCCCCATGTCCCCATGAAACATGTTCTGTATATAGACTACTCATGAGTTACAGGCAAATCTTAGACTATTTTTTTCTTTTTTATTCTGAATTTTTAAAGTAGTTGTGAAATATTTGATTTGGTGAATTAATGTAAATCTGTTAATTGACATTTTGTGTTTGTATGGTATGAAATGTTGTTCTCATTGTCCAAATTGGAGGTTTTTTTTTTGTAAAAGAAAATAGGTTTTTTTCACCCATTCAATAAAGATACAGTTTTAAAGCTATTTTATAGTCTACTTGATTCTTAGTTTGTATTATATGTTCTTTTAGAGTCCAGGAACAGACAGTTTCTGTTCTTTTGTTTTCTTTAATGGGGGAGAGAGGTTCAGAAAATAGGGTTTTGTTTCATTTTTCAGATCACCATATCTGTTTGTCTTAAGCATAGCTTTTCAGAAGCTTGCTTTTGAAATATGCTACTTTCACAAGCTCATTTTAAAGATTGTCCTTTGAAAGCTTAGTTTATCTAATCTATTCTCAAATAAGGTTTTTTATTATTTAGGTTCAGGACTTATATGTGTGACTCATGCTCATGTTTACTGCCTGGCCTTTTTGTTATCTTCCCGCACCTCTAAAACATCTTTATGTTTTTGTATCTGTCTCTGATAACAAAGTACTTAAACCTTGGACAAAAATAGTGAGCATTCTCTAGTTTCATATAGTTAAGTTTTGTCAATGTCTTTGTATTAATATATCAGTCAATTCTCATGGTATCTTTATTTTAAGATCAAGCCAGAGATAGTGTCTTGTTTTCCCCCAGTGTTATCCACAAAAAAGTAATAAAACAAGATACATCACTATACTATTTCAGTCAATCTGTTTGCCCAGTCCTATGAGACAGAATAATAGCACTTTATTCCAGTTAAGAATGTTCAAACAAGGGGTGTGACATAGGTTTGCAATAACAATGGTCACGTAGTAGATACCAAGCTTGCTGTTAAAACAGAAAACTCCGGCATTTATTGCAATAGAAGTTTGGCAAACTAAAAGTCTTAGTTCTCATCCATGTAAGAATAAGAAGTTCTGACCCATCCTAGGTATGTATTTATGTGAACCAATGTGCGAGCTTGGTGCAACATGGGTATCGTTACAGGTCTTTCAGTTGTAGTTACTGAAAACGTTTCCAGATTCACTGGGAAAGTTGTCATCCTAGTTACAGAAATTGCTCTTCACTATATATGTGATTCATCAGCTCACATAATCCATAAAAATAAAGCATTATTTTAAATGGCTCTAAAAAGATATATAAAATTCCAAATATTGCTATGTTTCTACAGATGTGTTATATATAACCCATAAACATGAAAACTGCATTTAATATTCACCCTGTACTGCATATGTGAACTTTGAGACTATGTTAAATATAAAATAGTTTGAAATTTTGGTAGTATTATAACACCGCACATTTATTATTTCAAAAATAAGAGTTAGAGGAGTTTTTGTTACTAAAACTGGTAAACCTAGAGGGAAGTACTTGGAAAACAATTTAACTCCCCCGGTTTGGAATTACAAGTTATCTTTTAAGATAGACTTCTGGAAATATTTCTGTAGTGCAGTTTTGCAGTGTATATCATGTGATATTTAAGAAGATATGAATACAGAGAATTGTTCAGCATGAAGTTTGTGGAATCTGCCAAGATTTCAAAGTAGGCTGCTGTAATTAAACCAAAGAAATTGTCAAGGCAATCTGGACTAGAAGGTGATTGCATGTGGAAGGGGATATATGGTTATCCCTTGCCGCCTTAGTGGCCAATCGGATGCATAAGAGAAGCCCAGAAATAGGATATCAGCAAAATAGACCTCTTCCGCTGTTGTTCCCTAGTGAATGGCATTTCTTCTGATCTTGGAGGCAGCATATACAGTGGTACCTCAGGTTAAGTACTTAATTTGTTCCGGAGGTCCGTTCTTAACCTGAAACTATTCTTAACCTGAAGCACCACTTTAGCTAATGGGGCCTCCCACTGCCGCCGCACCACCGGAGCACGATTTCTGTTCTCATTCTGAAGCAAAGTTCTTAACCCGAGGTACTATTTCTGGGTTAGCGGAGTCTGTAACCTGAAGCGTATGTAACCCAAGGTACCAGTGTAGTTACTATTACTAGTGGCTGTTGATAGGCTTAATTCTCCTTGATTTATCTAATATACTTTTAAAACATCTGTGTTGGTGGCCATCACCACACCATGTCCTGGCAAATTCTGTAATTTAACACTGCACCTCATGAAAAAGTGCTTTCTTTTGTCTTTCCTAAATCTTTTCTAAATTTACCATTAAGCGCCATTGGGCTGTAAGAAAAATCACTCTCTGTCCACTTTCTCGACAGCATGCATAGTTTTACACACACATGCTTTTTCAAATACTCCTCTGATTCTCTGGAATAGCACACGAGGAAGGGGGACTTGGTTAATATTGCCTCTCTCTTTCTTCCTCCAGCAGATTGCTTCATGGGCAATGAGTTGTGTTCACAGCAAGTCTGACTCAATCCCGTGGAATTTTCCTTTTTCACTACTGCACAGAATTCTGCTGTAATGACAATGTGTCATTTTCGTTACACAAACCTCCACAACCCAAGATCTTTTCCCTGGTCATTTGCTGCCAGTTCAGTGTATGTTACACAATGATAGGGGGTGAAAAAAAATCCATCCTCAATTTTTCTGCATAAAATGTTGCATTTCAAAAGTTCATTAGTACTGTAACAATGTCAGTTCCAAATAAATAATAGGAAAGCTTGGCAGTTTCATAGTTTTTAGCTTTTTTATTAGATGCAAATAAAATAAACTTTCTAAATTAGATTATCCTCTAGGCCAGTAGAAAAGTTTTCCAAGCAAACTCAGCATTTTCCAATTCAAATTACCCTATGCAAATTAATTCAATTCATTTTTTAAAATAAATCTCAGAACACTTATGTGATAGGTTTTTTTGCCTCACTGTGCATCACTTTGTACTTAATTACAGTAAACTGCTTTTGCCATTTTAATGCTCATTCATACAGTTTGACTCTTTGCATTCCCCCCACCCTCTTATATAGTTTGGTGTCATCAGTAAGCTTATCATATCATTTCTTAGTTCAACCCTAACTCTGATACAGCACCCCACTTCTTTGTGGCTAAGAATGAAACCTTAAATGCTAATTCTCTCCAGAATTGCTGCAGCTAGTATAAAAGTTTCTCATAGATTAAAAGAAGCAAGGAGAAGATTGGGCTTGAGGAATGCTTCCACTATAAGAATGAAGTAGTGACTCCAAAGCAGCATATTATTCAGAAATAAAGTGCCAGAAATTTTGAGAAGCAATGGGATAAAATTGTGACGATTTGCCAGTTCACCGTGAATTAAACATTAGGAGTAAGGCACGAAGAAACTTCGAGTTTTGCTTGACTTCTCAGGTTTTCTATATTTGACTGTCATTCTGAACGCCTTGAAAAATAGAGGGGTAGGAATGTTACAATAGCTCCTTCATGATAGTGTATGTGCAGAAGCATATTTTGGTTTGCTGATGTTTAGGTAGTTTGTGTAGTGATAATATAAAAGAAAACAACTTTTTAAAATATAGATATGATTTAAGCAGTAGACAGTAAATTGCAATTGGCACTTAATGAACTCATTTGGTTACTGTTCCTTTGAAAAGCCATCAAAGTTTGAAGAGAGTATGGTATTATTTTCACAGCAGATATTTATAAAAAAGTTAATTTTGAAGTACGTATTGTAATCTCTTTTCTCCTAGTTTCTTTTTTTGTTAGAACTTGTTTAATATTAATGTTCTTTTTCTTTTGGAAGCCATTTTTTCTCCACATACCTGTCTTGTATCTGATTTAGTAACACCAGTGATGTGTTATGCATACTTACTTATTTATTCATGTGGCTTTCAGAGCTTTATTTTATAAAAAGTTTCTAGCATTATACTTAATTGGTTTGTCACTCATGGTAAACTAGCACAATTCAGTGTACATGGCATTAGATCACAAAGAAATCGAGATTTTTCCCTATGAAAAATCCATTATTCATCATTGTATTGTTTTTAAATACTATGGTAAAAATTCTAACACAATAGGAAAATTGCTTTTTGGAGAAGAATAAATTGCTTGCCAGTTCAAAGGCTGCATTTTGAAGTCAAGTTACTAAACATTATGCTTATTTGCTATCTTAGTAGTTGGCACACTTGTAGAGTTAACACCACAGTTCTTGATTTTAAAATATTTTTGAGAAAACATGTTTTTATAAGAGGTATGAATAAATTTCATTCTTTAACTCCTGAGATGATAAGAAATGCTTTTAGTTTACTGGTGAATAGAAATACGTAATTTTTGACAAAGATGGGTGTACCCTGTTTCATTGTCAGTTGTGCAATGGAGGATTTTGATTTTCTCTCCCCTCCCCTTCCCGCCCAGATTGAATAGTCAGGCATATATTTCTCAGTCTTAGAACTTTGTTTTAACAGCAATTGTTTCATGATTTTTCAGTGTGAATTATGTTGAGAAAAGTATCCTATTAATGTGGTCCATTAGCCACTTTAACACTAACAAGTGTAAAGGAATGCCATGAGATATATACCATTGCTTATATGTGCCTGGTTCCCATATAATGCTAGGCCATAGTTGTTCAGCTAACCACAGGTTGTCCACAAATGATCAAACAAACAATGACCAGGGTTGTTTTGTTTTCCAGCTGCTCTTGCCTCATAACTTTGTAGCTTAGCAAGCACCTGAGGTCGAGTGACCAAACTAAACATGGTTAAGGAAGAGTTTGGGGTTGGCAAGTAATGCAAGAGTTCAATGCCACAGATCCAGAAGTACCAACAGCAGCAAGTGGTTTCCCCCCCATAAGATTTGACACTTGTATGATGCCAAAGAAAGGGAGGGCAGTGGTTCTGCTCTCTTCAGTTCATAATGACACAGCAATCACAGAGCAGAATTCCAAGCATGAGATCATTCTTTATTGTAATAAAAACTCGTGATTAGATGGTCTCCACACATGCTTCCAAATGCATGATCAAGTTATGATCAGAGGGCATTTTTCCAAATATGGTGGACATTGGCTGCTTGAATGTCTTATATTGTTTGCAAGACAGTGGCCAGTGTTGTGAACATCCCCAAAGACACCTCCTCCTAGCAGGCCTAGGTCCGGAGTTGATCAAATCTGGACTGAAGTCTATGCACGCAGACGGCTTATATGGGATATCAAGACAGACAGCCTAAAAACTGGTATGAGCTGCTGAGGTTGACAACAGTAAAAAGAGAAAGGCCTTATCCAGGGCTTTTTTTCATCTGGAACTCAGTTCTGACACCTCCCAGGTCCTCTCAGTCAAACTATGGATTAGCTCCTGGTAGTGTGCTTTAGCTTCAGGAGCAGGGGAGGATCAAAATGACTGCAGTTTTCTAACTATACCAGTGCACTTACTCATTCATGCTTACCTATTATTTGGCTTAGTGTGTGCAGACAAGGCCATTGTCTGTTTATATATCAAGAATGCTTTGAATGCATGCTATATATACATAGCAGCTAAAAAGAATGTTATCAATTATTTGGAGTTAGTCCAATGTTCTCATTTATTTATCTATTTATTTACAAAACCAATAGGTACCAAGTAGAAGACGAGTCATCGCATTTGGATGAAATGCCCCTAATGATGTCTGAAGAAGGGTTTGAAAATGATGAAAGCGATTACCATACTTTGCCAAGGGCCAGAATTTTTCAGAGAAAACGAGGTTTGGAATGGTTTGTCTGCGGTGGATGGAAGTTCCTTTGTACCAGGTTTGTTGCTGTTTTTCTTTTCTTTTTTGTGATAGCTTGATTTCTGTCTTGTAGTTTAAGTAAATCCAGGGTGATGTTTAACATGGAAAGTATTTTAAAGCAAAACTCATTATAATTTAGAAAGAAAAATATTTGAAAATTAAGAAACTGCAATTATGTGCCACCATGGAGTTTACTGTGGGGCAGGACGGGTTTGAACTGAAGTGGTGGAAGCAAACCCCAAAATACTTTTTTCTACCCTCTTAGGATTCCTTGTGGGATGGGGAAGAATTAAGAAATGCAGATAATATTTTGCCTTTGTTCTTCCTTCATCCCTGAAGCTCTCACTGGAGGAAAGAGTGACTATGTGCCAGAAGTTATGTGATCTCTGAAGCTAATTCTTCCTAGCCTCCCTCTACTTGGCCTCTGTCAAGTCCCAAGGTGGTTTCTAAGCAGAGCAATTTCAGCTCAAAGAGCGTGCAAGGATGTGTACTTCTACTGAGACTTTCTCCTCTCCCCCTGGTTACTCTGGGAGAGTGTAACTCCATTTCACCATGAGGCAAGTGGTGTAGGGAGGGGGATTCTGGAAACAGCCATTGGGGAGTGTCCATGATGAGTGGCCAAAGATTGCTGCTCTTTGTCCTGAGTTTATGTAAATACAGTGGTACCTTGGTTTAAGAACAGCCCTGTTTATGAATGATTTGGTTTACGAACTCCACAAAACCGGAAGTAGTGTCCCGGTTTGCAAACTTTACCTCGGTCTAAGAACGGAATCCGAAGGGTGGAAGGGCCCCATGGTGGGAAGCCTCAGAATCTGATTTTCCATTGTTCTTTGGCTCATCAGTGATGGCTGTTGTGCTCATTTCGTTACTGTCAATAACATTTTATCCTCATGCTTTATTCTTTGTAGCTGGCTGCTGACACTGCCCATCCTCTCAAAATAGTTTGCCAAAAGGTCCTTTTTCCTAGAGTGTATCGTCCTTACAAAGTTTCATTAGTTTAGGAATTGGAATGGGCAAAAATCCCATTTGGAGGCCTCATTCCTAACTTATTTTTTATGACCTGTAAAGAGAGATGGCAGTACCCTTTCAATGATGTTCCCGAGAGCCTTAACACTAATTCACTAACGGTGGGTAATATCTTGAGTTGATTGATGTTGGTGAAGGGGGAAACGTAAATTCATTAACTGATGATAAGTTAACATTTCAGCTTTAAAGGTTAAAAAGTACATGTAACTGATGACTCTAGAGTGAATACAAGTTAGAATTATCTCCCAGTACTCTGCTGTCATTTATTAACCTCTTGTGTTGAACTCTCATGCTTGACTTTAGCAGAGTCTCTTGAGGAAATTAGTCTTACATTGTCAGAGCTCTCTCATGTTAGACTTATATTAAACACACTTTTTCACAATAAAAAGTTGCCGTAATTAGTAATGTGCTAAAGATTTGTACATTTGCATGTGCTCAGAATTGCAACCATAGTCATTAGCTTTGGGGGGCCCCCACATTTTTTCAGGTACTTTTGTATAATCTATTGACTTTTACATTTCTGTTTGGGGGAGGCTATATAGAACAATTAAATAAAAATATCATTGATCAATTTAGTTTGCTTTGTCATATATATACTTCAGCTACAGTGCTGACAGCAGTGAAATGCTGTAATGAGAGCGACCTAGATGGTAGAGCTAGGTACAGTGTGCTAGGTTTGGGGTTTTAGGAACAATGCTAAGGACAAAGATCAGTATATTTCTTATACCCAAGAATCTGCTGCTACCCTGCACAGTTTCCGAGGACTACTTGGAAGAAGCTGCATGTCTTGTTGATGGAGCCTGAGCCACCACTTAAAAGCGTTGTCATTCACCAACCGCAGGGTTAATGGAAAGTTAGTTACAAACTGGAATGTACATAGACATCTACTGCATCTGCTGCATATACACTCTACATTACAAACCCCTCTCTGAAATGCACATAGCAAATGATTATGTACACCAGCCTTCCTCAGCTGGTACCCTTCATGTTTCAGACTACATCTCCCATCAGCCCCAGCTAGTTGAGAGGCAGGGCATCTCATTAAAAGTTTTACAAGTGATGGGAAGAAGCCAGGAGAACATCATGCAAACAGGATGCATTAATTATTTGACCACGTCTGTAATTCTAGTATGGACTTCTTTTGCAGTACTACTTTTTGTCTTTTGCATGTAGAAGAAGCAGAACATCACTGTCCTCTTGCTCATGGACAACTCTGGCTCTGTTGCTTCAGGAACTGTGATTACAGTGTTAGCGAGGGTGCTGATTCTGAGAACCAAATGGCTCACATGATACAATACATTATACAAAAAAAGTTATTAATATACTTTGTGAAAGTAGCCAAATATATAGCGCTTCTGCATTTTGAAGCCCGATGTCTAGGGCCTCTGATGCTGATGTCATAATGTTGTCTAGACGCAAACCAAATCTGCCATCTTTACTTCTAGAAGTTTCAATTTTGCACTTCAGCTTTCATTAAGCTTTGTTTAAAAGTTGAGAACTGAGCTGCTGTTTATTATTATTATTAGAATCAGTTGGGGTCTAAATCTGTCATTTATATTTTGTGATCCATGCACTATTTTGTCATGCTGCATGTCAGGTCAGTCTCATCCAAAGCCTTGAAATAAACAGTAAGACCACCTTCTCTGGTTTTGGCAAAGCCTTGTAGCATTGCCTTCTATTCTATTCTATTCTATTCTATTCTATTCTATTCTATTCTATTCAGTGATCTAAAGCAATGCTCTTTCGAAGCAGGAAGAGCATTCATCACATAGGAGAGGCTGAGCTGAGCAGTTACGCAGGCATTTTGTAGCCCTGCTAGGACATGTGCCTTACTTAATTGAACGGTATCTCTTGAACTCTGTGTCAGAATCTCTTGTGCAGCTCTGTAACACGAGTT
Source organism: Podarcis filfolensis (assembly GCF_964270895.1). Taxonomy (NCBI): domain Eukaryota; kingdom Metazoa; phylum Chordata; class Lepidosauria; order Squamata; family Lacertidae; genus Podarcis; species Podarcis filfolensis. The sequence continues at coordinate 35,444,872 of NC_139603.1, read as the reverse complement.
ATGTCTTTTAGAAATGTTTCCTCTCTATAGTAGCCCATTCTTATTGTGAATAGTGAATTTATTATATCCAAATGTGATAGCCCAGCTCTTTCATGTACCCAAATACAGAGATGGAACCATACATTTAGGCTTTACCATTTACCAAGGAGTAATTGAAGTCAATTATATGTACAGGTGACTCTCAACTTACATGGGGTTATGTTCCAAAGATAGTACGTAAAGCCAAACTTGCTTCAGTTTTTTTGCCAAGTGCGTAAAGCTGAATGTACACAAGTTAAATGTGCATTGGTTGCGAGTTACCTGTACAGTCATACCTCATGTTGCGTCCTGCTTTTGTTACGGACTTTCAGCTTACGAACGCAGCAAACCTGGAAGTGTTTACTTCCGATTTTGCCCCCGTGCATGCACAGAAGCAATCTAATTGTGGAGTTTTTGGGGTGCTAACAGCACACTGAAACGGATTAAGTCCGCAGCTAGAGGTACCACTGTACAAGTGAGTAGACACCTTATAGGACAACACTGTTAAAGATGTTGAGTCCGTGAATTATAAGCTTAACAGACCTTGCTAAACTTCAGTTTTCCTCTAGATATTTTTAATTATAGAATTGCTTGCATTTTAAAACTGTCAATAGCATCGGTATAAAAAATGAGAATATCTAAACTACTTTTCCTCAAATATCTTAAGTCTGAGGATACACTACCTATAAATGAGGTAACATTCTGCCCAAATTTATCCTTACAGTGTCAAAAACAACAAAATATCAAGCTCTCTCTTCTTTAAGCTTGTTAAGCACAGTAGCTATGTTACCTTTCTCAGAATTGGCAGAATTCCTGTGTGCTTGATTTCAGTGATCTGTAATACAATTAATGCCTTCAGAAAAATATAACCAATGAATAGTATTCAACTAAGTTTTACTCAGAGTAGACCCATTGAAAGTAATGTACTTGACTAAGTTAGGTCCATTAATTTCCCTGCATCTACTCTGAATAAAACTTAATTGAATATGCTATGTTAAGCTTTTGAAAGCTAACTCATTTTTAGTTGTAATTATTTCTTCCATTTTTAGTTTAGACACTCTCTTTTAGCTTGTGAAAGTATAATGCACATAGATCAATACTCTGGAGTTCTTTGGACTAGATTGATTGCTTTCTCATGAGATGTACATTGCAGTTCTCTCTGATATATATGCGTATATACCCACAGACACACTACTTTGTCCCTGTGAAAACGGTGCGGTTGAACATTTCCATATGAAATGAAGGGGATATCAAATACTCGAATTAATTTCGACTGTAAGATGGCCTGTACACTTTCAGTTAATCTGCAACACATTTGTTGTTCAGGGAAAATGCATGGGAAAATGCTGAACTTTTAAGAATGACATGACTACAGTGTCGCTTTAGGCCTGATGATCAAAGCTACCCGTTGAGTACATTAATTACAGTATGTTTTCTTCGTAGATGTAGTTCTTGCTATTTAGAATTTAATAAAGAATAGCTTATCCTTGGACTGAGTATGCCAATATAGGGACTTTTTTTGTCTTCTTGATTTTTTAAAAAATGTTCTGAGTAATTTCCTTTTAGTTAAGCTTGAAAATGAGTACAAGTGGGAATGGCTGGAAAGTTTTTTAAAAATGTTTTTTAAGTTCAGCTTTTGACTTGGCAGAACGTATTTCATATGCAAAATAGTAAGATCTATACCAGTTTTGTTCAACAATTGCTATTCTTTTAAGTATATCTCTAATCAGTGCCACTAGGGTACTTTTTCTGTTTTTAGGAAAAAACAATGTTACTATACAGATTTTTATTACAATAAGAAGTTAAACTTTAACAAAATCTATTCTGCTATTCATTATGCTCTCCAGAGTTTTTGTTAACTTTAATTATACTGGAAATATATATGTGTACATGAGACAAAGATGAGAGAGGTAAGTAGTAAAACAACACAACAGCCTTCTCTCTTGTACTATTGGTTATAGCAAGTAGGGCCTTGCATCTTTTCTATAATAGCACATTTAATTAAAAAATTCCATTGTCTATATAAATTGAAATTGTGTGATTTTGTCTAAAAACCTTTTTTAAAAAATTAGATGAAAAGGAAACTCAATGTATAGTTAGAATGCGAGCAAAAGTATTTGGTTCTCCCGTCCAAAGCATTTAGCTATTATATTGGGTATCAGGTGATAGTTGTGTCATGGCTGGGTTGATCCAAATTGAATTTGCGTGTCATTTGATACGTTGTCTGTGGTAACAAGAAATTATATTTTGGAAGGGCTTGATAACTTTACTAAACAAATCTATAAATCCATATCCTACGCTGACCCAGCTGAGTCTGCCTGCTTAGGCAGTGTAAGACCGCTCCAGGCCAGCAGTGGTGGTAAGGACTGTTGCCATCATCATCGATAGAAATTCAAACTCCCTCGCAGTGAGACCAATCCACACTGTTCTTGGGTTCAAGGAATTGTTTGTGGTCTTGGATCGGAACAGGGATGATAGTGTATCATCCGCCCTGCTACACTACAGCCTTCTAGACCGAGCTGGCAGAGGTAGTCTTGGATGTGGTGTTTGGGGGCTCAGAAGTTCAGGGGGTGGCAGAATGGGAGACAGCATTCTGTCTTAAGGTGTGCAATTTCTTGTCCACATATGTGAGTCTGGTACCTTTGTTGTGTAGTATTCATCATATGCTGAAGGCACACTTCTTTCATTCTGGCCTTTGACACTTTTGATATATATTTTAGGACCCAACCTATCCTTTTTATTGTAATCTGCTTTAACTGTTTTTAATATACCGTATCGGCCCGAATATAAGCCGCACCTGAATATAAGCTGCACTTTTAAAATTGGGGGGGGGGGACGGACTCCATTCCTTGCTGCTCTTGTCTGCAAACGGGGGGGGGGGGGGTGGGGGAGCCACGCTGCGTTGCTGGTGGCCTTTACCCTTCCTCGTTCTCTCCCTTCCCAGGCTTTGGGGGAGAGGTCGAGGGACTATGCACAGGGCGAGCACCGCTTTGCCGCACTCCTGGTGCTGTTTGCCCCATGCTCCTGGCTCCATACCATAAGGTTGCAAATATAAGCCGCACTTTTAACTTTTCATGGTCGGAATTTGGGAAAAGTGAGGCTGATATTCAGGCCAATACGGTATATATTTTTAATTGTTGCAACTCACCCTAGGACCTTATGGTGAATGTCTGATAAGAAATATTAACAGCAACCTCTAAAAATTACATTCCCCATAACTCAAAGTATATTTTTTTAATGCTCTTTAAGCAATAGGTCTCATTACTACCCTTTGTTAGCAACAGTTGTGTAAATGTTTTATTTCTAAACTCAATACTAACCTTAGATTATTTCTTCCAAATGTTTCTCTGAATGTAACTATGTATGCTTTGACTTGCATAGAGGAGCCTTTGTTACTGTTTTGCGGGCAAAAGGCACATGATCGCAAAAGGCATGCAGCAGCCTCTGTATACCAACTGATGGGGATTTCTGCTTCAGATGGACACAGGCTTGCTGATATCCACGTCTTGAAAGTATTGAATCCTATTTGCTTGCAATAAATACTTAAAATTGAATTGTCAAAATCTATAATTATTTCCATCAGTGGAGACCTCATTGCATCTGAGGGCTTAAAGTGTACTTATCTCTAGGTGCCAATCAGTCCTTTATCACAGGCATCACCACTGTTTAGCAGTGCCAAACTTTGTTCAAACATATGTAATTTGTTTGCTAAGCTGATGAAGGTTTTGGCACCTGCCTAAGTGGGAGGAATAGTTGTTACCCGAGTCAGCCTTCCAATTCATGAACAATTCTTCACTCAAAATATTCTGTTTTGTAATTGAAAGCACAAAGAGATGTTGAAAGTCTTTAATTTGTTGTATTATTAAGAATTAAAATTAATCAAACAAAACTGAATAATTCACATATTAAAATCTATAGTGCTGCATCAAAGCAATAAAGCAGTTCTTTTCTATATAGATTATAACCACCAGGGCAGCTTTCCTAAGCATATAGGTGCTACATTTTATCTTGCGGTGTTCTTAAAAAAATAGTAATTCTATACTCTGTCCACTATAGCTGCTGGCCGAGTTGCAAAGTGCCACATATATATGCAGTGGCATTTCAGCCTTCCTCTGCCAATGGCAGCAGCCTGCACTCCAATAAGCTTTCCTGGAAGGTCAGGAGCCCCTTGAAGCATATTTGAGGTGCTATCGGGAGTGCATGGGATGGGGGAGGGAAAGCCTAGGAAAACAGTGCCAGAGATCCAATGCATCCTTTCCCTAGCTTTGTTGCTGAACTCAGTAAAAACCAGGCTTTGTGCCCTGAATTTATGGAACTGCTTTTCAGTCAACGTGGTTAAGACAGAACTAGCACCACTCCTAAAATACACAGGAAGCTTGTGGACATGACTCTGTTTACAAATACTGTAAAAATAAAAAATAGGCATATGAGATCTGTTAGTTGCATTGAGTTTCTTTAAGAACCACTGCTTTCCTTTTAGCAAGCTGAATATACTATACTGACATTTAAAGCATAGCTTTCTTTTTCCTTGCAGTTGCTGTGATTGGCTCATAAACATTTGCCGGAGAAAGAAAGAACTCAAAGCACGCACAGTATGGCTTGGATGTCCTGAAAAATGCGAAGAAAAATATCCAAGAAATGCTATAAAAAATCAAAAATACAATATCTTTACATTTATACCTGGGGTAAGGCTACTAATGATTCCTTAAAGGTGGGCTTAGTTTATGTCCCTTATAAATTGTATGTCTTACAATATTTTAAAACAAATCATTTGAATGATAAGTTGTGCAATCGTTTCATGCTTATTTGAAGTTCAGGCAATCCTCTTTTCCCACTGAGAAATGTGCTTGTTGGTTAAAGTGATTAGTGGGATCAGTGATGATTACCTGTGAGGAGCAGAGACTGGCAAATTATTTTTAGGTATTGTTTTTATTTAATTTGACTACCACCCTTCATCAAAAGATCACAGGTATATATTTTCTTTAAAAAAACAAGGGCACAATGAAACATTGGGAGGAAAACAATTACACAGCATAACAAGAGAACGCCCGACAATAAATACAGTTAATCTTCTAAAGCAGATTATTTCTGGGCCTGTGGGCACATCTGGAATTTTCAAAAAGTTGCCATTCTGAGCTTGAACTGTCACAAATCGTAGGGAGTGCCCTCTCCTCATTCCCACCGCATACATGTGTTTCTTGGGCACTGAGAGGGATGCAAGCTGGGAAGAGGAATGCCCAAGACAGGCCCCCAGAGATAAGGAGAGAAAAAAGGCAAACACAGACCTCCAGACCCTGGGGTGGGGAAACAGACATAGAAACCCAGAGAAGAGAGGAGAAACAAAGCAAGGAAGAGACACATAGAAAAGATGGGAGGAAACAAATATACATACCCCGTACACTCTGACACATACTCAATTCCTTCTTTCCTTTCTTTTTTTTACCCTGCTCCATCTGATTGGCTGCTCCATTCTTCCTTTCTCTCTCCATACCCCCTGGATCTCACATCTCCTACACCTTACCTTTTTCTTAAAAAAATGTTTCCCCTCCCACATTATCTGTTGGAGGGCCAATCTCAGCATGGAAGGCTAGTGAGCTGAAAGAGGAAATACCAACAAGCCCCCATCTTGACTGTAATTTTTCAGACTGATATCTGCTGACTTCCAAGGTGTTTGGGGTGGGGGAAGATAACTAGTGGTGAAGGGGGGAGTGAGGGGAAGCTTTTCATGGGTGTCATTGTGGCCTCAGGCGTCACATTGGGCACACCAGTTCTAAGACACGATTATATGACATGATCCAGACAAAGTTAAGCATGTTTATGTTTCATTGATTTTACTAGGATAGATAAGCATATGATTAAATCTCCCAGCAAAGACAAAAAATAGTTTTAAGTGTTTAAATTTTATTAGATTGGTCCTACAGGTTTTGGGTGATTTAAAATACCTGTTAATGAGTATTTTTAATCTTAGGCTTCAGGATAGGTACATGTAAAATGACCTCTTTGTAAAATGTGTGTCTGATTTGAAGGCTGTATAAATTTGACTTCAAATTGTTCCCTTGTTGGAAGCATTGCATTGTATTGTATGTACCTTCAGGTCAAAGTAAATGCAAGAGTAGAAAAAGACCTGTCTGTAGTCTACAATCCTATGCTATCTTATTTGGAAGTGAGCTCCTATGACCTCTGTAATACTGACTTCTGAGTAGACCTGTATACGATTGTCCCGTTAAGATTTTTTGTGCAAAACACAAAGGGTGAGAGTGCTTCATGTGTTCATTTTTTTAATTGGGTAAACTTGTGGCTTGTATACATTAATGCTATATATGAACATGTATTTAGTATTTGGTAATCAGTTATTAAGTATAAAATGTGAATAACAAAGCAGGGCTAAAATCCATATACATATTCTTTACTCACATTCATTCCTTATCCAAGAAATTTTTAAGAGTTAATATTGCTTTTTTGCAGTTTTAAAGCTGTGTATTACCTAGTGGCACTAAATTGTGCATTAATGAGAGAGGGATAAATATTTTCCCTTATTTTGAGCTCACAAGTAAACCAACCTCCTATTTTTGTTTTTTTGTTTTTCACATCTCTGTTGAAATGTTCCTCACAGAGTGTTGACTTTAAATGCAGAATAAGTGGTTGGAAAGTTAATTCCCCAGTATGGCTAGTGGTACAGATTACAAAAACACCCATAAATGTAGCAATTGTTTTTATGTAAGAAACCTTTATACGGTGTTGGCTATTATGTGTTTTATAGGCATATAACAAAACCCTGTATTAACTAAATCCAGTTTAAAATAATGTTCTGTCTCTTCAGATTTTCTTTTGGCTTATTATGGTTTTCAGGATGCAGAATTCTTTTCAACACTGACAATAATAATTTGTTGTAATACATTTTGTGCAAATCACAAAAGGGCACAGTTTGGCTTTATTTTTTTGTTCTTTGACTGATTTCAGTAAATTCTATGACTTTAGCATTGATTCTTTGGATAGCCAGCCTTGTTAGTTTCTAATTTAATATTTGACTGAAAAGTAACTCTTGAGGGAGAGGTGTTTCAATGAGTGTGAAATAAACAGGCCATTATATACTGTGCCTTTTTCCACAGTAATAAATTATCTTGTTGGTTACTTGTTGACAAGAATGCTGCGTCTTTCAATTCTTAATTTCAGTAAGAATGCAGATTTTTGTAAACCTTGTGCACTGGTTCCCCCCCCCCCTCCTTACACTCCCCCTAACCCACCAACATTATTCAGCTAGCTGGCACATACAAGGATATTACTTATAACCCCTTCTTTATTAAAAAGAAAAAGTGAGTCCATAATGTGGACTCCATAATGTGTTTTCTTTTGAGAGTATTAATGTCAACTGCTTTCATGCAGACAAATATTTTCATTTTCATTGCATGAAACCAAAATTTTCTCTATTTACACTGAACGTTTTCCTAAAGGTCATTAAGTATACATTTAGACATTGATTACTGTAGTTAAATGCACAATGTGTGTTTCAGGGGTTTAGGCAGAATCCCGATGCCTGCAAAGATCAGCCATGATTTGTGAACACCTGTTGGCACAGCATAGTCCAGATGCATTATTAGTCTTGGAATATTTTTTCTTAAACTTTTCCTTAGGAAATGGAATAGTTTGAAAGCGTTTTGTAATTGCACAGTTGGAATCCTATTCTGGCTTTAGTATGAATGCAAATTACTGAGCTATTAATTGATACTAACTGGGATTTTAAATTAATTAGTGGTGAGGGAGGAAATATTGTTACCCTGCTGAGATTAATTTATATAAGAATTTAAACATTCTAGAACAGAATAATCAAGTTTCATTGTAAATATAAACACAGTATTTCTGTAGCGTACCTCTTAGCATTTGTACACATACTTGTAAATCAGTAATAACTGCTAAACCAATTGAATTTCCTTGTATTGAAATTTCCATAATACGTTGGTTTGTCTGGAGCTTACATTTGAATGCACTGTGTTTGCATTCTACCCACAAGGAGACTTTGGGGTAACATTCTTTATTTTCATATTAAAAAAGGAAATGTATTTAAACATAAATAAATTACAATATTAACATTTTTCCCGTGGGGAGAGTAACTAGGGATAATAGTAGAGTGACAGGTTATATTATGCTGATTTTATTGTACAGTACAATCCAGAGCAACTATTTTGTATCACTTTGATTATATGCATACTGTTTCCTCTTATATCATAACTCTTTCTTTTTGGAAGGTTATATACTTTTCTTTTCTGTATTCATTACTCTTGTTGCTAATGGCTAGGCAATACTGGAGTTGTTCTTTTATCACATTTGTTATTGACTAGTGGCCTCACTTTAGCTATGAATTTAGAGAACATTAATCAAATCACTGTTTTCTCAGGTTAGTTCCCCATCCATATTATGGAGATATAACTGAAGTACCTTTCAGAAGCTCAAACATTTTTTGAGGATGAGTAGCATTGGCCTCTCCTACATACACACCACTTGGGACGCGGGTGGCGCTGTAGTCTAAACCACAGAGCCTTGGGCTTGCTGATCAGAAGGTCAGCGGTTTGAATCCCCGCGACGGGGTGAGATTCCGTTGCTTGGTCCCTGCTCCTGCCAACCTAGCAGTTCGAAAGCACATCAAAGTGCAAGTAGATAAATAAGTGGGAAGGTAAACGGCGTTTCCGTGTGCTGCTCTGGTTCTCCAGAAGCGGCTTAGTCATGTTGGCTACATGACCCGGAAGCTGTACGCCAGCACCCTCGGCCAATAAAGTGAGGTGAGCGCCACAACCCCAGTCGTCTGCGACTGGACCTAACGGTCAGGGGTCCCTTTACCTTTACATACACACCACAGTACCATTCCATGCATACAGTTTCATGAGCCATGAAAAAATGCTTCTCTTTTAATTTTGAAATTATACTTCTAAACTTTTAAAAGTTTCTATGGCTCACACTGTTACCCAACCTTCCTCATGTGCTAGTTTTGTTTAACAAAATATCTAGCCTGAAAACAATTCTTAGCGAAGCTTGCTGACTATCTACAATTCTATGATACTATTAGTAACCAACAGACACTTACCCTCCCCCCATTGCTAAATTACAGGGTGCCCCTTATTAGTGTCTGGGCTCCTGTAAAGGATACCCTCCTCTACATTCTTGAACTCTGCTTATAAGCTTATTGTATTGCTAAGTATTGCTAAGATAATACATGTTTTGTCTAATGAACATTCTGCAGTGCTACAATAAATGCTAGATACTATATTAGATACTATATTATGGATGAATTTTCTATTTAATATTTTATATTGGAATAGTCATCATCATTAAATGTTCATGTTTCTATTGATTGATTTTTCTGTGTTAGTAGAGATAGTTCAAGCCATGTTGAAAGCAGCACTCAAAAAAAGGAAAAGAAACTATTATTGATTATAATTGTGATTAAAGTTCCTGTTACATAAAAAAAGTTTCTGTTTTTGAAAGCACCATTTCCTGGTTTTTCTTTTTTCTTTCACTTTTAGGTTTTATATGAACAATTCAAGTTTTTCTTGAATCTTTATTTTCTCGTAGTCTCCTGCTCACAGTTCGTACCAGCGCTGAAAATAGGCTACCTCTACACCTATTGGGCTCCTCTGGTAATCAAAAATGCTATACAACTATATATATATATATTTCTTTTATGAGCTTGTGTGCACATGGCCAGTGTGGTTGTATTAACTGTCTCCTAACACTGATGGGCATGGCAGCTTACCTGGAAAGAGCAATGGCAGTGATGTTGGTTCTGTGCACATATGCTGGCAAGAGCACAAGATTGGCTCTGCTGTTGTGTTCATGAAGCCCAGCTCTGCCATTGTCCCATCCCAGTCCCTGACAGCAGCTTTGGGGATCAGCTCTGTGGCGCTCTTCCACCACACTAGCTTCTACCACACATGAAAGACGCTCAGTGCAAAAGAAACATTTCCTATTTCTTAATGGTTAGAGATCAGGAGTATTCTTCTGATTTCCATGCTTCTCCCATTTCTCACTTGAATGATCTCCATTCTCTTTTCAGAGCTAATGTCAAACGACATGGCTTTGAACCAGACACTGAAGTCTATTTAGTTTCAGATACTTACGGTTTTGACCATAGTTAGTGGGGGATTTTGAATGAGAAAGGAGCAAAAGAGAATACGATCTTGTGAGGAAAGGAGAGGAATTGCAGGGTAACTCCTGGTCTCTTTAACAACACTTCACAGATCATGACGTGTTATATCTGAACAGAGTCAGATCAAAAGAAATGTGACTCTCATGTTAAATGGACCTGTGTGTGTCTGGGAAAACTAAGCACATTTTAAAAAATAATAATACTTTTATCTATAATAAAAAGTTACAACTTGTATGTTCTATAATTTAAGAACTACGATTCTACCTATGCTGTCTAAAAACATTGGAAGTATCTGGCTATAGCCAGGATATTACATTTGACATTGGTTATTGATTTTATTTTCAAAGGGAATTGGCCAAACTTTTTTATAACTACTCCAGAAAAAAATGCTATAAGGTCTACATGTGGCACATAGTCCAAATGTTTGGTATATCTGATCTAGTATATGCAGCTAAAAACAAATGTTTCAGTACATTTTTGGAAGTAATTGATTCTATGGAACTTACTCCTAAATAACTGAGTTTTGGCTCACTATAATTTTTAACCAAAGTCAAGTTACCCACCTTCAAGGCAAAAAGAAAAACTCGTTTAGGAGATTAGTCTTCTCTTGTGACATTTCAACCTTTATTTAAAAGTAAGTGTGCTTGATGATTTTTATCATGCACCTCAGCTTCATGTCTTGGAGAGCATGGGTTGGTGCAACTGTAACATCGAAACCATGCTTTGGTGTTACGTGCCTGAACCTTTGGCTCATACGCTTCCCCCTCGCTTGAGCTTGGAATGCCCTTCCTCCTTTCCTGGTTTGAAGCAAGTCATCTTTGGTTTGTGCTTGCTCTCTAAATAAGAATTGAAAACCAGGGTTTGCTCCTGATTTGCAGAGCAAGCACAAACTGAAGCTGCACAGAAGGGAAAACTATGATGTATCTTGAACCAGGAAAGGAGAGAGTGGAGTGCCAGTGTGCATTGGTTCTACCAGCTCTGTTAACACAGCTACACACCCACAGTTTGTTGTTGCATATGAACCATCCCATTGCCTTTTAGATGTGAATTTATCTGAAAATAGCTTTGAGTGGAGGGTACTATATTTTATTATTGTGATGAGAGCCTGTTCAATAGTTTCATCACATGTTTTGGAAATGTTTCCAGAAATCATTGGCTATGTCTCAAATTTTCCTCAGGTGTTCTGGAATAACTATGACCTTGGCAAAAGGGAAGAAAACACACAACAAAACTCCAAACAGTCCTACTAAAATGAAATATAAAGCGCATGCTTTTCTTATCTGTGGATTTTAATAGAAATATTTTCCATTTCGGGAAATGTTTGTTATATTTTAAACAGGGATTTGTTTTGGCTGTCACAGTGCTACGAGAGGCAGTTGATGAATTTCGTCGTTACCAGCGAGACAAGGAAATGAACTCTCAATTATATAGCAAGCTTACAATAAGAGGTTGGCAAACTTTTTTTCCCTGTGAATCATAAATAGCATTCATATTTTCTGGTCTGTGTGAAGTACTATTTCTTTAAACAAGACCTCCAAATTATGGCCAACCAAAAAAACACAGCTTATTAGCATATACTGTGGCCTGTTCGGTGCTTAACAGTCTCCTGTGTTTGTAATCCTAGGCAGGCAGCAAATAGAAGGTTGCCATACATGGTTGGTGGGTTTCATTCAGTGCAGTGGGTCACAAATTATGCTGGCCTAGTAGATTTTACTGAGGGAAACTAACAAGACTACCACTAGCTATAACTGATGGAAATTATATATTAATCACTATCACTTGAATAAGGCATAAGAATATGAGTTCATCACACATAAAATACATATGCCAAAATTCTCTAAAGAGTGCTGTATAAATTCTTTTTAAAAATGCTGGCATTATAGCCTGAAATAAACAATGTATGAATCATGGATTGCATTTAACTCAAAGGTTGTGCATGTCTGCACTAGATTCTTCAAAGATGAAACTATCAAAGGCAAAAGGTTATGTTAAATACAGCATACATTTCTCTCTTGTGTTGATCTTACTCAAAGAATAAGCCAATATATTTGGTAAAACTGCTGAATAGATTTTAATTTTATTTGGTGTTTAATATAACAATAATTAACATTCCATTTTCCCTCTGTTATGTATACATTGAAATCATCCATATGCATTCATCCATGGCTAGCCTTTGGAACAAAAATGAATGCTATTAACTAAAACTCTGCTTGTAAATTTCCATTAAACGATGCCTTTTGTTGAAGCTTATACTGCTTATTTTCTTTATTTCATGGCTTCATGCATTGAGTATTCTTTCTGTATGTAGAGATTTTCTATCATCTCTTAATTGTGGCTTGCTACATTTTTATGTTACTGTTTAGTTTGCCACTTTCTGAAAACCTTCTGATCGCCACAAAGGATAGTTTAGTATTGCAGGAGATTTTGTGGCTCCTAATGGGCCAGTTCAGGGTAGAACACTCATGTAGGCTTGCTCTCCCTCTCTGCATGTTGGAAAACACCCTCTTACACAACCCACTTGTGCTCATTTGAGTAGTAGGGGCAGAATGTGTCTATGGATACCTAGTCAAATATGTATCCAAATGTGCACTCTGTCCATCTGTTGTACATTACTTTCAGCCTCTCTCCCCCTTCTATTCCAACCAGTCACATGCAGCACTGTATGACAATAACTTATTTGGGGTGAAAGTTGCTACATAGAACTGCAAGCAGTGCAACTTACCAAAGCATGGCAAGGCAGGGTGCATTGGTCCCGTTGCCTTGGCAATGGCTCAGCAATGGTGATGCATTCCCTTTTCCTTTGTTCTGAAATAACAGCAGATGGAGGGAAGAATGACTGCAAATGAGTACAAAGGAATGGAAGGTCACACTTGTTTAAAAACAATTTTGTTCCCCCAGGAATGGCATCTTTTGTAAAACTTTCATAAACTTTCATAACCTCATGATGCATAACAAGGGAAGTTCATGCCTTAGTTCTTAAAAGGCAATGCCAGGAATTCATGTTTTATAGTCCTCTACTTATGCCATCCTTGGAAGAGAGAGTATTTTTCCCTCTCTGCTCCTTGCCTAGACGCTTGCAAGTTCTCTTCTCCTCTACCCCCCAATGAGTCCCTTATGCATATTGTTATTATTTATTGTTATTAGTTATTAAATTTATGTCCCCACTCCCTTTGTGCTTTTGTTGTGCGCCTGAACTGAGCAAGTTTGTTGATGATGAGAGTTCCATCCTGCAATCATGTTTCTGGAGAAAACCAGCAGAAGTATGTTTTCCCAATTCCCAGCTCATTTGTGTGCACGCTGTTTTTACTAAGGGTATTGGGTGAAGTCTAGTGATGTCTGACCTAGGACAGATGTAGCACGGACAGCATTTCCTCAGTGACCATGTTCGCATGTACCAATAAGCCAAGAAACTTGGCTTTATAGACCTTACTGTGTATTAGCTGCTTGCTTGTACACACAGCCTTATCACTGCTGGTTGTACAAGCAGGTAAGCAAACAGGGAAGGGAGTAGCTTAACATTATGTCCAAACCCAGGATTGTGGTTTGTTTCTCCCTAACAAGTTAAGATTCATAAACAAGCAACTCTTGGTTTAAGGCTGGCTAGTTCTCATGGCTTTTCATGGTGAAACAAGTTATTTGTTCCAGTTCAGACATAATGCTAAGCTATTCTCTTTGTGGTTTGTATATTCATTTGCATGAAGGGAAGATCAAAGTGGGTGTGATTGGATCAGGTGCATCAGCTCATATACAGGATGGTTTATTAAACCAAGGTTCTCAGCTTATTGTTATGTTGGAATGCAGCTACTGCAGGGGCAGTTTTGTATGTTGGAAGGTGCTCCTTGTGGCTGTCTTTAATATGAAACTCCAACATTCCCCCACATCGTATAGGTAGTATTGTAATTAATGGGCATTTAGTATATGCTGTACCAGCTATAGGTCTCACAAAGAATCATAGATCAATATAGCTATTTTAATAGTTACAGCATTAAGCAGTACAGTAACTTCTTTGAACAGTCTTAGTACTGTTGCCATGGCTCTTCTGATTAAAATGGAAGTACAGCCACTATTACTGACAGGTACATACCGCATGTACTCAAGTATAAGCTGACTTTTCAGCACATTTTTTATGCTGAAAAAGCCCCGCTCAGCTTATACTCGAGTGAGGGTCCTTTCGAGCTGCTCTTTCCTCCTTCTCTGCCTTTGCCGCTGTTGGCGGCGGAGGAACGAGCAGCCTGAAAGCAGCCCTTTCGGGCTGCTTGTTCTTCCTCTGCTGCTGCCGCCACCACCAGGTTTGTGGTGTGGTGAACCCGCTTATACTTGAGTCAATAAGTTTTCCCAGTCTTTTGTGGTAAAATTAGGTGCCTCGGCTTATATTCGGGTCGGCTTATACTCAAGTATATATGGTATATCCCACCCAAGAGTTTACACTCATGTGATCCATTATTCTGGGATCAATTGTATGGTTATTGACTAAACCTGCAAAATGAGTGTCCTAGATTCCAAAATCATTTGGACTGGAATACTCTTGCTACAATGGCATGACTATTAATATCTCCCCCTCTGGGTGACACTATGCTTTTGCGTCTCTAAAATTTGACAGTTGTCACAGTTACTGACGTTTCTTGGCTAAGAGCACTTTGTAGGTTTATTATTCTTCAGTACCTGGTCAGTTTCTCACCAATTACTGCTTTCTATTTGCTCCTGTCCTAATTCCTCTATTGATCTCCCATTGCTTCAATTTCTTGACCCAAAATTTCAGAGCTTTGCATGAATATAACAGCTTGTTTTAGAAAATTGTCATCTTTTTATGTGAACCTCCTTGATAATTTTGTTGTGAGCTGGAAGGACAGGATGCAGATTCGAAAACAACCAGAGGTTTAGCTTTTTTGACGATAAGCACATTTTTGGATTTTTTATTTATTTACTTGAACCAGGTTAACTAACCAAAACAGAGACAGTATCTTGAAGAGAAATGTTGAAAGGAGGCTTAACATTCTTTCTACTACAGCATTTGCATAATTTTGCTTACCTTGTTTGTGGACATCTTTTGTTGGCATTCATAGACTAGGATTATATTTATTTAACTCCACTGCAATCTTCTTGAGCCATTCAAGTGTAATGAATTATGATAGACACTTAATTGTGTTCTAGTTCCACAATACGGCTTTAGGCAAAGGCTTGCGCCTTGGTGGACTATAAAGCTTCGATATGCAGTCACTTCTGACAGCTTTGGACTTTTTTATTGGCAATTACACAGATGGTGAAGAGTGTTTTTAGCTAGTGAGATGTGTTTAGAAGGAAAAAATAGTTTGCAAAAATAATTTATTCAATGAATAGCATTTGATGTTTTTCTCAAATTGTCTTTCCAAAGTTGTAATATTATATAATTTGTATGTTTTCTGAAATGTTATCAAATGACTACTGGTTCTAATAGTCAAAGGAGAATTGTTTATAGACATCTTAAGGTTTTAAATTATCGTTTTTATTGCTCAAGTATGTTCTACCAGCCCCCTTGCAAACAAGTGGGCGTAGGGTAAAACTTACCTGAATTTGTACATTTGCATTGGAAACAACTGTCCCTGTTACCGCATTCATAAAAAAGTGCACTATGCTATGAAGGATAAATTTACACATTCTGTACTTCAGAGCAGCAGTCTGATAATACATGATTTTACAGAAGCTTTTTAGTAAAACAGAGGTCTCACTCTCATAACTACAACTCTTACCGTGTTGTGAGAAATTAGAATTTTGGGGCAGGAAGGCATATTCTGAGAATAAATCAAGAGACCAACATCACGAGGCATTAAGTGCTATCCCCCCACAATGAGCAATACTTCACAGAAGTGGAGATGGGGTCTACCCACTATGGTACTTATTTAGTAAAAACACAAGTATTTAGAATTGGGATACATGCATGATACTTTGTAGTTTTCAAGCAAAGTTGTAGACATGCAAGATGTTCACAGGATGATTGGGAATAAATAGTATCTGAGATACGTTCGGGAGTCAGCTGTATTCTGGATGCCAAATTTAGGTTTTCAGATAGGAGGATGAATTTCAAGGCTTCCCATATTAATAGGTATTAATAAGTGTTTCTCATTTAAATGTTTAACTCACCTGCCTTTCCGGTGACACTCAGAGTAATGCTATGTTTACTATAATTTATCTTCATTAATATTGAAGAATAAGTGTATGTTTTCTTGGTGTTAATGGCCATTGCACCAACCAAGAACTGCTTTTTTGCAGAAGAAAATTAATTTCAAGTGCCAAATTGGTTTTTCATCTCACTGTTCTGTCAGAATTCCCAAGTGGAACTGCTTTTGCTGGAAATCAGTGGGTTTAGTTGTTTGGGTTTGCGTTTGGCACCAAATGTTGCTTTTCGGTAAGATTGGTTCTACTTGACATCATAATTTATTTGGGCCTACCTGTCAAATAGGGATGCGGGTGGTGCTGTGGGACTTGCCGATCAGAAGGTCGGCGGTTCGAATCCCCGCAACGGAGTGAGCTCCCGTTGCTCTGTCCCTTCTCCTGCCCACCTAGCAGTTCGAAAGCACATCAGAGTGCAAGTAGATAAATAGGTACCACTCTGGCGGGAAGGTAAACGGCGTTTCCGTGCACTGCTCTGGTTCGCCAGAAGCGGCTTAGTAATGCTGGCCACATGACCCGGAAGCTGTACGCCGGCTCCCTCGCCAATAAAGCGAGATGAGCACCGCAACCCCAGAGTCAGTCATGACTGGACCTATTGGTCTGGGGTCCCTTTACCTTTACCTGTCAAATATGGCCCATGAAGGCTCTTTTTTAGGGGGGGGGATTTTGTTTTGAACATTTTTTCATCTCATTATATATCATTTCCCAATATGTGCTTGCCCAGCACATATGAAAAAATGTTCCTTCTACTTCTTTACATTTCCAACACATATCCGATTCCAATTTTGTACATTTTAGCCAATCGACTATGCTATCTACGAATCATTTTCATATAGTTCTCTTTCAGTGTATAGCGTGCAGTAAATTTCTAATCATTCTTCCAGAATTTCTCCCAGAGATTTAATTCTATATTGATGTTACAGTTATTTTAAAGCTAGTTGTATTTAAGTAAGCTTCCTAATGGTTTTTAAAAACATTTGTTTGATAAAAAAACTCCCACAAAAGTCAGCATAGGAGTAAAATGTGCCTGTGATTTCTTGATTATTGCTTATGTTGACTTGTTTTTTATTTATTTAAAGGTAAAGTGCAAGTTAAAAGCTCAGACATTCAAGTTGGCGATCTCATCATAGTGGAAAAGGTTGGTACTTTAAAATATTTTTAGATTGGGGACACACACACACTACAGATAAGAGCTCTTAAAGTTTTTGCTTTTTGTATGATTTCCTGCCACAGAGCAGGTTTCAAGCTGAATAGGTAGTTAATGGGCATTATCTAATGCTATGCCAGCAGCCTGCCCCCCATCTGCTCTGGAAGGTACGCCAACCTTCCAGATCAGCTTTTTAAGGTGCACAGTGAGGCTCAAGGGGAAAACAGAAAAAGAGAAAGTCCTGTTGCACAGTCAGAAGCCCATTGCAGTCAAACAGGCCCTGCTGGATGTCACCCATTGTTGTAGTTGTTTAGTCGTTTAGTCGTGTCCGACTCTTCGTGACCCCTGGACCAGAGCACGCCAGGCACTCCTGTCTTCCGCTGCCTCCTGCAGTTTGGTCAAACTCATGTTGGTAGCTTCGAGAACACTGTCCCACCATCTCATCCTCTGTCGTCCCCTTCTCCTTGCGCCCTCCATCTTTCCCAACATCAGGGTCTTTTCCTGGGAATCTTCTCTTCTCATGAAGTGGCCAAAGTATTGGAGCCTCAGCTTCAGGATCTGTCCTTCCAGTGAGCACTCAGGGCTGATTTCCTTCAGAATGGATAGGTCCATGGGACTCTCAAGAGTCTCCTCCAGCACCATAATTCAAAAGCATCAATTCTTTGGCAGTCAGCCTTCTTTATGGTCCAGCTCTCACTTCCATACATCACTACTGGGAAAACCATAGCTTTCACTATACGGACCTTTGTTGGCAAGGTGATGTCTCTGTTTTTTAAGATGCTGTCTAGGTTTATCATTGCTTTTCTCCCAAGAATCAGGCGTCTTTTAATTTCGTGGCTGCTGTCACCATCTGCAGTGATCATGGAGCCCAAGAAAGTAAAATCTCTCACTGCCTCCATTTCTTCCCCTTCTATTTGCCAGGAGGTGATGGGACCAGTGGCCATGATCTTCGTTTTTTTGATGTTGAGCTTCAGACCATATTTTGTGCTCTCTTCTTTTACCCTCATTAAAAGGTTCTTTAATTCCTCCTCACTTTCTGCCATCAAGGTTATGTCATCTGCACATCTGAGGTTGTTGATATTTCTTCTGGCAATCTTAATTCCAGTTTGGGATTCATCCAGTCATAACCCTGAACAAAGGATACAAGAGAACACATTTAAAATCTTGATAATGCCTTGTTATTACATAAAACTTGCAATGATCTCCTGTCCAAGGGTGATCAGGGCGATTGGGTCCACACTTGCATAGCTCCAGCAGTGTTGCAGCTGGATATGCTCCCAAATAATTAATTGGAGTAAATTGGTAGGGCTTATTTTATTTATTTCATTTTAGCAAATCTAAAGTAGATCTTTTCCAACCGTTGTTAGTATGAAGGACTTTATAATTTTAAATATTTACTTTTGTTACAAAGACAAATAATTGGAACTCATAACTGACAAATATGAGAACTTGTTTTTATTGGTATCCTGCCATTGTAATGAGGATGGTAAGATTAATTATGTCTGGTGGTGTGTGAGAGAGCTGCGTTTTTGTCAAAGCTTCAGCTTGTTAACGGGCAACAGTTTTAAAGGATAACGCTAGTAACCTGAGATGTGACTAAAAGGTTTATGTCAACATTAAAAGAGAAGTTGTAAAGATGTATAGTTAATCTATATAAAGACAGCACATCTGATTTTATGTTTGTCATTTAAGGAATGATTTATTGACTTCTGAAGTTGCCTTTTGCCTCTCCTCTCAGTTTTGCAGATAGTAGGTTCACAAGTATTGAATATACAATATAGTTCATGTTCTTCAGTAAGATTTATATTTTTTCTGTACCCTCTCTTTCCACCTTACTATATAAAAAGACTTTTTGCTCAACATAGGAAGGACCTGGACGGTTTTAGAATATGCAATAAAATTTCAGCATTTTTTAAAAAAAATCTGACGGAGTGAAATGAGATTCTACACTCATTCTCATGTCATTTGCTTTTCTTAGATGTTGGAATAGGCTCTACTGTTATTTCTCTGTAGAACGCTAAAGGTTTGCATTTCCCATCATTCTGTGTTTATGTGTGTGTGTGTGTACACACATACTTCACAGCAGCAATGCGAGGCTATTTATTTGATCAGAGATCAAAGACACTGTGCAGAGGGGGTTCTCAGTCTAAAATGCCTGATTCTTAAAGGCTGTTGGAGGAAAAGTGATAGCGTAAACTAGTGCTGCCGTTTTGATGTTTACTGTACTTAATGTCTGCTATTTGTAACTATGGATCTTGTGATATGGGCAAAATGCTAACGGTGCCTTTATCCTATTTGCTAAGGACAAAATCAACTCCACTTAGCTTTAGCATTTTGATAGTTTAGCAAGTTAAACATAGTTTAAAAAAATGAAAAGAAGGGGAAGGGAATTGAAACACCATCGGACAATTGACAGATTTGGGTGGGTTCAGGGGTACACAGAGGAGGGGGTAATTCTGTTCCATGAACATAATGACTATATGGGATTCAATCCTTAGAATTAAATGCCCCCCCTCTCTATACGCACACACACATATATAACAAACATGTTGTACTCCCCCCCCCAACAGAATCAGCGAATTCCATCTGACATGGTGTTTCTGAGAACTTCAGAAAAAACAGGTATGTTGATATTTTCTGGTATTGTTCTGTGGATGCTTTGTGGAGGATATACACTAGTGATTATAGTAACTGAAAGTTTATATTATTGCTGTTTTCAAATGGATCCTCTTGGATTGATTCTGTAGTTCTGCTTTTTTCCTTTTTTCTTTTTTTAAGTAGATAGGAACACCTGATCTAAAATAAAAAGAATTTATACAGCTTTAGAGAGGATCATGATTCTATTTGTGTAAAAGCTATGTCTTTTGTACAAGGCAGCAAACCTGGCAGGGAGAAAATAAAACTGCATGCCCATGTAGTCTTCCGTGAACTGATATGTAACCCCTATCACAGACAATGCACAATTTAGCTACATGTGGTAGGGTGGAGTTACCACATCCACTCTTCGGATGCTAGCTTTTTTTCTTAGATTTAAGATGGAAGGGCCTGTGAGGCCATTATCATCTCCCCCCCCCCCAACCCATGTTGTTTGAGAGCTGATGCTCATTGTCGGTGACTGGCTGGCTTATGAACTAGTGCATGGGTAGGCAAACTAAAGCCCAGGGGCTGGATCCGGCCCAATTGGCTTCTAAATCCGGCCTGCGGACGGTCCGGGAATCAGCGTGTTTTTACATGAGTGGAATGTGTCCTTTTATTTAAAATACATCTCTGGGTTATTTGTGGGGCATAGGAATTCGTTCATTTTTTTTTTCCTTTCCAAAATATAGTCCGGCCTCCCACAAGGTCTGAGGGACAGTGGACCGGCCCCCTGCTGAAAAAGTTTGCTGACCCCTGAACTAGTGGCTACAGGCTTTGTTGGAACTCTGCTTGACCACACTCCCTGTCTCTTCCTGGTAGGAGCTGATGTCTCCTTCATCTTGGCAATAGAGTCAGGCCTCTGTTTTAGCTCTACTACTGTGGAACTGGCGTGTGCCCTGGTAGTTGGCAGTCTTGTCCACCGGCTTAGCTTGGGACTCTTTTGTCATTTCCTCCATCTCTAGTGTATACAGATTATACAAAAGCTGGTTGTTTACTTGTGGAACTGTGCAACAGATATTGCTCCTTTAGTTTGCAGCATAGCTGTCAAGTGTCCCTTATTTGAAGGGACAGTCCCTTATTCCAGCGCCATGTCCCGCTGCTGTCCCTTATTGATGGATGTCCCTTAAATGATGTCCCTTAAATTTCAAAGGAAGCAGCTCCTCTCCCTTCCTCCCTGCCAGCCAGGGAGGAGGGAGGCTCCAACTGTGTTGCTTGGCTGTGTTGCTGACCCAATAAAAAGTCTAAGAAAGACTGGGGAGGGGGTGGCTAGTTAATGCAAGCTGAGGGGTTTTTTGAATGCTGGACGCCATTTTGTTGCACGTGCTGCTGCAAACTTTGCAGTGCAAAGCCAGGCCGGGGAGGCATCTTAAGTTGTGGCTGCATAGGCCTTGTGGTGCATGTGATTCAGATTCTATTCAGTTGAACGTCTGGTTACAAAGTTGGTTGGACAGTGTTCTCGAAGCTACCAGCATGAGTTTGACCAGACTGCAGGAGGACAGGAAGACTGGAATGCCTGGAACAGGTGAGGCTGCAGGTCCCTTATTTTGGCTGCTGGTCCCTTATTTTCAAGGCTGCTGGTCCCTTATTTTCAAATCTGTAAGTTGACAGCTATGGTTTGCAGTGCTCTGAATTCTAGTCTTACACTGCAGTCCTAACACTTCCTAGGGAGTAACCCCATTAAAATCAATGGCACTTACTTCTGAGTAAATATACATAAGATTACACTGTTGGTATATTACATTGATGTGATAAATTCATATAGTGGCTGTGTTTAAATGTCATGCTGAGCCATGGTTAATTAACCTTGGCTAATATGCTCATCCCTCCCCTCTCTTCTAGTACAGCTGCGAGGAGTAGTTTAGAAGCTTTCACTTAACCACACATTGTTGCATAATTATTTTATTTATTTTTATTTAACCAAGATTTAGACCCTGCTTAATTGACAAAAATCTCTATGAAGCTTGCACAAAGTGCTATAAGATACTCATTTAAAATACAGATAAAATCAAATCTTAAAACATTTTGACATAAAAATTATCAAAATATAACTAAAACCAGCAATTTTTAAGTGTTAAAATTGCATACATGAGGTGAGCTTGCCTAAACATATATTTTTTTAAGCAGGCATCATCAAAACCAACAAACTGATTAATTTTGGTATACCGTAATTAAAAGTGATTCTACAAAAATTAAAAAGAAAAAATTCTGGTAGAATTTAGTAGAATTCAAAGTGGAAGCTGAAGCTTGTATACTTCCTCCTCACCATGACTGTGCTGGAGGAGGAGGTGGTGAGTGTGTTCCTGTGTTTATACACTTAACAGGTAGCTGTATGATATTGCTCACCTGTGGATTGTGGTGCTGGGGGGTGGGGGTTGTTCTGGACCAACATAACTTCTTTTGCTTTTTATATATTCTGGGTAGTTAGTTATGTCTTCTTAGATTATGCCTTCTCAAATTAACGGCAGGGCTGAATTTATATTACTGGCTATGCCTCCAATTTTTTGTAGAAATTACAGAATTATGTTAAGTACTGTAGCAGGTAACCTGAAAGAAGACCTGTTACATTTCATTAAAAATGTTACTTAGTTGTTTTGTGCATTTATACATTATAATTAATTACAAATAAGTGTTTTGTGGCTTTTTGCACAAGGATGTTTGACACTTTGAACCTCTGAAATTGCACAGAAAATGTGGTATCACTTTGGAATTCAGCTGTTCAACTCAAGTGTCACCTCCTATCTCTTTCTAAGCACTGCTACAGAATAATAAGGCTGTAATAGTTGTGGCACGTGTTCTGGAAATATCTATTATGTTTAGAAACCATACATTTTAAAACCTACCTGTCTTGAAACGAAAGAAAGTTTGGGAAATGTATTGCTACAGAGAATGACAAATGACTATAGTGAAGTTTTGCACATACGGCCAAATAAACTTTTATCTTCAGGGCATGAGTGACTGCCAACAATCTGTCCAAACTACTTTAATCTGTTCCCGTATCTCAGCTCCTATTCCAGTTTTAACATTTGATTTAACTCAGGCTAGCAATGTTTTGACACCTATCTCAAGCCATTGAATAATATCGCTTTTATGTGTTCCACCTATTGTTTTATACATAAACTCAAGTGGAATAATAGCATTAATACAAAGTATACTAATAGTATACTTAATATGCTAATACTTAAAGAGCTAGTGTAGTTTAGTGACTGAGCTGAAAAGGAAAAACAATCCTTTGTTTAAAGCTTGCCCCTGTTATGAATTGCAAAGTGGTCTTAGGCAAGTTAATTTTTATCAGGCTCAGCCCTTCAGCTGCAATATAGGGGTGTCTTTCACCCACATTCTAGATATGTTGCAAGATTTACACAAGAATAAGGGCCAGAATGCAGAGGTGTGCATTTTTTTGACTGCTGGTGGCACTTTATTAGGTATTTACTGGACCTGAGGGCCCTTGACCTTTTTTTGCGGGGGGTGAGGGGCAGGGGTGGGGAGGGGTATTTTGGCAATGCAGGGACTTCCACTGTTAAGTCAGAACTGAACTCTGTGTAGAACATCACACCTGTCACTTAAATACCAACCTATATATACAATGTTTTGAATGCTCAAACACTATATCTATTATTTATTAAATTTATATTCAGCCCTTCCGCCCAAAGAAGCCCAGGGTGTCAGTGCTAAATGAATGCTGTGTATTACTTAATAAGTATGGGTGAAATCCAGCTAAATCATTTTGTCAGTACAATGAGTTCAACTTGCATAATGGAACTTCCCCCCTCTCTTCTGCTTGCACATCCCCTAAATTTGTTCCGGAGGGGTTCCCCCAACCCCCAGGGCAGATTCGGAAAGGGCACAGAGAGAGGAGGGGAGAGTGGAAATCCAGTGATGTCCATTCATGAACAGAACAGACTTCCATTAATACAATACTGCTGCCTCCTCTTCTTCCCTTGAGAGGCCTCCAAATTGCTCGAGAGGGTTCAATCTTTGCTTTTACTCACATATTACATTTCTTTAAAGTGGAGTTTTGTTTAGCGCTTTGTTAAGGCAACTTATTACTGGTAGCGGTGGTCTAAGAATCATTAAAGTTGTTAATGTACTTTATATATCAGGTGAATGTATGTGCTACACATGAGTGCTAAGAATCAACTCATCTCAGTAGTAAAGTAGGTTTGTATAAACTAAAGGAATTATGTGGGCATACACCTGGTTTAAGAGACTCACTTAAAGCAGTTCTTAATATAGTGTTGGCCAACACAAAATTATCTGGGGACTATACAGGGAGAGTCATTGGTCAGTGGTATACTGCACATTTTGCACACAAAGGTTCTAGGTTCGGGCTTCAGCATCACCAGATAACAATATGTCAAGTACTGAGATCATGTGGCAATAGTGGTCACAGAGATAAATACAGTTACAAACCATTTTGAGGGTAGAAAAGTAAATAAAATGGCAGGTTAAATCTAGACTGAAAAAATAACAGAGGCCAGATATTCTGAAATACTGTTGGCAACAGTTAGTGAGATTTACAGTACAATCCTAAAATTTAATCAGTTAAATCTCACAGAGTTCAGTGGTACTTACTTCCTAGTAAGTACACTTAGGATTTCAGCTTTCATGTAACAAGAATGCATATATTTCTCATTTCTTATGTATTTATCTACTTAGTTTTACACACAAAAACCATATTAGTGGCAGAGGCCAGATATTCTGAAATGATGTTGCCCAATATCTTCCTTCTTGGTGTAGGTTATGAAGCTCCTCCAGTCTGCTGTATTAGAGTCCATTCCTTCCTGCCCTCTTGCAATCCATAACTGCTGACTCAGCTTCTCTACAAGGGCTATTTCCCATAACTGCTGACTCAGCTTCTCTACAAGGGCTATTTTGTTATAAATTTATTTTAGTGTAAGTCCTTGGAAATCTTCCAGTGCCAAGCTATCAAAGTCCCTGCTGCCACCAAGAGGAGGGATAGCTCAGATGGTAGAGCACAAGACTCTTAATTTCAAGGCTATGGATTTAAGCCCCACATTGGATGAAAGATTCCTACTTTGCAGGGGGTTGGACTAGAGGACCCTCAGGGTCCCTTCCAACTCTGATTAGTTCCAGTATATAAATTTAAACTAGTTAGTATTATGTCTATCACAATTGTTGTGTTTTCAGTGATTCTCAAAAATGGGATATAATTTCAAAATGAATTTGTTGCTTGCGCATGATGACTTTGCTTGTTTTAACCCTTTTGATTTTTTAAATGTTTCAAGAAAAGGAAGGTTTGGGATGTGCTTCTACTTCTAAAGAGGATATAAATTGTATAATTAGAATTTAAGAACGTGGGCAGATGCTTTAAATATCTCCTTTTCTCTGGATGATGCTCAGTGAATGCAAAATAATTCTGTAATGTATTTAATAAAATAAAAATTCCTAAAACGTACAGAGTCAATATAAGACCCCTAAAATATATGCAGCATGATCAAGCTTGGATTAAAAGCATCTGTGTGCTTGTCAATAAGGAATTGTGATGAGTTCAGGGGTATCATATTGACTGTGTATTAATACATGGTATCCTATTGGACCATAAGCTGATTGTTTAGAATGTAAATGATTCTGTTGATGGATCCAGTGACTGATGGCTTAAATTCCAATTAATCAATTGCTTCATCAGTTTCTTAATTCAGATCAAATATCTCCTGAGTGAACATAGTTCTTTCAGTGGTATTAGGAAAAATTAATGCTTTAGAACTAATTTTCATCAATCTCTTATAAATGTCAATATGTTTTTCCCTGTGTCCCAAGTGTGACAACATTATGGCATAAATATTTGTCATATATTACAGTTCCTTTTTACCGTAAGCTATCCAAGCTGAACTTTTCTTTTGAATATAGTAAATGAAGCTCTGTACCCCCAACATGTCAACTCAGTGGTGCTCTTCAGCTTGTCAGCTGCTTAAAATGTTCCTGCAATATAGTGATATAAATGATTTAAAATAAACTTTTGTTCTGTGTAGACATAAAACCCCGGGCTCTTAGTTTCTGACTCATAGCAAGCAGGTTGCTAATATTACAACACTTTATGACAGCTTCACATGCCTTGTTTCTCAATAACCCATCAATTAATTCTTCAGCACTTGACACAGACTCTTCATTGTGACACTTATACCAGTTGATCTTAATTTGATTGCCATTAAAACCACCCTTTCCTGACAAGTCTTGTCAATTATACAAAATAAAATCAAGTATTCATAAGAAGTCTGTAACAGGATATAGGCAAGAAGATTTAATAATTCAGTTTTGGTGAGGCTTAACTGGCATTAGTTGTAGCTAATGTTCTCATTTGTGAAAAATTTATCAGACACAACACTTGAGAGAGAATACAGACAGAATAGCTTCTATTTATACAGCCTTAGCTGCACGGTGGCATAAAAGGAGAACATGTTAGCATAATCTCATTCTTTAAAAAAAAGTAAATCAAATCTTACTCAGTTGCATCATGTTGAAAATTTGAGGCTTTCTGAATAATTGATTTAAAGCATCATGGTTATAGCTTTAATACAAAGAGAAAATGAGAGCATAATTTTACCCTAGGTACATAATTTTACCTTAGGCACAAGACGAAACAACTATTTATCTAGCTTGGGGTTGCCCCCCCCCCCCATTTTCATTGAAGTTTTACATATATATTCAGCTCTCCTTGTGTTTATTTGCAGCTAGTTTGTAATATTGCAAAATTATTAATTGAAGTTTTCCAAAATATTCAGCTTTTGTCTCAGCAAATCATTTATTCTTATTAATGTTTAACGGTGTCTCTTGACGGTGAGTTCTGAATAAAAATAATGCTTGCAATTTTCTGTTTTTCATAAGATGTTCTTTATTTCTTATACATCCTGCCTTGAGCATTAATTCCAGAGTCAGATGACTTACCCAGCTAATACTATATAATTCTATATTTAGCAAAAACTGGATGGTCAGTCCTGCTTTAAGATAAAAATTCTGAAAGTGGAATGGGCTGGTATCTCCTAAGGATTTGACTTTTATTTTTTTAATATGACAAGGCTAGTGTAGAAATATCATCTGAAGAACTGCTCCGGGGAAAGCATAAAATATGCCAATATGGAAAAGACTCCTTCAACTTGAAGGGTGACCAGCATATACCTTGAATCCCAGTTTGGGAGAAATTCGCCTTGTATAGGATCAGCTCAAGTCTCATCCATAACTTCTTTTGACAGGACTAAAATTCCAGCCCAGTCATGGCAAGATTGGCCAGAGGGAAGGGACAGAGCATTATGCTACCTCTCTCTGCATCCACAAGCATTTTTTGACAGAAATTTCTGCTGTTTGTGGAGGTGGCTTCCTATTTACACCCTCTTTTCTCCATTCTTCCATTTTCTTCCCTCAATATATTTTTGCTGCTTTGTAGCCCTGTTTATAACTCATTTTTCTGGGTTCAGTGGCAGACTTGAATTCTTCCTGTAAAAGGTAAAGGTAAAGGACGCCTGGACGGTTAAGTCCAGCCAAAGGCGACTATGGGGTTGTGCTGCTCATCTGGCTTCAGGCCGAAGGAGCCGGTTTTTGTCCACAGCTTTCTGGGTCATGTGGCCAGCATGACTAAACCGCTACTGGCGCATAAAGGACCGTGATGGAAATCAGAGCGCACGGAAACGCTATTTACCTTCCCACTGCAGCAGTACCTATTTATCTACTTGCACTGGTGTGCTTTGGGACTGCTAGGTTCGCAGAAGCAAGGTAGAACACAGAGGAACAGAGCAATGGGAGCTCACTTTGTCGTGCAGATTCGAACTGCCAACCTTCCAGTCAGCAAGCCCAAGAGGCTAAGGGTTTAGACCACAGTGCCATCTGCTCCCCTTATTCTTCCTATAGTTCACACACTGGGTGAAGTAAACTAAGCTGCATGGCTAGCTAGCTGCACCATGTCTCTGACTCTAGGCTAGGGTGAAGTGGAGGAATGAAAATGCACTGACACAGACTACCTACTCCATGAGCCGGTCAGCTGACCACTGGAAATCTTGGAAGGTTCATTTTGCAATATCTTATTAATATGGGTCTTTGATCTATTAAACTTTGTAAAGGGGAAGCAGCAATGAGAGGCTGTCATGTAACTCTTGACTTTCTCTTGTAAATTCATGCATGTTTTAGTAGACAGGCTACTGATGAACTTATTTGCAAAGCCTGTGCATAATACTGGAGGATGAGAGATCAGATTGGTATTGGTAGCAGTGGTCTAGTGAGTGGATTGGGAGCACCCAATGATTATGCAGTGTTTTTAAGTGTGTGCAGATAACATCAGTGCTTAGATAAGCAGAAGTCCCATGTAAACCTCTCTGAGCTTTGAAAAGTAGAATGATTGACTGTACTAACGACAAATATAGTGGTCTCTGATGTGTTAGAGAACCCCAGTTAGTCCTGAGTGACTGAGGGGGTTTGACTGATTGGGTTCAAAGGATGGCTAATTCTTATTTGGATGAGGGGTGGTGCCTCTTTTTAAAGTGTATTCTATTTTGTTTTTGCTTTTATTGTGTTATATTTTGTTTTGGCCCACCCCAAGATCACCTGTAATGAGGAGTGGAATATAAGTCTTTAAAAATAGATAGAACTGAGTGTCATCTGCATACTGATGACACTTTAGCCCAGACCACCAGATTACTTCTCCCAGTGGTTTTATGTAAATGTTAAAAAGCATAGGGGGCAAGGTGGAAAATTGACACACCCCACAAGCTAACAGCCCCAGCACCACCTTCTAATATCACTTATGGAAGAAGAACTAGGACTCCCATTTCTGCTAAGCAAAACCCAGATAAGCAGCTCAGAGGGATGCCATAGTTGATGATATCAAAAGAAATCAATACTAGACAACAATTAATGCTAGAGTCTTAATATCTTCCAGTTTTCACCAATTATGCAACATTTAAGTGGGACATCTAGAGATGTACGGGGAAAAAAAAAGAATATTTGTTTGGAGCTTCAATTTTTCCTTCTATTTTATTTCCGTATTGGATCCTTTATGTTAAAAATCAAACTAAAAATTAAACCCTTGTAGTCATAGAGAAAAGTTTGAAAGGGTGGTTCCAATAAGGTGATGAGATTAGAAACAAGGAAATAAGTATCAATATAAATAAATATAATTATTTTCACCTCTCATTTCTAAAGTTTAAGGAATTGTTTATTTGTCATAGCTGTGGATGACAGCAGTTTCAGTTTGGCAAGCGGTATGCAAACTATGACCTAGTTCGCATATAACACTATCAAACCATGCCTTAAGCAAGAACAAGCAAACATGAGTTCTCAAAGGGAAGATATTTGCTCTTTCTCTTTGCCTGCCTGCCTGTGCTTCTGTGAGCTAAGCCATGGTTTGTTTTAGCGTTACATCTGAATCCAGGCTTGTTGTTTGGTTTAGCTCCAGGCAAATCATGAGATGTAGTCAAGGTTTGTTCTATGGCTTACAGCTCATGGTTTATTAAACCATGAGCCCAGGTTCAAATGTAACCATGTCTTGGCTTACAGTAATGTGAATACAGCAGAACTGCAGGAGGGACAAAATGACCATGAGCTTCTTTTTTCCAGGAACCTGCATATTTGCTCCTTCATGCCAAGCCATTGTTTGGCTTAACATCATGTGTGAACTCAGCCTATGTAAATTATTAATAAAGTATTCAAATTAACTGCAGTTAGTTATTTCTTATGTGTTCTTTGCTGTTGCCTGTTTAATTTTTATACTTTTGAACTTTCATTATCTAAACTTAAGAATTAGTATGTCTTGGTACATTGAGAAGTCTTGCCAATAGTGCTAAAGAATTATTTCAAAATGCCTGGATAGGAGGACGTTTTATTGTTTAGGTTTTGCTGTAGTGATCACTATTGAAAGCTGACTTGGCACAAAGCAGTCTCTTTTTCTGGATAAAAGGGAAACGGACTATGAGATAAGTTATTGATGAAATTAACTGCTGAAGTGGAGAGGAAATGCAGCTGGCCAATACATGTCATAGTGTGAGCTCTATTAAATGAATATATGTGCAGTCAACCATTCACAGGAGCCACACTGGTCTTGAACTGCATTGATCTATAGTATAATTCTAAATGAAATTGATGGATGAGAGCAGCCATTGACAGGAAGGGTAAAGAGAACCATGAAATGTCTTGTATAGGGAAAGTATGATGGAAAATAGACTGTTGATTAGAGTGTACTATAGGAGTGTGGCATTCTCACGTTGTCTTATGCTTATTTACAGTGTTTTCAATTTCAATAGCTATGTCTGAAAAATGCTTACTATGTTTGGATTTTCCAGAAGTACCGGTAGTTAATTATTTTATACAGACCTCGGCCCATCTTTTAGGACATGTGTAGTTTTCAGCTGTGAACCAAAGTTTTATATAGCATTGTTTGAAATTTAGTACTTTATGAAAGTGCCTTTTAAAAAAAAAAAAAAGTTTTATTTCTTACATATTTTATAAAATAGTGTAGACATTGGACATCTGTAAGTTCTTCTGAGAGAGTATTGTGTGAAAATTCCACTTTTAGGCTAGTTATAATTTCAGGTGTCTTCAGTCTTAAATTGCTGGTTTAGTTAGATTTTACTTGCACCAGGGACCTTTGAGTATGGCACCAAAAATGTATTGATTTAATCTCGTTCTTGAACACACCATTCTTAATTCCATCATTCCCCATTATTTCTGAGAAATTGACACTTGAATCAGGCTACAAGTGAGCATTTACTTGGCAATGTAAAATGATTCAAGCCATATAAGAGAAGATGGATTTTTGCCAGTGCACATTTTGGGCAGCAATTTTCCAAGATGAAACTAGAGTTGACTACTAGGATTATTACACAATAGATTTGTGTTTATGATATAGTCTGTTTTCTGCAGCAGGATTGACCAGCTGGTAGCCCACTGGATCTAGCCTCTGGCTGCCAGTGACTCAACCAATTGCCCAAGCACACAGAGTCAGTTTGTGCTGGTCATCCTTAGTTCATTTAATATGTAGCTAGTACATGAAGAATGAAAATTTTCCCCTTAAGTTTTTTTGCTGGTTGGTCCTTATATTGGAAACTGATTTTCTAGAAAAACCTTGGCTGATACATTCTCTACTAAGTTAAACAGGAGTCCACAAATGGGTTCACCAGGAGTGAGTCTATGTATTAACAAAAGCACAAAGTGAGATATGAGTGTGTTTGTCTTTGACCTTACCATGGGCTTCAGAGTGCTCAGGCTTCAAAGAGATTCTTCTGCTTCAGAGTGCTTCAAAAGCCCAGTGCGAATGCAAGCACAACGCTCACACGCTCTGAAAAAAAGGTGGTAAGCTCATGCCTATAGTGCCACTGGAGTTTGAAGCAGTGACTTCAAGAAGTAGAGTCCCTCTGAAGGCAGTAGCTTCTCTATCACACTGCTCTTGAACTGGTGGGTTGTGACGTGATCCGAGGTGGTTCATAGCAGGAGCACTACCACCAAACAAATATATGGCAAAAGATTAAGAAATGGGTCCCCAAATGCATGTTTGGGTTTAAAGTGGGCCCTGGGTCTGAAAGGGTTGAAGATGCGTGGTTTGCACAACTGCAGGGACAACATTTTGCCCCTCTCTCTTGAATTGAAGGAAGAGCAGAGGAAGCCATATAGTTTTGGTGGCTACCAAGGCAAGTCAGACATGAGAATCCTAAAATGTTAACTTTGTGAAGTTTAAAAAGGTTTAGGAAACTCAAGAAAAACTTTGCATACACGTGCCTTTGCCTCTTGCACTGTGTCTATAGGAATCTTCCTGTTTGTTTCCCTGTGCCCTGCTAGAATTAAGAACATTGTTGTAAGACATTTCAAAAGCAACTCTTCCATAGCTTATGTCCATTTCCATTTTAATGGGATCTAAAACATCTGTCATGTTTTTGTTTCTTTTGCATTTTTAAGGTTCATGTTTTATCCGAACTGATCAGCTAGATGGTGAAACAGACTGGAAACTAAAAGTTGCTGTTAGTTGCACACAGAGATTGCCAGCTTTAGGGGTAAGCATTGTAGTTATACATTTCACTTCTTTCCCTGTGCCTTATGCAGATACATGTTATGAAGAAGTTGTGTTTAAAATTTCCAGATCAAAAAATTATATGTGCATAACACTGACTTTCCGTAAACAGTAAGTATATATAAAATCAGAAGACACTAAAGTTGGAGTAGCAGCATTTACTGGAGACCCACTAATTATATTCTCTGTTACTCTATGCCCGGGTAATTAAATTTAAAGTAGTGCTTAAGGAAATATGACAAGAATTATTGTTTTAATATTGTCAGTGTATTGAACATGCTTACAGTATTTATTGAAAGGTGGTCTTTCAAAGAGAAAATGTAGAATTGGTATATACAAGCTGTTGTTTTCTAATGGTTTGCTTACTTGTATTTTTTTGTTTTTATAAATAGTGGGTGTTCATTATTATGGTTGTAAGGCACCTCAAGTATGGAATGAGTAGAATATAAATATTTTAATTTCAAACTGTACAAGTTGTTACATGTTATCCTAGGGATATCTGATTTGTTTCTTAGGCAGCATCCCTGCCATGCTTCATGGCTGAATGATTTTGAAATTGGAAGAAGTTTCAAAAGCAGTTCTTAAGGTGAAATGAGGAATGAGTTCAAAGGGAAAAACCTAAAGTCCCGCTAGACATGTGCAAGCCTAAGACAACAATTTGGATTTTAGCTACAGTGTGTGTTGGTCCTGAAATACAGAATATGTACCATAAAGCTGGAAACATCTGGCTAAATGAAAGTAGGGACTTCAGTGGCTATTTCCAGTTAGTTGTGACATTACTCTAACAGAAAATAACTTAGAGCATTCTTATTTACCTTCTGTGAATTCACACCTATAGTCACCCAGGTGTGCCTTCAAACAAGATAAACTATGGTCTGCTCTATTCACCTGTGTGATGAAATCCACAGTTGAAATTAATGAATTAGATTAAGGCTGAAATTATAAGCACACTCACTAAGAAGTAAGTTACATTGAAAACAGTGAGACTCCATTTTGAATAAAATATGCATCAGTTTGTGCTGAAAATACAGTTTTAATTTTTTTTAAAAGTGTTATTTATTTGCTACTTTCAGTTTCTGCTTTTTATCTAGTGTGAAAGAATAGTATTGCCGCTTAACCCAGTAAATAGTAAATGCATTTCTTAGGTTTATTTCTGAAATAAAAGCAATAACGTGCAGTATAGTGATGCTGCTATTTGTTTGAAACTCATATTTGTTTGAAAATATATGCAGTAGCTTGAATCCAAAGGATTTTTGTTCTTTGGAATAGCTACCCTTTCTGGAGTTACTGCTATTGTAGAAACTATGGGAGCCATGTTTACAGCATTCATTTGGTAGGGTTACTTTACATAATCAGGTATATGTGAGTACAGCCATGCTGCAAATACAAGAGCTGCAAATACCTCAGGGACAATTTGTCACGGGAATCGCCAAAATTTGTTAAATGACCTTAGAGGGTAATTTGTGTGGGAGAATGGAATAATGGCAGAGAGTGAATCCCCCCTCTCTCTGTTTTGCACATCACATTGTGTCTGTGACTGAGAGAGATGCTGCAGTCCTGAATAGCATCTATGGTACCAAATAACTGAGTCAGGAGAAGGGCAGCTGAGTTGATTTTCTTAAAACAAAGATACTAAAAAGCTCTCAAATTGTGTATTTTTAACTAAACCCTATTATATGAAATGCTTCAAAATCCTTGCAGTTTAATAGTTGCCAGCAAAGTTCATGTGAGTCATATATATTTAATAATGTATAACCCCCAGTGCTCATGCACACACACAAATTGTGATTGTATGATTCCCTGGTTAGCATGTAAGCAAATGAATTGCATTTTGCTGAGGATGGGCTGATTCAGTTTTACAGTAATTCTTGAATGCCACCTGCTGGGCTGCTTCTAAAATGGCTGAGGAGATGCTTCATGTTTTCACCTCTGCTACAGTCCATACTCGCTGCAGTCATTGCAGCTTTGCCTGTTTAATATCTCACCCTACTGCCACTTTCTCCTGCAGTCCACAAAACATAAAATATTCAGGCATTAGAAAAATCAGTAATTCTGTAAAAGTTTTTTTTGCAAGTCATTTTTTAATCTTTCACCCTCTATGTAGGATTGATGAGAGACAGTAGTAGTTGCTGCCTACTGTCTCCTAGCTTCATCCACTGAAATAGCAAGCAAGAGTATAGATGTCCGAGAGCTTTTTGAGTACAGATGTCCTCCTATATACAAGATAAATCTTACTTAATTCTGTGCCTCAACAAGTCCAGTGACCTAGTCCTTAGGGAAGCACTTGACTAACCAATTCCAAATGCTTACTCATGATTCTGAGAACAGAGAGTGCCCCCACCCCTTAATGGAGAAGTGATCAAAATTAGGAGGTGGGTTTTCCAAGTCAGAAAGCTTAACTTTCAGGAAATGTTTAACCCTCGGTAACAGGGTTTAATTTGGACTCAGGTACATTCTTAATGCCACTAACAAGGATTCAGCCCTGACCTCTGGGATAACATATGAGGTTACTAATATAGAGAACATAAATCTTGTAAAAGTCAAGCTTTCGTTGAATAAATGAGTTAAACAAGACTAGTTCTAAGTAGTCATGATTCACGTAAAAAAAAAAAAAAAGGATACAGCTACATGCGCCCTAAAAGTATTGGGAAATTGTACTCCTTTTAATATTTAAAGTAGTAGTTAAAGGAAAAGAAACAGAGCATGCATAGATGTAGACTAAGCAATATAGTCATGTAGTTAACATACACTGTCCATAACTGTCACTCATTTTGATTTCTGTAGTTATCCGATGTAAAGGATTGTATCTTGTGTTGTCATGGGCTGTCAGTTCCATCATCAATGTAGGACTGTAACCTTATCCACAGTGACACCCAGAATAAATAAACCGGTAAACCTTTAGAGCTTTCTTAAAGAACAGATGACACCACCAAAGATGATCAGTACAGATTTTGTTGTCTTCCAAAACCACTTAATGTGATCAGAGAATTAAAATTTCAACAAGTCATTTAATGATGGCTGAGCTGTAAGAACTGTAACACCCAGGTTAGGTTTCTTGGTTTCATAGTCATATGTGGGATAGTGTCTTTCTGCACTGTGCATATTCTGGGATATTCTTCTCTGGCTTAAATGATCACGGAAATTTATTAGCAGCAATGAGGTCACTGTAATTTTCAATAAATGGTGACTTGCTGATTTATATCAAAAGATCCATACAGCAGTAAACAATACCATTTACATTTAATTAGTTTTATTGAACCAGAGGCAATTTTATTTGTAATGAACTGCATGTTATGATTAAGGATGTATTTTAATGATCTTTAAGTAAGGTGAACAAATGTTGCCCTTGACCTAATAGAGGAGGTTTTTCTACATTATTGATAACTCTAGAGTGATTTCTAAATTATTATTGTGAACTGTAGAGGAAAACATTGTCATTATTGTGCCATCATTTAGTTCTTTCATGACTTATGCAAACAATTAGATGCATCCTTACAAAATGCTTCCCTGTAAGTTAGACGGAGATGTTCAGCTAAACAACTTCTCTCTAATAATTGTTTAAATATTATATTTCCATGATACAATGTGTTGTAAGTCCCCTTACTTTTAACTTATATTTGGAAATTCAAATGGTCTTAATTTTCTCTTGTCTAAAGACATAAGTGACAGTGTATGAGAATCAATAAGTTTAGAAACATTATTGTTTTAGTTTTAGTTTAAAAATAAATTGCATGGTGGCAGAGGTATAGAATCAACAATAAACATTTACTCTCTCATTGGATTATTTAAAATACAGTCTGTACTAATTTTGAAGTTTGTCATGGAGGCTTTGGGTATATCATTTTTTCATGATATATCACTAGCTCTTTCCTTGCTTTTGAGACAATTTAGATGTGATGGCTATGCTGTTTCAAGGAAAACGTCAAATGTTAAAGTGATCTAGTTTGTTCACAGCTTAACCATTTCTGCAAAGCATGAGAGTATGTAAAGTTAAAAAAAAAACTTTCGTGCTTGGCTCACTTCATTAATAGTTTTTATTGTATTACAAGTATGTGTGTGGTATTAGTTTTCTGCTGTACTGAGACTCTTATTTTTCTGTGCACAATAAAGCACATAATAGCATGGATTATCTAAATTGTAGGTGATAACAGATTGAGAAGAACTGAATGATGAAGATATAGGACACCACATGTGTATTAGTTTCATATGAATTATTTCTCAAGAGGCTGATGAAAACTAACTTAGAAGAACAAAAATGCACTGAATGGAAGTTTGTGTGAAAGCTTACAATAAATGGTTGATGATTTAGCATAAAAACAGATGATTTGTAATGGAAGATGTTGAAATCTGATTTGCTCTCTTAAAATATGAATAAAATATATGAGCAAGCATAAATAATTCAGCAGAATGTGAAGAAGAAGCTATGGTTAGAGTTGCATTCTTTTAAAACTAAATGGAAACATCCTGATAAATTTACTTGTTGATTATGTTAGGAACTTTTGCTTGCTTTTCTTTAAAAATGTATATAGAGAACTATATTTAACAGTCATAATCACCTTTTAATCTAACAGTTATGCCTGATAGAAAATATGTGTGTTTACCAGTGCTTAGTTTTTACTGCTGATACTTTTCAAATAACCACATGTACACCTGATCCAAACATCCCTGAGCATAGCTCACACAGCTAAAAGGATGATGGGGAGGCAGGAACTGTCTGCACTTGAGGCCCCCCAACTATGAAAGGGGTGTTTGCATGCTCACAAACACAACATAAGGCTATGTACCTTACATTTCGATTGTTGCTCTTTGTATCAGCACTCTTTTTTTGATTATGATTAATCATGTGCAGTGGGGACTTTTATGCACTGAAACTGGTTCCTATGTTCAAATGACTACTTGCCTGGACCAAAGGATGCAGTCAGTGGCCATTTACTGTGGTGGACATACAGCCACTTGGAAAGTG
The DNA here is from genome assembly GCF_964270895.1 of Podarcis filfolensis. Lineage (NCBI taxonomy): Eukaryota > Metazoa > Chordata > Lepidosauria > Squamata > Lacertidae > Podarcis > Podarcis filfolensis. The sequence goes on along the minus strand of NC_139603.1, from coordinate 35,407,818 downwards.
AAACATTCTCCATATTGTTTGCTTATACAAGGAGGAGAAATTTGAATACATCCTTTTAAATATAATTATATTTTATTGGTTTTTCAACAAAGTGAATACAAAACTATATTCCCCCATACATATACTCCTTGCCCCTTCCTCCCCGTGAAACAAAGTGTTACAGAAAAACATGCCAGAGTTGTAGCTGTGATTCCAGTGGGTGCCATTGTATGTGATGTTAGTTGAATACATTAATCTGAGTAGATTGGTTTCTGGGTTTAAAAAAAAAGGGGTGATATTTGGCAATAATAGACAGTAATGAAATAAATTCACAGCAGCATCTCCCACAAATAATTATATCATCAAAGTTCATAATATAAGAACTACTGTTCCTGAGATACACACCCCAGTGTAGAAATGTTCAAGATCCCTAGATGACACTGAGGATATATAACTGAATAACCACAGAAATTACAAAGGTGGATAAGATCACCATATGACCAGGGAAAATTCCATAAACAACATATGCACCAAGGGAAACCAGGAAGTGAAACTACTGTGAGCCAGTGGAATCTGAGTCTCATTTTGTAAACATTTTGTATATGGGTACGAGTATTTGTTATTATTTTACTCTATATTGTACAGGTATTCAAAACATATGCCTGTATAAATTGCTGCTTTCCTCTATAAAACAGTGACTTGCAAGTATTTTGAAGAGGAAAAATATGCATACTGTATCTCTAGTGGCATTATATTTCTTGTACTTGAGTTTAGAAAGCGGAAGCAAGCTAGACTACGTATATGCATCAGTTAGTATCTCCAGATTGTCATTTACCTTTTGATCTCCATCTGTGAAAATAAAAATGTTTAAAAGTTTGATAGGGATTAAGGTCTAGGCATGTGCTGTTAAACACTTTTTAATATACCTTTATCTGTGAGCAATTAATTAAGTATTAGTTTTAGCTCAAGAAAAAATAAATGCCCAACAAATAATCATTTCCCTGTGCATAATCTCTAGTAATGTCTAGTACACAGAGAGGGAAATTTTGTGCTATAAATTGTAATGTTGCAGTATGCTGCTTCTGCACATGTACAGTGAGATGGAGAGGCAAGAGAGCAACAGGGCAGTACTGACCCCTATAAGATACCTATGGGGAAGAATATTGAATTGTCTCTGTCCAACTGATATGATTCTCTTTAAGCCAGTGAATACATCCATTAGTAGAAGTGGGATTCTCTGTCTGCAGTGCTACAATCTCCTCTGACGTGCTTGAGAGACCCTTTGTTGTAGTCTCCCCTTTCCATTGACATATGCCTCTTCAAAAGCCCTTCCATCTCCTGAGAGACACCATTAGATATAACGAATTACATACATAATTTTATTTGTATGCCGCCTTTCCACAGTTCAAACCATGCTAAAGGTTGCTTACGGCATGGAAAAAATACATAGCTACAACATAACAAATGTAGTCATAAACTACATTAAACATCAAAAAATACAAAGACATACTGAATAATTTACACATAAATCACAACAAAATCTAAAATAAATATACAAAAAAACAAAAACAAAACAGCTCTCCAATATCCATAATAATACCCAAGTCCCAATTAACCGATTAGCCATATTGCTGAAGGTATTAGTGGCATTTTGATACATGGATATTTCAAAATTATCTGTTCTAGGATCTTTTTTCAATCAATGCATATGTTTATGCTCAGAAGCCACAAATGGATATTCACAGCTTTGAAGGTACCTTTACACGGGTAAGCAACAATTATTACTATATCACTTTGTCCCAAGTATGTAATATATTAAAAGAAAATGATATTTGATGGAAGTTAGCTCTGAAATTCTGAAACTGTATTTTACTAAGTGTTTTCAAGAAAGAGAATGACCAGTTAAGGTGCTATTCCACACTTCTGAGAAGGAATTTATCAACCATAGAGATGAGGATTATGCAATGTACCACCTAGAAATCAATACAGAGTGACATTTGCAAGTCCAGAGTTGTTTAGAACTTTATATGTAAGCAAAAAGATCTTAAAGTTGGCTTGGTGTCTAATAGGCGGTCTGCTTAGGTGGCTAATAGGCACTGCTAAGATACCTTAGCAGTGATGTGATATGGATCCAGTGAAAAAAACCAGTCATCACCACTCATCACAGCATTCTCCAAATTCGGGTCTAAACATGAGTTCGCAGTGGCCAAGCTATTTCTCTCCAGGAAATGGAACAATTACTGAATTTATATCCTGTCCTTCCTACCAAAAGAGCCCTGGGCAGGAAGTCGACATACCATCCAAAGCTGCTGATAGGCACTCTTTACTGCAGAGGTCGCCTGGCCCTTCATTGACAAAGATGGCTCCAAAAGCATTCCTAAACATCCTCAAGGGACGCGGGTGGCTCTGTGGCCTAAACCACTGAGCCTTTTGGGCTTGCCAATTGGAAGGTTGTCAGTTTGAATCCGCGCAACACAGTGAGCTCCCGTTGCTCTGTCCCAGCTTCTGCCAACCTAGTAGTTTGAAAGCATGCCAGTGCAAGTAGATAAATAGGTACCACTGTGGTGGGAAGGTAAACACAGTTTCTGTGCGCTCTGGCACTCGTCACAGTTCTCCATGAGCCAGAAGCGGTTTAGTCATGCAGGTCACATGACCCGGGAAGCTGTCTGTGGACAAACGCCGGCTCTCTTGGCCTGAAGCGAGATGAATACCGTACCCCATAGTTGCCTTTGACTGGACTTAACTGTCTAGGGGTCCTTTACCTTTACTTTACCCTAAATTGCTAACTAATGTCCCATTACCTCTGTGTCATTCTGGGACTTTGGCCCAAGTGAGCACGGGCGCTGTTGCTCCAGGCTCTATTTTGAGTTTTTCACAAGGCATACATGTATTGGTTTAGTGTATTTGCTGAGCGGAGTTGCAGGTACTGGGACAGGTAATCCATGGGTGGAGATGAGAGAAGACTGAAGGAGGAGCTTTTTGTTGAGCATTATTCCCATTGCTCTCTGCCCTTCATGCAAATGGTGGGGTTTTCTGCCACCATGGGCCCCTTTTTAGTAAGCGGGATATATAATGATTCATTCAAACCCCTCCCTGCCAACAGATGTGGTGGTTTGGATTGCTCTGTCCATCCCAGTGAAATTCACTTGATTCGCATCAGTGAGACCAAATTGTTTTAAGTTAACCACTTAAATCAATTAAATTCTAGATGCAATATTTAATTCTAAACAATTTTGTATATTTTTAAAAAAATATTTATTATAATTTTCTCACAATTTTATCTGACATTTATTACCATATAAAAATCCTAATGATTTTAAATGCTAGTCCATTATGAATGTGTGCGTATACAATATTGTTAGAAGCAATATTTCCCCATACATGCATGTATGTATGATTATACAGTATTTTTGAAAAACAGTTTTACAAGTTGGCTTTGTTTTTAACAGGAAGACAGTGACCCAACAGTTCATGAAAGCCTAAGCATAGAAAATACATTATGGGCAAGCACAGTTGTTGCCTCAGGTAAACAATGCATGTTTTATTGATGTGAGGAGAGAGTGGGAGAGACAACTGGAAAGCAGGGGAAAATAGGCATTTAGACTTTGTGCTATTTCACATATGAAATTATGTGTGTGGTGACCTGGAATGCGATGCACGTGTAAGTGGGGTGGGCACTGTATAGCCTAGTGGAGAGTTCAAAAATTCTTACCTGAAGTCACTCCATACTATTAACTACCTTCAAATCACCGTTACTTTAGATACACAAAGGTTCTCAAATGACCAGACAGGGGTGGGGAGAGAGTTTACATAGGCAGATAAAATATGTGAACGAGCCCACAATATTTTATTGTACAGTGGTACCTCGGGTTACATACGCTTCAGGTTGTAGACTCTGCTAACCCAGAAATATTACCTCTGGTTAAGAACTTTGCTTCAGGATGAGAACAGAAATTGCGCGGCAGCGTCACGGCAGCAGCGAGAGGCCCCATTAGCTAAGAACGGACCTCCGGAACGAATTACAGTGGTACCTCTGGTTACGTACTTAATTCATTCCGGAGGTCCGTTCTTAACCTGAAACTGTTCTTAATCTGAAGCACCACTTCAGCTAATGGGGCCTCCCGCTGCTGCTGCGCCGCTGCCGCGCAATTTCTGTTCTTATCCTGAAGCAAAGTTCTTAACCCGAGGTACTATTTCTGGGTTAGCGGAGTCTGTAACCTGAAGCATATGTAATCTGAAGCATATGTAACCCGATGTACCACTGTAAGTACTTAAACTGAGGTACCACTGTAGTAGTTTTCTACATTAACAATACTAAGAGGAAAGTTTGTATTTTATTATAGCTGCATGAATAATTATACTACCATTTTTTAACATTTTATTTCCCAAATTATAAAGTTTTCCTATAAACAGTTTTCTTTGTTTTATTTATTGCAGGAACAGTGATTGGTGTTGTTATTTATACCGGAAAAGAGACTCGGAGTGTAATGAACACCTCCAATCCAAAGAATAAGGTAGGCTGGTTTGATTAGAAGGAGTGCTGGACTAAATGCCTTTAAAATTCTGAACAGCTTTACCTTTTCTATGTATTTGTTTTTCATGCTAAAGAGAGGATTAAATTCATATATTATGATTCTCCACCAATTCAGCCAGTACAACTGATTACTTGTCCTAAATTCTGCTTATTGTATTTATTTCTATTGAAAATAGTTTCCCATCTGTGCTTTACAGTACTGTACTAGATTAGCTTTTCCAGCAATGGAACATGCTTCCATTTCATCATTCTGATATTTCATTGGTCAGTTTTTAAATTACTTCTTGTTACTCATAATTATTTTGGTCAGTGCATAAAGGTGGCATGCTTAAATCTGGGGAATGTATATCATTATGTGTGTGGTGAAAATTCAGATAAAGGGTGATCTGCAACTAAGACTTACTCAGTGCAGACTCACTGAAACTAATGGTCTTAATTTCATTGGCTTCAATGGGTCTGGCATTGAGTGTGACTAACATTGGATTTCATCCAAATGGTATTCAGTTATGGCCTTTATTGCAGTGTTTCTCAAGTTGGAGTGGGTCTCTTAAGGGCGACATAGGATATCACGAGTCAATCTAGCGTTGAGATGTGGACCCATTACAAGTAGTGAGGAGAGGTGTAAGGCCCAAACAGTGGAGAAGAAGCATTGCTGAGGTTATAAGATGCTGTTCAGTTATGATTAGTGTGGTGCTTAATTTATTTGAGGTTGGCTTTTGTGTTTGAAAATTGTTGTTTCGGGGAAACATTTCGAGCATCCGTGAAATACACCTGCTCGTAGAGCGAGTTTTCTCATTCTGCTAATGCTTCATTAGCTCCCTTCCGCCCATTTTTAAATTTTTAATTGAGAAGATTTCTTTCTGAATTCAGCTCATCGATTACACAGGTTTTGGTATTCTAGATAGTGGTATTTTGTCAGTTCTAGGCCTTTGGGGGATAATAAATTATCAGTGCTAAGCCCACGACTAGAATCTAATCCTATTTCAGTCTGGTTTATAGCTTGTGTTTAGCACTGAAACTGACTTGCCTCTCTCTGGTAGACCTAAGTGAGTGCAAACTGTTGTTTCCTCCTAGACCTCTTAGCTCTAATACCATTAATTTTTCTGGTGTCCAAGACCCTACTAATTTTGGTGGTAATGAAAAAAAAGGATAAAAAGTTAAAGTGGGTGCAGTGCTGGGCTAGGAGGTACAAATTGCCCCTTACTCGATTATCAGATCAATAACCTTGTTTAGCGCATCTGCTGAAGAGGTGTGTGGGGCTGTTTTGGTGTGCACATGTGGATTTGTTGGATGGCCACACTCACTGCTGGCATGCAGTCCCCAGAGGATTGACCAAGGGTGAATACACCTCTCAGACCAAAATACGTCATCCATCCCTGTATTAAAGTCCTAAATGTCTTGGAGCCAGGGTACCAAAAATACCACCTTATCCTGCATCATCCTGCCTGTCGTGTTAAGATCTGCTTTTCATATTCATTCATTCATTCATTCATTCATTCATTCATGCATTCATTCATTCTTTCATAATTAATTAATTAATTAATTAATTAATTTTGTATCCTGCCTGGTTGGAGGAGGGAAATTACAGTCAAAACTATGCAGATAGCTGCTAATCCCAGGTAATAATCTTTCTAAGGACCATTAAAAAGACATTTCAGCTATCATGAGCTGAAACTTGAGATTGCCTTTTATAAATTGAACCTTTATTTCGTAGGAAGATAGTTATATCAAAAGAAGGAAGGAATGAAGGGGAACAAAACCCTTGGTCTTAAAAAATCAATTGTGACAGGTTGCCATTTTCATGCCATTCATAATAATAAGTTACTTAAGAGTCAGAACATAAAGAAGGAAATGATAATACAAATTGCCTAGGGTAGTTATTGCAATCCCTTGAGTGTATTGATTTGTGTTTCTAATAAAAAGATGCTTTTAAATGTGTCATTGACAAAAAGACAGGTGATATGTGCCATTATGTGAATTAGAGTGCCCTATTATTATTTTAATCTGTGTAACTGCATTTTAAAATAGCACAAAACACAATCAGCACATCTATGGTGTGCACAATTATTTTCCCTCTGATGCATTGATGTGAAATTAAAACTTCTTCCAGAAACAATAAATTCTAGGTCAAAAGTAATTCATTTTTCAAGTTTTCTCACACATTGAAGTGGATAAACAATAGGATAATCTATAACCAAAAGGCATTATCTGTTATACCATGCAATTTTATCAATAGCTGACTATTTGGGATCTGTAACATTCTGCATTAAATCCTTATTTATAATTGTGGTTTCATAAAAGAAATCTGCACGGTGAAGAGAATAAGGAAGCTAGGGTCGTATGGGTTAAAAGGGTTGTTGCTTTGTAATTTAACAGCTATTCTAAAAATAATTTTCAAGTGTTGCTTCAGAGTGCCATCAAGAAAGGATTAAATGGAACAAACAAACAAGTAAATTAGTAGCACATAGACAAGTTGTGATGCAGCTTTTAGGATTATGACAACACACGCCCCGCCTTCATTTACATAATCAGCATACTTTGATATTACATCTGTTAACAATTAAAAGTTGTGTTTCTTCAGCTGAAATGTGAACATAAATAAACTTATAATTTCAGGCAGCAGTAAAGAGGCAAAATGTTAAATGCTGAAAAAACAATCATAATTAGAACAGCTGGGATGCATCATAGTTTTAGGGGAAAAGTTTAAACCAGTTCTTAAAAATGTGTGGTTTTCTCATTCAGCATAGAAAAAAACAGGTAACATCAAGCTTTCACTGGGTATGTATACAGTGGTACCTCAGGTTAAGAACTTAATTCATTCTGGAGGTCTGTTCTTAACCTGAAACTGTTCTTAACCCGAAGCACCACTTTAGCTAATAGGGCCTCCTGCCGCCGCTGCACCGCCGCTGCACGATTTCTGTTCTCATACTGAAGCAAAGTTCTTAACCCGAGGTAATATTTTTGGGTTAGCGGAGTCTGTAGCCTGAAGCATATATAACCCGAGGTACCACTGTATATAAAATGTATAGAGCAGTATAATTATTTAATTCATTCTCGCTTCATTTCTGCAGTTCCTTATTAGTGTGAAAACTCCACCATCCAGGTAGCAATCTTTCATTTCTTGTTTTCTTCTTTCATTTTGAAGGGAGAGAAATGATGTCCCCAAATGAGAATGCACAAAAATTGGCCCTCTTGTGACGCTGGGATTGGACTCCCCATATTCAGGAGGATGAGGCCAGGGATTTGGCATATAACAGGGATGTTCATACTAAACAAGAAGGAAGAGGAGCCCAATTGTGCTGCTACTTCTCCAGCCTAAGGAAGTCATATTGGCCTGCTCTGACTTCTGCTCAGAAGCCCTAGTGGATCCATAGGGAGGAATTCAAAGTCACACTACATTAAATATTTTGATCAGCACAAGCTATTCAGTTTGCCAGATGGAACTATTCTCCTTCTTCCCCTGTGTACTGCTTCAGGGTTCTCTCAACCTCCACGAGGCTGTTTCGAGGGGAAGTCCTTGCACTGGGCTTCTGCTGATGGGATTTGTTAGGTGAGTCCGACCCATAGTGTCTGTTGGAGACTGTGCCATGCCATCTGAGTCAACGACTCCTAAAGTGGGCTGGGCACCTATAATTGAAAGGGCTCCTCTCATGGAAGGCGGAGCTGGGTGCTGCAACTCCTATCTAAGGCTAAAACAGCATTTAGGTTCTGTACTACAGCTCTTTTCTCCTTTACCTCAGTTATGGCGTATTCAGCCTGAGCTCTGCATGGAGCTGTCCAGGATGTTGTAGAGTCTTGCCTGACCTCCATACAGCTGAAGCCATCACTCAGAAAAATAATTGGTAAAACAGAGATTATTGTTCAATATAACCAGTATCAAATAACCACTATAGGTTACATGCAATATTGAAGATTATGGAATTGATCTAGTTAGTAGCTTACAAATTTTGTTAGGTCCCTACTTAGCAATACTTCTGCAAACTCTCTGCTCATGCCAGAGCTGCGGATGGTGAGGAGGCAACAGTAGAAAATTGTATTGTGCATGCAGAATTGGGTGGGGAAGATGTAATTCATGTTTTAATCAGTTCCTTAGTAAATTCTGAAAACGTTGAGTGGGTGTCGTTGAAAATGAATGGTTCTGTCTCTCCTGGTAGTTATTATGAGTGAATAGTTTTATCTTAAGGCACAGAGATTTACATCTGAGACTATTGTCAGATGTTTGTTTAGCAGTTTTCATAGAATAATAAAATCATAGAATTGTAGAGTTGAAGGGACCTCGAGGGTCATCTAGTCTATCCCCCTGCATTGTAGGAATCTTTTGCCCAACGTGTGGCTCAAACCCATGACCCTGGTATTATGAGTCTCATGATGTACTGAGCTATCCCAGCTCTGATTTGTTTCATCAAGAAGGAATAGTATATGAAATTAGAATCTGTGTTCAGTGGAATTCATTTGCCTCTTTTATATCTAAATTATTTCTTTTGGCTTTTTGTTCTTTTGCCTAATTTTGGAGTGATGAGTTGTTTTTCTTATTTTCATTATTATGTATCTTATCTTTGTAAGCAAAAGTGTGTTTTAGAAGTGCTGATCAAGAGACTAAATGTGGGAAAAGTGAGTTGCAGTTTCCCGTTATAAATTATTGGTAAAGTTTTAGGATCTGTTAATAACCAAATCCAGTAATTGAAAGTTGCCAGTTTAAGTTTGAAATATAAATTGGAATTGCTTCAGAAAATGGTACCCAAACTGATAACATGTTTGAAGAATTGTTCCATACGTGTTCCTTTTCAGCCCTGTTTACCTAGTCCCTCAAACTTATTTCTAGCCTGTTGCATGTGTATGGAAAAAGTTAACTCTAGAAAGCTGTGTTTAATAGTTGATTAATCGTGCAGGATTTACATCCTCCTTATACTTCCTGTAGCTTCCTATAGCTTCCTCAAAGTGTTCATTCTTGAGTCCTATAAGTTTGGAATAAGTAGTATGCACCTATATTTTTCTAAACCCATATAGCCAGTTAACAGGGGCCAGAAACGTCTTCTCTTATTATTGTGGTGTGAATTGTGACTGTAGTGAGTTATTCTGAATCTGTGTCCCCTAATCACAGGGCAGGCTTATTTAAAATGTCTATGTTATGGTGTGGAAAAATCAAAGAAAAATTTCCATTGCACGTTTCAAGTGTAAAACCATCTAAATAAAAAATGATTTCATATATAAGTATGCCATTGCTCAATTCCGTACTCATACCTGTGTAAACAAGAAGTGTATGGATATCTTATAATTTAGAAAAGGATTTATTTTGTTTTCGTATTTTAATCACCCAGGCAACAATTTTTCTTAACTTTAAGTCAATGCTTCGTGATTTATTGCACCAATTATAAAAATTGTTTTGTAGCCTAAGGATGTAGACATTGTCGGGAAAATGCAAGGCAAAGAGGAGAATTTTCTAATGAATCCATTTAATATGCTTTTAATTCAAATGATATGAACATAAGTTTTTGCAAGGTTTCAGTATCAGTCTAAAATGATATATTTGGTTTTAAATTTTAGATTAATGTAGATATGGAAGCATCAGCATTATTATAGGGTGATGGCTGTGTGGATAAGATCTCATTTGTAGTCTAATCAGCTTATTATGGGGCGTTATTCCAGTCTTTAAAATGGCATTGAATTGTGCTCTTCATAATGCATGAATCAGTAATCAATCCTATTTGGATAGATATTTCTTAAAACTTAGTTCCTTGGGTAAGATTGGAATCTGCCACAGCTAAAGGTCATATATAGCTGTTAATTAGCCTAAAGGGAAATTAACTGAATTAACTGAATAAGGTTGCCTCAGTCAAACAATTCTTCAACTGCAAGCCCTGTTTATTTCCCTGTGACATGTGCAGACACACAGCTTTGATAATTGGGCTGTACGAAATATGTAACCCAATTTTTGTGTTGTGACTAGCATTTAGGCACATTCTTCTTCATGTAAAATGAATGGTTAATTCACAATTCTTGCCTGCTTAAACTTTGCAATAGTAGATCAAGAATATATTTGAGCTGGAAAGGTGTTCCTCAGTTTCATAGATTACACCACACAAGAGATACTTAAAAAATATTCATTTATGCTTCCTCTTCAACTTTCGCACCTTCTCTTGCATATATTAAATGCTGTCATTTTATAAAGGCTACCTTGACATTCTGTCAGCTCCCGCAGTATGCAAGAGCCAGCTAACATTAGCATTTTATTTTATGGTTGTGGGTGTAGTTGCAGTTTCTGAAGTGATTAAGGTAACTAGTATAGATATGTTTTAAAAAGTATAAGTAATGAATAATTTCCATGTCTGTAGGAGCTTTTGTGTGAGCCAGAGATTCCCACACAGTGGGGTTGCTGTTGCCAGCCATTATGTCTCGTTTGCAGACCTAATAAAGCAACATTAAACTTAATATTGAGATTCTGCTTTGACAAAAATAATACATGGCTTAACATAGCTATTCTGGGAAGACTTGTGTAAGCAAAAAAAAAAAGTCTTGCTATATGTGCTGGAAACTGAAGATCACCAGCACGTGTCTAATTTCAGGAGGAAGAATACCAGGTAAAAAGGTAAAGGTAAAGGGACATCAGTCTCAGCCAGCAAGACCAATGGCCGGAGATTATTTATTTATTACATTTCTAGACTGCCCTTCATCTGAGGATCACAGGGACAAAATACAAGTATACACCACACAAAAATACATAACATAGTAACAAACAAAAACAATACGCTCCCACATAGTTTAAAAGGCCACAGATTGTTTAATTAGCTAAAGGCCTGGAAGAAGAGGAATGGTTTTGCCTGGCACATAAAGATTATGAAACAAGGGTGCCAGGCCAACTTTCCAGGGGAGAGAATTCCACAAGCAGGGAGCCACTGCAGAAAAGGCCCATTCTCATGTTGCCACCCTCTGGATGTCTCATGGGGGAGGCACAGAAAGAAGAGCCTCAGGTGATGATCTGAGGGTCTGGATTGGTTCATATGGGGTGATATGGTCCTTGAGGTATTGTGGTCCTGAACTGTTTAAAGCTTAATAGATCAAAACCAGCACTTTGAATTGGCCTCAGAAACGTACGTAATTGGCAGCCAGTGCAGTTGGGCCAGGGTTGGTTGCTGAATTCTGCATCAGCTGAAGTTTGTGAACCATCTTTAGAGCCAGCCTCATGTAGAAAGCATTGCAGTAATCTAACCTAGAGGTTACCAGAGCATCAATGACAGCCATTGGGCTTTCCCTGTCCAGATAGAGGCGCAGCTGGTCCACCAGCCAAAGCTGATGGAAGGCACTCCGCGCCACTGAGACCACCTGAGCCTCAGGTGACGGCAATGGCTCCAGAAGTAAACCCAAGCTGCATACCCACTCTTTCAGAAGGAGTGCTACCACATCCAGAGCAACCTCCCATCCAACCAGTCTGGGGAGCCTCCAATTATCAGGGCCCCAGTCCTAATCAGGTTTGTGAGTAGTAGTTTCAAGAATATTGTTGACTTTTAGTGTTGCAGCTCATCCCTTGGGAACTAATTACCAGCTGAAATTAGCTGTGTCATGATGTTTAGGTACCTACTGAAGATGTTTTTAAGGGAGCATTCCTTGAGTCTCACATACATACATACATACATACATACATGTGTGTGTGTGTGTGTGTGTGTGTGTTGTAGGAATTATTTTATTGGTTTCAGAGGTTGTAGAAATGGTTTTAATTCTTTTTAAAATCTGTGTTTTTATTTTATCTTCATTTTATCCTGTAAAATAAGAAATAATAAATATCCGGAAGGCACCACATTGTTTACCCTTGATCTACTTTAATTAGAAGAAAAGGTGTTTGCATGCACATGTGAAACCACCTCTGCAAGTTCAAGCTGAAATAAAATATTGTATTTGAAGATGAGTTGCCATGTTGCCCCCCGAAAGCAAAATCCTATAATAATTGTTATAAAAGTATTGTAAAGAATCAATAAGAAGTAGGCTTTATATGTTTAATACTATAATCATTTGGCTGCCATGAGAGCTATTGTTGCACTGACAGGAAGATGAGAAAGATAATGTGCTACAAAGTATTGCAGGGGTTTAAAATAGTCTTTTAAAATATATTCATTTAAATTCCAGTCACTATCAACCCATTTTCCTATCATTGTCATACTTATTTTGAAAGTATTCCAAAGAAATATCTCATGTCTGAATCTGTAAAATACAACTGATGACTAAAAAACTAGTTTCAGATTGCATATTGTACAGCTAATTTTAGTGACAGAAACTTTATTTAGTAACTTTTAAATAAAGAATAAATTAATGGTTAAACCTTAAAGAGAAATGCAACAC